>NC_041381.1:198597879-198725962 GCF_002162155.2 Triticum dicoccoides
AATAAGAGCAACAATGATGGAGAGTGGAGAGGGGAAAGGAGGGGGAGAGAGGGCAAAGTGGGGGAGAGGAGGGGGGGGGGGGGAAAAGGTGGCACCAGCCGCAACTAGCAGTAGCACTGCATACCAGAAAGCACTGTTGCTATGCTATTAGTAGTAGCGCTTGTCTCCCGCGAGCGCTACTACTAAGTGGGCCCCACTAGCTGCAGCGGTGCTGCAAAACAAAGCGTTACCGCTAAACACTTAGCAGTAGTGCTGGATTTTGGGCAATGATGCTACTACAGCTACCGTCGGTGGCATTGTCTGGTCCCACATAGTAGTAGCGCATTTTTGATAACCAACACTACTGCTAAGGTGTTAGTAGTAGCGCTTACCAGGATCAGCGCTACTGCTAATTAGCAGCAACATTTTCTTTTTTCCAGCGCAACTACTAAGGTCCTACCTATAAGCATTTCCCTAGTAGTGTAAGGGCATTGTTGCACTCAAGACATGGCAATTCATCTAGCATGAGAGAGGCAACATATGGAGACATATGACAACATGTAATAGAAATCATGTGCAAGCATGGAAATGGATGCCATCAACCACACGAAACGAGCAAATATGAATCATTGGTGATGCAACATAAGCAATCATAGTAATCATGTCGTGCAAACTAGTGGAGCGAAGATGCAACACACTAGAGGAAATGATGACAATCATGTCATGTGAGAAAATAGTAGATATAGGAAATGCACATGACATAGCACAAGCATGAAATAAAATCGTGGCCAAAGTAACATCATAAGAATTGGGCACAAAGCAAACATGGCAATAATAAGCAATATCTCCACCAAGCTTGCAAATACACATACAAGCATGAGAATCAAGGAACGTGTGCAATGCAAAGCATGGGTCACAAATGCATGGCAAAGGCATAGAAATGGACATATCATGCAAAGTGAACATGTCAATATGGGCATAAAGTGAGAGGTGGCAAATAACCCATAACCATGTGAGTGCCATGTAGAATAAATGCGCGAAGTCTTTGCACGAAGGGAGCGATGGGAATGAAAATCCACGGAATCACAAGTCATCATTGCTCTCTAAAGCTCGTTTTGTCAACTCATGGGATTGTGAAGTTGACGGGTATTCATGGGTACCTACACAAAAGAGACACAAACCAAAGAAAGTGTGTGTGGTAAATTTACACATCATCCATCATGATGTGTATGTGAACGTGAGAGTTAGCACAAGATAAGCAATGCTCAAAGAAATTTGAAGCACGGTAGAGAAATATGTCATCCATCATGAAATAATAGTTATTGTGTTCAACATGGTTGGGACACAAATTATAGCAAGTGTGTGGCACAACCATAGCATTTTTATTCATGGTATGCATATGGTGCCCACAATCATGGGAATCATGCAATGGATGGGATGGATCAAAATCTCCTAACATGTATGAGGAAACTATGGGGGTCTCCTCATGAGCCATATCAGAAATATCATATGGAGAACATTGAAAACATGGTAAAAAATGCATGTCCGAAGCTAGGTGGTCATGGCATGGCATATGATAAATGATGCAAAGGAAGCATATCAATATCATCACAATAAAAACAAATGTCAATAACCATGGGCTTGTCATCTATGCCATATGCGCAAATTGGGTTTATTTTAATGGCATATGCATATTCACTACGATGAGATTGCAAATGGGACATATGTTTGATCTCATGCATAGCATATGACAAGTCAAGTGGATTATCAAACATGAATTGACCAAGAGAATTATCACAAGAAATCCTATGTAACATGGCATCAAAACTAATAGACTCCACATGACAATCATCAAACTCATCATAAATGGGCAAATCATCCCATGGGGAAATCATACTAGCATGAAGCATGGTAATAGGTGGATGAACATCATGCAAGCAATCAATGTCAAGAATGTCCACTAGTGGGACTAGAGCATCACCTTCACATATGTTACCGTTCTCATTCCACTCATGTGGTGTAGGTGAGGTAGTAAGAACCAACTCGTGGTCATAGTCACCGTGATGGAATCATGTGTGTGTGTGTGGGGGGGGGTGCATCATAGTCCACCATGGCCATTGTCATGTCCAAAGGAAAGTTGGAGTAGTCGAGGATTGGCGCATCATCATACATGGGACATAGCACCAAATGAGAAGACACAATAGAGGTAGAGGTTAATTTGTTAGAAAGTGAAATGGCCTCACATGCCCTATCAACTACCTCACTCTCTCTATGTGGCGGTGGCTCACTCACTCCCCCAAGGTAAGTGCACTCAATGTCACATATGGTGGATTCACTCAAATCACTTAAGTGGTGGTGGTGGTGGCTCTTCTCACATGGGAATTGGGGTAGCTCATCATATATGGGGATAGTGGTGAAGTCACTCTCATTCTCAATATTGGGGCACAAGTCACTCAAGTCATCATACGTCGCCGTGGTCGAAGGGAAATGCCATGCTCAACCATGTCGTAGTCGTCGCCGTGGATGAAGGCCGAAGATGGCACATCATCACTCTTGCCGTGGATGAAGGCCGAAGATGGCACGTTATCACTCTCGCCTACAAAGATGGAAGCATCATCCTTGCTCGTCACCGTGTCGCTCGCCTCCAAATCTTGGTCCTTTAGTTGCTCCATAGTCGTACTCGTCGCCACACCGTCTTGAAAAAGAGTCGTAGTAGACTCGGCATCATCAATGCCACAAAGAGGGATGGCGGTGAAGTCGAACTTGGGAACTTCATCTTGGAGCCCGTAGGGCTTGGACATCTCGGTGGTACTAGCCCCATGCTTGCCGTCTTGGAGCGTGCTTGTCGCGAAGTGTGCTTGAGGTCGAGTAGACTTGGCCTTCTTGAGTTCTTGCTTCACCTTGAGAGCACCCATGTAGTTGTCGTTGATGGACTTGTAGTTCTCGAGGAAGATAGTCTTGGAGATGTCGTTGTTCAATCCCATCATGAATTAGAACTTCATCCAAATGGGGTCATCCACACCGGATCGTCGCAAGGCTCCCTTCATGCTCTTGAATTACTCGTCGAGGGACTTGGATCCTTGTATGGTGTTCGCCAATTGGCGTTGAAGATGTTCCGTGTAAGTGGAAGGCACAAATTCTTGCCTCATCGCTTTCTTCATCGTGGGCCACGTCATGGTGAAGCTTGTCGAAGGTCTATTAAGCCACCATGTCGATGCATAGTCGTGGAAGGTACTTGTGGCGCACTTCACTTGATCTTCGGAGGGAACTTGTTGTAGCTTGAGGTAGTCGTTCATCTTGCGCTCCCACCTGAGGTACTCTTCGGGGTCATGAGTCCCAAAGAATGAAATCTCATTGTCGTCGGTGAAGTCAAAGTAGCTCGTGGAAGTAGTGGACTTGAGCTCGTGGAGTAGGCAAAGATGCCGCACGTCCAAAGGCGAAGATGCCTTGAAGTCACCTGACGAAGATGCCAAAGGTGTTGAAGAAGCCGCAGCGTTGAGGTTGATGTCGTGGCTCTGTATAGCCCATGCGCACGGGGTTGCAGGAGGCCATGTGCATGGAGTCCCATGTGCACAGGGGTTGAAGGCCCATGTGCACGGGGTTGGCAGAGAAGCCAACACACTCTCGGAATGGTGCTCTTTTGTTCTTGTTGTACGCCCTTGATGCCCTTGAGCTTCATGGTCTTGTTGATGTCGATGCCGTTGTGTACTTGCCGGAGATGGTAGATCGGGAGTCGTTGCACTTGAGCATCTTCTTGAAGATGAGGAAGACCTCTTGCGGTTCTTGACGAGGGCCTTGAGCTCCTCCATGTGCTTGTCCATCTTGGCGTCGAAGTTGTTTTTCGTGGCATCGAACTCGTCGTTGTTGTAGACTGAAGGAGGTGTGCTTTGCCTATCCATAACAAGATTCGAGCAAAGGTGAGTAGGAAATGAGATAAACAATACAAAGCTACCTTTTCCCAAAGTTGAGGATGTATGTTGTATCACTCAATGTGAAATGAAAAAATAGTGGAATTGGTACCGGACTTGTTCACTCACACCTACAAAGTAAAGCTTATCGAGTGGCTTGGTTAGGACAAGTGGCACAAATTTCATGCAAATTGAAGTCCAAGAGATTGTAAATGTTGAAATAAATCCAAAGGACTCAAAATGCAAAGCAAGTGATCGCAAATATAGAGGAGGGAAATAAACAAACACACACGATGGGATAATGGGGCTTGTGCAACTATAGGGATGAGCAATACAAAATTACCTAACAAAGACTAAGCTCATGTTGCACAAACACTAGGAGAGCACTAGCTTGATTGCACACACACTAGGAGAGCACTAGCTTGATTGCACACTTGGGCGTGATTCACCACTTGGGACCAACCTATATGTATGCAACAAGAATGTGTCCTATTCCATGTATCCCCATGCACAATTATCTCTTTTCATGCTCAACTCTCTTTTGCTTATAAGCTTATGATCTTTCCTTTCTTGCTTAAAAGCTTTTTTTCCCTCTTCTCTTCCTTTCCACTTTTCTTATTGAGCCTCAACCACAAACATGAGATAAGTATCACAAGATATGCACGGGAGCAAGAAATTGCACTATATGATATATCCAATGACGCAACAATATATATCGTATCACTATGGTGCACAAGTTTTCGTGAAGCCCGACAATACTCGGATAGTTAGTCTCAATGGGTATGAAGGTATTCACAAAGATGGTGGGGCTATCAAGATGTAATGGCAAGGAAGGAAAAATTTATGACGGAATGGATACCTTCGTCACACTTAACCTTTCACGAAGTTGGGGTAACCGACCTTGCTTCCGGTTGAAGATGGTCTCAAAGGATGGATGGTCGTCGTTGATGTGGAAGCTCGTGGTGGATATAGTCGATGGACCGATACAAGTCACCGGTGGTTGATGAAGAAGTAACCGTCCCTAAGTAGGCAAGTGTCACGCCCAAGATGCGACCCTATCCTAAAGGAACTCGAAGGTCCCACCAAGGATAGAAGCGCATCTTGAAGACGCTTTTGCAAGGTGGATATCATTACATCAACATTACATAATAGATGGGGATACATACAAAAGGCATACAATGCCACACGAATACAACATCATCTTACATAAGAGCATCATCCGACTACGGATGAAACACAAACAAAAACTCAAACGACATCCACCCTGCTAGCCCAGGCTGCCGACCTGGAACCTATCCCCTGATCGAAGAAGAAGCAGAAGAAGCACTCCAAACAAGTAAACATCACTCTCGCGTCATGATCGTCGCAAAACCTGTACCTGCAACTGTTGTGTAGTAATCTGTGAGCCACGAGGACTCAACAATCCCATTACCATGGGTATCAAGACTAGCAAAGCTTAAAGGGAAAAGAAGAGGGGGTAAAGTGGTGAGGTTGCAGCAGCGACTAAGCATATATGGTGGCTAACATACGCAAATAAGAGCGAGAAGAGAGCAAATGGAACGGTCGTGAAGCTAGCAATGATCAAGAGGTGATCTTGAACTCCTACTTACGTCAAACATAACCCAAAGACCGTGTTCACTTCCCGGACTCCGCCGAGAAGAGACCATCACGGCTGCACACACGGTTGATGCATTTTATTTCATATCTGGTGTCAAGTTATCTACAACCGGACATTAACAAATTCCCATCCGCCACATAACCACGGGCACGGCTTTCGAAAGATGAAACCCTGCAGGGGTGTCCCAACTTAGCCCATGATAAGCTCTCGCAATCAACGAAGGATATACCTTCTCCCAGGAAGACCCGATCAGTCTCGGAATCCCAGTTTACAAGGCATTTCGACAATGGTAAAACAAGACCAGAAAAGCCGCCCGATGCACCGACAATGCCGATAGGAGCTGCACATATCTCGTTCTCAGGGCAACACCGGATAAGTCAAGCTACGAGTAAAACTAGACCTCGAGTTTCCCCGAGGGGGCCCCGCAGGCTGCTCGGTTCGGACCAACACTTAGACAAGCACTGGCCCGGGGGGGCTAAAATAAAGATGACCCTCGGGCTCCGGAAACCCAAGGGAAAAAGGACTAGGTGAGGCAAATGGTAAAACCAAGGTTGGGCCTTGCTGGAGGAGTTTTATTCAAAGCGAACTGTCAAGGGGGTCCCATAAATCACCCAACCGCGTAAGGAATGCAAAATCCGGGAACATAACACCGGTATGACGGAAACTAGGGCGGCAAGAGTGGAACAAAACACCAGGCATAAGGCCGAGTCTTCCACCCTTTACCAAGTATATAGATGCATTAATTAAATAAGAGATATTGTGATATCCCAACATAATCCTGTCCATCATGGAGCAATCTTCAACTTCACCTGCAACTAGCAACGCTATAAGAGGGGCTGAGCAAAGCGGTAACATAGCCAAGCAACGGTTTTCTAGGAAGGGTGACAAAGGTTAGAGGCTGACATGGAAAATTGGGAGGCTTGAAGAGCAAGTGATAGGTAGTGCAGCAAAGCGATAGAACGAAGCAACTAGCATAGCAATGATAGTAGTGAGATCCAGGGTAGCGGTCATCTTGCCTGAAATCCCGCTAGGAAGAAGAACGAGTCCATGAAGAAGACGAACGGGAGTAGTCGAACGAATCCTCACAATCGCAACATTACCGGAACTAAGAAGCAACACCGGAAAGAAACAAACAACATGGTAAATGCACAAGCATAAACATGGCATGATGCACAAACAAGTATGATGCATGTCCGGTTTAATGAGGCATGGCATGGCAAAGTGCAACAAACAATACTACAAGTTAAGTGGAGCTCAATATGCAACGAGTTGCATATTGACGAAACACCACAAGCAACTATTTAGTTGATCTCGTTTAAGCTACCAAACAATATTAAATGTTGTTAAACATGGCAAGGCGTGAAGCATATGAAAAACTACCTATCTAGACAAGTTTTAAATGAGGCCGGAACAACAAACAACAATTCCGGAAAATCCCCATATGTCATTTAGCAATATAATGCAAACACAATTTTTAACCATTTAAATGTTGTTAACATGATGCAGATGACATAATCAAGGTTTATGCAATTTTTATGAAAATGTTGACATGAGCATGTTATGAAGCATTTGGTCACCATGGCGGAACGAAAGGGGTGCCACGGCAACAACAACGGAAATGGTGCCATGACAACATTTCGATGATCCGACAACTCGTCGAGATGTCAGTGCAAAAGAAAGTGGGCGTGAGCGTGTCATGCAAGGATGGTGGGGTGCTCCCGAATTCCGGGTTCCCACGAGATGGTGGCATGGCAAAAGAGGGGCATCGCAAGGACAATTCGATCAAGGTGCAAAACTCGAGCATCTCATACAACCAAGCATGCATTCGTTCACGGGCGGTCGTCATCTCGGGATTATACCTTTGAAGCGTGCATTTCGGAGCGGTTCGGGTTCGACGAAGGAAGTAGTCGTTCTCGTGACGGTAGTGGAAGTAGACGTTCACGGGTCATCGTGGGAAGTAGTCATACACGGTGACGGTAGAGGTACTCGCGATCTTGGCGCCGATAGTGGTACATCTCGTAGTGGAACTTGGCGATATCCGAGACGGTCTTGCGTATCCGTGCGTAGAGGTACTTGGCGACGTTTCGATGAAGCTCAAACGAAGCACCCGCAACTAGAGGCAACCAGTGCCCCGGTGCTCTGGACGACGGTCGATGCACTTGGTTTTGACGGACCCATAGCAACGGTAGACGTACACGCATACTTGGTGCATCACTGGTCTTGGCAATCTTGAAGAACTGAAAGGGCATCGAGGGACTTGCAAGGCTCTGCCTCGAGAGGTCAGCCCGGGACCGCTCGAGCTGCTGGATGCTGGCGCATGGCCGAGCAGCGGCTGGAAGAAGTGGCCGGCGTTGGCCTTGGCCGCAAAGGTGGTTGCATCCACGGGAGGCTGTCGAGGCGGAAGCAGGGGTGCGAGGAGGCGAAGTAGAGGACGGGGAGGCTGGAGGTGGTGGTCGTGGAGGTCGGGTAGCAGATGACGGCGGCGAACGACAGAGGGCAGGCGAGGCAAAGCAGGAGAGGTCTCCGGCGGGGCAGGAGATTAGTGGAACACGGGCTCCTGGTGGAGCTCGTCGGCAACGGCGGGAGGAGGCGCTCGGGAGCCCGACGACGGCGGCCGGGCCAGGCGGCAGAGGCAAGGGACGAGCGGCCGGCGCGAGGAGGTGGAGAGGCGCTGCGAGGAGAGAAGGGGAGCGCGGGATCAAGGGGAGGAAGAGAGATGGGGATCGAGTGAGCGGGGCTCTCGCTCCTCTCTGTGTGTGTGCGTGGCGGCGGAAGGAGGATGGAGGGGATCGATGGGAGTTGGGGATCGGGCGCTGGGTGCGGCTAGGGTTAGGAGCGGGGCGCGGCTGGGCCTGTGGGTGGCCTAACTGGGCTGGTGGAACGGGCCGGTCTGGTTGGTCAGGCCCAAGAGGCCGGCTAGCCTGGCTCCTCTCTCCTCTCTTCTCTTAAAACAGAGAAAAAGAAAGTAAAGGGAAGAAAAGAAAAGGTTAGAGAAAGAGTTTGGGCATGGGGATTATTTTCCCGGACTCACAAAATATGCTTGTTCCAAGAAAATAGAAAAAGCCATGATTGAAAGATGTAAATTCAAACTCATTTGAATTTAAGTCAAATGTGTTTGAACTAGGACTTGATAAAAGGAAGGTCCAAAAATGTTGAGGATTTCGGTGTGGCTCCGGAAAATGACAAAAGAATATATGGCAAGGTTGGAGACCAAGAATTAAGATAACAAAGGCATGGGGAATTATTTTGCAAGTGTGTCAAAGGTAATTCCACATCAATGGAATATTTTATAATAGCTCCCTAATATTGGGAGGATATGTTATAAAGAGAAGTCACCCTTCCCTCGATTTAAATGGATCGAAGATCCATACAATTTATTTAGTTGAGTTTTAAAAATTAAATGACATGATGGCATGATGACATGATGCAATGCAACAAGCAAATAAAACACACTTCAAAGCTCGGAATAGCTGGAAGTCTTCTGGGGCGCCAGGCTCGGGGCGTTACAACACTCCACCACTACAAGAGGATCTCGTCTCGAGATCTAGGATGGCACCGGAGGGAAAAGGGAAGAGGAAGATAAGAGGTAACTAAGTTGCTCCTTCGACAACCGAGTGAAACCATGAACCTTGAGATGTTGAGCAAAATGAAAGAAAGAAAACAACGAAGATGAGCAAAGTTGAAAACACTCCATTAGAAACGAGGAACAAGGGATACGACGAGAACCAAGAGGTTTAGAGATAAGATAGATATTGAAACCACTCCGGTTAAAACTAGATAACGAAGGAATAAGATTGATATAATTTGGGCAGCACTCCGACTGAAAAAAGAAGGAAAACTTGATAATATGAAAAGCACTTGAAGGGATGACACAACACTCCGGTTAAATGGATAAGCAAGAAAAGGAACACGATCCTCACAATTCGAGATGATGAGTGAAGAGAGCAACATCACCATGCCTCCGAAAGAAAGATTAGAAGATAGATCATTGGGGTAAAAGAATGGAGAAGAAAAATGCCAACTTATGACACAAATGAGCTTGGATAGCACCCTTCCAAGAAGTTTATAACGGAGTTGTTGGAAAACCAACAACGAAAAGCACAAGCTTGTTGTGGGCTTATGGAACACATCTCAAAGTTATGAGGTGACAACCGGCCACTAATGGAAACCATTGATTTTATTGAGAGCACCAAAAGATGAAAACTTCTTCCACCAAGAGGATAAAGAGCAAGCTTGGGTCATGCATAATCACCACAAATAGCAACAACCCTTAAGGAAGAGCTTTAGGTGAAATCTGACACAAGATAACTCCAACGAAGAAGTTGATTGGTCGAAAAGATCTCTTGAACAAAGAGAAAATGATGGATTTAAAATACCTCATTCTTGACAACATATGAATCATGAAACATGAAGAGAAATTGTCAAGAGTGACATAACACCATCTCAAAAGATAAGGTAGGAGCATTGCACTTAGGAATGCAAGAAGAAGAATACTTGAACTCCTCAGAAAAAACATGTGTTGAGCACCATGTTTATTTTAGAGTATAGCTTGGCGGGTCATAACTTCGGGAGAAATCTTGAAGAACAACTGCAGAATGAAGAGAATCCTTGATGAACCACCATGTAGAGCCTCAATGGAGAACTCCGGTAATAAAAGGATGATAAAAAGAAAGAGAACTTGAACACACAAGGTGAAGCCTTGCAATGATTTAGGTGGAGCTTCACGACAATATAACCGAGAAAACTTGGAACTCCGGAAAGAAAGATGAAGCATCTCGAACCGAGAATGTGATATGATGACCAACTCCGGAAAGAAAGATGAATCACTTGTAATCAAGAATTTATTCATCATGAATAATCTCCGGAAAAAGAATTGAGTCACCTCGAGAAATAAGAATAAGATTTATTGTATGTTTATCCTTCATCAAATTTAATTGATGACAAACAACGGATTTTGCATATTACTTATTCTCGTAGAAAGGATTAAGAGGGATATAGCATAAACTTGAGAAGGTATTGATGGAACCATCGGTGGGATTTGGAAACAATGAATATTTGATATGATAACGAAGGAAGTGAAATCTTGAACGAACCACCATAAGAATTGAAAATGAAAGTAGCAGAGGCACAATTCACCGGGAAGAATTGGAAAACGAATGAAGATACTTGAGGGGATTTAGCTACATGAGAATGAAGAGATCATGAACTGATTAGAGGGTATTTGAATGATTCACCGGTAAGATTTGGAGAATGATAGCTACACGCTGAGAATGAATAATTATGACATGATGGCCTTCAGAGGAAAGAAATGGAAACAACTCATGAAATGCTTCGGATGGGTGAAAAGAATTCCCACAATCGAAAACAATTATGAGAGGATGGCATCAAACTTGAACTACGCATCTTTGGAAGAACGGGTAAGGATTTAAGAGGAACTCTTTTTCTGTCTTCAAAATCCGAGAATGATGATGAGAAACACCACCATGAATTGTTGAGATACCCCGGGAGAATTAAAAGAGGAAAGGTTGAGCCAAAGATGAAAAGAATTTGAAAACGACCTTGGAGAAGGCATGTGACTGATGAAAATTCATTCTTACGTCAAACTTGGAAACGAATTTGAGAATCGCTCCTGATAATTCGAAGAGTCAGGTAAGATCTTGGGAAAAGACCTGTGGGTTAGGGCCCACTCAAAAGAAAACACCGTTGAAAATGATTTTAAAGAGAGATTGCGCCAGTTGAATTAAATGGCTTGAATGAGATAACAATCTCCAAACAGCTTGAACGGATCAAGAATGGAAACACAAATCTTCTGAGATATCTTCAACACTCTGGAACAAATGAATAGCAAGAGGTGAGTGATTGAGAGGTGCACCGGCATGAGAAAGCATTTGACACGAGGAAAGGAATATGATAAATATCGAAAGCTTGAATTGGATCCACCAGAGAAGAAACAACAATGAAGGATGGTGAACTTGAAACTGTTGAGCATCTTCATGGGAAATCACCGGATAAGAACATTGAAAGAAAAGAATGAAGAGACTTCACATGAATAAATGGATACTTGATTAAAATATACGAGTCCTTGCAGAAAAGGGTGGGAGGGCGGAAAAAACAAAGGCAACTTGGGACGGATGGAAGAAACACCGTTTAGAAAACTTAGAAATGATCTTGCGGATGTTGAAATGATCGGATCCACTTGAAGAGAAGCATGCCGGTTGGAAAAGAATTAACATGACGACCTCGATGATCAAGAAGGATTAGTATTCGCATAGCAATATGAGAACACCGTTTATGACATGTATGGATTCAACATTTGACTTTGAAGCAACTCGAATACCACAAATAAAACAAAACAAAGGATTTGGCTTGCAGAATAAGCCAGAACAAACATATGATAGAGATTTACCCAATCCCATATCATGCATCTGTCGGAAAGATATTCTAGGAGCTACTTGAATTCCCACCTATAAACTCCCGAAACTTTCTGGTTATGCAATCTGGTGTTGGGGATACAGGGGAAGCAATATATATCTCACCCAAACTAACAATCCCTACATCCAGCTGTATCCATCCGTCAACACATAACCAAGAAAACTCCGGAAATCGTGTACCTCAACCTTCGAAAAGCATCCGTTATACGAGCTATGGCAATACTCCTGAACTCCCCAGTACTGGGTGGCGTCGAGGTTATCTCACCACCAACTGCATAAAAGAGATTTTCAATGTCGGCAAATCTCAGGTATTCCAGAACTGCAATGATAAAATTGTGACGACAACACCTCGGAGCTCAACTCCCCGGGTCACTGCCACATAAAAGACAGGAGGCACCAAGAACAATGTTCTCGTCACAAAACCATCGGAACGATTCCAAGATACCCGCGTGATCCTAATTTTTTTTAGTGAAATTTGAGGAGAGGAAAGACAAAACATCTATGTCGAGAGTCCTCACCAGAGCGACGAAGGGGGCTGAGGAGTAAAAAGAATCCTACTCTCCGATATATATAATCCTAAGGATCAAAATAGTTTTTTTCTAGACTCAACAATGGGCAAAAAACAAGGGGGCTCCTATGGTCGGTCGAGGCTCTGATACCAACTTGTCACGCCCAAGATGCGACCCTATCCTAAAGGAACTCAAAGGTCCCACCAAGGATAGAAGCGCATCTTGAAGAAGCTTTTGCAAGGTGGATATCATTACATGAACATTACATAATAGATGGGGATACATACAAAAGGCATACAATGCCACACGAATACAACATCATCTTACATAAGAGCATCCTCCGACTACGGATGAAACACAAACAGAAACTCAAACAACATCCACCCTGCTAGCCCAGGCTGCCGACCTGGAACCTATCCCCTGATCGAAGAAGAAGCAGAAGAAGCACTCCAAACAAGTAAAGATCGCTCTCGCGTCATGATCGTCACAAAACCTGTACCTGCAACTGTTGTTGTAGTAATTTGTGAGCCACGAGGACTCAGCAATCCCATTACCATGGGTATCAAGACTAGCAAAGCTTAAAGGGAAAGGAAGAGGGGGTAAAGTGGTGAGGTTGCAGCAGCGACTAAGCATATATGGTGGCTAACATACGCAAATAAGAGCGAGAAGAGAGCAAATGGAACGGTCGTGAAGCTAGCAATGATCAAGAGGTGATCCTGAACTCCTACTTACGTCAAATGTAACCCAAAGACCGTGTTCACTTCCCGGACTCTGCCGAGAAGAGACCATCACGGCTACACAAACGGTTGATGCGTTTTATTTCGTATCTGGTGTCAAGTTATCTACAACCGGACATTAACAAATTCCCATCTGCCACATAACGACGGGCACGGCTTTTGAAAGACAAAACCTTGCAGGGGTGTCCCAACTTAGCCCATGATAAGCTCTCGCGATCAACGAAGGATATACCTTCTCCCAGGAAGACCCGATCAGTCTCGGAATCCTGGTTTACAAGACATTTCGACAATGGTAAAACAAGACCAGCAAAGCCGCCCGATGCACCGACAATCCCGATAGGAGCTGCACATATCTCATTCTCAGGGCAACACCGGATAAGTCAAGCTACAAGTAAAACTAGACCTCGAGTTTCCCCGAGGGGGCCCCGCAGGCTGCTCAGTTCGAACCAACACTGAGACAAGCACTGGCCCGGGGGGGCTAAAATAAAGATGACCCTCGGGCTCCGAAAACCCAAGGGAAAAAGGGCTAGGTGAGGCAAATGGTAAAACGAAGGTTGGGCCTTGCTGGAGGAGTTTTATTCAAAGCGAACTGTCAAGGGGGTCCCATAAATCACCCAACCGCGTAAGGAACGCAAAATCCGGGAACATAACACCGGTATGACGGAAACTAGGGCGGCAAGAGTGGAACAAAACACCAGGCATAAGGCTGAGTCTTCCACCCTTTACCAAGTATATAGATGCATTAATTAAATAAGAGATATTGTGATATCCCAACATAATCCTGTCCATCATGGAGCAATCTTCAACTTCACCTGCAACTAGCAACGCTATAAGAGGGGCTGAGCAAAGCGGTAACATAGCCAAGCAACGGTTTGCTAGGAAGGGTGACAAAGGTTAGAGGCTAACATGGCAAATTGGGAGGCTTGAAGAGCAAGCGATAGGTAGTGCAGAAAAGCGATAGAACGAAGCAACTAGCATAGCAATGATAGTAGTGAGATCCAGGGTAGCGGTCATCTTGCCTGAAATCCCGCTAGGAAGAAGAACGAGTCCATGAAGAAGATGAACGGGAGTAGTCGAACGAATCCTCACAATCGCAACATTACCGGAACTAAGAAGCAACACCGGAAAGAAACAAACAACATGGTAAATGCACAAGCATAAACATGGCATGATGCACAAACAAGTATGATGCATGTCCGGTTTAATGAGGCATGGCATGGCAAAGTGCAACAAACAATACTACAAGTTAAGTGGAGCTCAATATGCAACGAGTTGCATATTGACGAAACACCACAAGCAACTATTTAGTTGATCTCGTTTAAGCTACCAAACAATATTAAATGTTGTTAAACATGGCAAGGGGTGAAGCATATGAAAAACTACCTATCTAGACAAGTTTTAAATGAGGTCGGAACAACAAACAACAATTCCGGAAAATCCCCATATGTCATTTAGCAATATAATGCAAACACAATTTTTAACCATTTAAATGTTGTTAACATGATGCGGATGACATAATCAAGGTTTATGCAAATTTTATGAAAATGTTGACATGAGCATGTTATGAAGCATTTGGTCACCATGGCGGAACGAAAGGGGTGCCACGACAACGATAACGGAAATGGTGCCACGACAACATTTTGATGATCCGACAACTCGTCGAGATGTCGGTGCAAAAGAAAGTGGGCGTGAGCGTGTCATGCAAGGATGGTGGGGTGCTCCCGAATTCCGGGTTCCCACGGGACGGTGGCATGGCAAAAGAGGGGCATCGCAAGGACAATTCGATCAAGGTGCAAAACTCAAGCATCTCATCCAACCAAGCATGCATTCGTTCACGGGCGGTCGTCATCTCGGGATTATACCTTTGAAGCATGCATTTCGGAGCGGTTTGGGTTCGACGAAGGAAGTAGTCGTTCTCGCGATGGTAGTGGAAGTAGACGTTCACGGGTCGTCGTGGGAAGTAGTCGTACACGGTGACGGTAGAGGTACTCACGATCTTGGCGACGGTAGTGGTACATCTCGTAGTGGAACTTGGCGATATGCGAGACGGTCTTGCGTATCCGTGCGTAGAGGTACTTGGGACGTTTCGATGAAGCTCAAATGAAGCACCCACAACTAGAGGCAACCAGTGCCCCGGTGCTCTGGACGACGGTCGATGCACTTGGTTTTGACGGACCCATAGCAACGGTAGACGTACACACATACTTGCTGCATCACTGGTCTTGGCAATCTTGAAGAACTGAAAGGGCATCGAGGGACTTGCAAGGCTTTGCCTTGGGAGGTCACCCGGGACCGCTCGAGCTGCTGGATGCTGGCGCATGGCCGAGCAGCGGCTGGAAGAAGTGGCCGGCGTTGGCCTTGGCCGCAAAGGTGGTTGCATCCACGGGAGGCTGTCGAGGTGGAAGCAGGGGTCCGAGGAGGCGAAGCAGAGGACGGGGAGGCCGGAGGTGGTGGTCGTGGAGGTCGGGTAGCAGATGACGGCGGCGAACGACAGAGGGCAGGCGAGGCGAAGCAGGAGTGGTCTTCGGTGGGGCAGGAGATCAGCGGAACACGGGCTCCTGGTGGAGCTCGTCGGCGTCGGCGGGAGGAGGCGCTCGGGAGCCAGACGACGGTGGCTAGGCCGGGCGGCAGAGGCAAGGGACGAGCAGCCAGCGCGAGGAGGTGGAGAGGCGCTGCGAGGAGAGAAGGGGAGTCGCGGGATCGAGGGGAGGAAGAGATATGGGGATCAAGCGAGCGGGGCTCTCGCTCCTCTCTGTGTGTGTGCGTGGCGGTGGAAGGAGGATGGAGGGGATCGATGGGAGTTGGGGATCGGGCGCTGGGTGCGGCTAGGGTTAGGAGTGGGGCGCGGCTGGGCCTGTGGGTGGCCTAACTGGGCTGGTGGAACGGGCCGGTCTGGTTGGTCAGGCCCAAGAGGCCGGCTGGCCTGGCTCCTCTCTCCTCTCTTCTCTTAAAACAGAGAAAAAGAAAGGAAAGGGAAGAAATGAAAAGGTTAGAGAAAGAGTTTGGGCATGGGGATTATTTTCCCGGACTCACAAAAATATGCTTGTTCCGAGAAAATAGAAAAAGCCATGATTGAAAGATGTGAATTCAAACTCATTTGAATTTAATTCAAATGGGTTTGAACTAGGACTTGATAAAAGGAAGGTCCAAAAATGTTGAGGATTTCGGTGGGGCTCCGGAAAATGATGAAAGAATATATGGCAAGGTTGGAGACCAAGAATTAAGATAACAAAGGCATGGGGAATTATTTTGCAAGTGTGTCAAAGGTAATTCCACATCAATGGAATATTTTATAATAGCTCCCTAATATTGGGAGGATATGTTATAAAGAGAAGTCACCCTTCCCTCGATTTAAATGGATCGAAGATCCATACAATTTATTTAGTTGAGTTTTAAAAATTAAATGACATGATGGCATGATGACATGATGCAATGCAACAAGCAAATAAAACACACGACAAAGCTCGGAATAGCTGGAAGTCTTCTGGGGCACCGGGCTCGGGGCGTTACAACAAGACACCTTAGGAGACTCAAAGCACAACTCAAATAACCACAAATACCAAAGGAACCAAAATGGATTAGTTTCCGGAAGTTTTATGTGGTGGTGCGGAAGTTATGGAGGAGGGCCTATGCAAAAGATGCAAAAATATCAAAATTTGATGGAGTCAAATGTTGTTTAAACCTATCTAGATGGATGGGGGTGTCAATAGCTACTCAACGAGCTAAAGAACGTCAAAAACGGACTCCGGATGCGAAAGTTACGGCCAAAACGGTGAAGCGGTGGCGGCTGCTGTAGGGGGGCCGTGTGCATGGGGTCCAAGGCCCGTGGACACGGGGTCCCGTGCACACGGTACACGTACTGAGGACACGGGGTCACCAAAGACTTCGCGGGGGTCCGTGTGCACGGGGTTGGGGGCCAGTGGGCGCGGGGGTGGCGGAAAATTTGCGATTTCGAGGTCAAAATTGAAGGGGGAAAAGAAATATTGGGGTATGGGGACGCAATTGGAGGTGGATCTACTTGTTATACATCAGATCCATGGATTGAAATAAAAACAACTCACTACTAACTTCAAATTACAAAATTTGGTATGGCTCTTTTTGTGGGGATTTTCGAAATTGGGCAAGAACAAGTAAAATTAGGCTAGAGAACAAAGAGGGGGGCTCCAATTTCATGAGAAACCATGGCTCATGATACCAAGATGTTTTAGGGTGGATCCCTAAGTGGAGATCTTTCATGAATTGGAGAGTGAATCCCCAAGAACAAGAAGAACACAAGGGGGAAAAGAGGAGGAACACTCAAGAACAAGTCCAAATCACACATCCACTAGACTCAAATCCACACAAGATCCACAAGGTACATGAACAATCAAAGGGAAACAATATACATGGTAGAGTTTATCGCAAATCCTATGAAGGAGATGAGGGCTTGATGATCTAGATAGATCCTTCCCACAAGGAGGTCTTGAAGCCCTAGGGATCTTCTCCAATGGAGTCTTCTCTCTCTTAAGAGGAATCCCACAAGGGGAGGTACATGAGCTAAGCTCTAATGTCTAGATCTATTCTCAACTAAGTCTAAATGGAGGAGGAAGAGGAGTATATATAGGTCCAAGGGATGAAGGGGTAAGCAGGGGCGAAATGGGGATTACATGGGCAAAGCCCGCAACAACACTCAGGGGGCCCCTGTGCACGGGGTAAGTGGAGCCCGGGCGCACGGGGTATCTAGAGACCTGCATGAGCTCGTGCGCACAGGGTCCGTGAGGCCCGTGGACATGGGGGTGCCATGGGCACGGTACATGCACGTGCACACGGGGTCTTCAGGACCGCCAAACTGGGAGGCCCGTGGGCACGGGGTCGGAGGAACCCGTGCACACGGGGTCGCCTGGGAGTTGCTGCCTTCTTCTTGGCACTTCATTCTCTGCTTCCAGGCTTCCCTCTTGGATGGTGTAGATGTTCTCTTCTTCTTGGACTCCTCCTCGATGAATGTGTAGCTCTGCTCACACCTATGTATGCACACGAGAGAGGGGTCAAGTAGTATACCATCCTCGAAAGGTACAAGTGGACACGTTTAAAGGAGATGATTCACCTTTGTATGCATGAAGTAGATGTCGCACGTGTCACTTGCCAAATGGACTCTTGACATGGTGATGTCCATAGGATGCCGCATCACTCTTCTTGGAAATATGATGAATTGTGACTATTTCGATGACTGATAACAAGTTTGTTTATTTTCAAGAAAGTTTATACTTCATACTTCAAAGTTGTGAATGAATTGTTACTTGTTTATGAGAAGCTATATGATAAATATTTGCTGCTATGTTAATGATCATGATGCTACCATGTCTGTCTTTTATTTTATCAATAACTCTCTCTCTATCTAAAACATGTGGTCATGATTATCGAGTTCAATTTTCGCTTGAGGACAAGCGAGGTCTAAGCTTGGGGGAGTTGATATGTACATTTTGCATCATGCTTATATACTGTTATTTATAATGTTTTTGGTCATTATTTCACTTTAAGATGCAATTCTAATGCCTTTTCTCTCTTAATTCGCAAAATTTACATGGAGAGGGAAGTTACCGGCAGTTGGAATTCTGGACCCAAAAGAGCTACAGCAGACATAGCTATTCTATGGAACTCCAAATGACCTGAAACTTTACAAGGATTTTTTATTGAATATATAAAAACTACTGGAGCAAATAAATACCATAGGGGGCCACCTGCCGCTCACAAGGCAACAACCCCCCCCTTGGGTGCACCCTGATGCCTTGTGGGGCCCATAGCTGGCTTCCAGTGACCATGTTCTTCTATATGAAGGGTTTTTACCTAGAAAATAAATAAGATGAAGACTTTTTCGAGATGAAGCATAGCCATCTCGAGGTGGAACCTGGGCCGGAGCATTGTTGCTCTCTGCTACTTGTGAGCTGCGCTGGGATTTCCTCGAAGAGGAGAGAATGATGCAGTGCAGTAGAGATAAGTATTTCCCTTGGTTAAGAACCAAGGTTATCAATCCAGTAGGAGAAGCACACAAGACCTCATGAATAGCACCTACACACAAAAAACAAATACATGCACCCAACGCAAACAAGTGGTTGTCAATCCCTTGGCGGTAAATTGTAAGGATCAAATATCGTCCGACTAGGCATGATGCAGACGCCGGGGAACACCGAGACGGGCGGGGCTTCGTGTTGGAAATATGCCCTAGAGGCAATAATAAAATGGTAATTATCATATTTCCTTGTTCATTATAAGTGTCTATTGTTCATGCTATAATTGTGTTAACCAAAAACCGTAATACATGTGTGAATACATAGACCACAACATGTCCCTAGTGAGCCTCTAGTTGACTAGCTCGTTGATCAATAGATGGTCATGGTTTCCTGACCATGGGCATTGGATGTCATTAATAAAGGGATCACATCATTAGGAGATGATGTGATGGACAAGACCCAATCCTAAGCGTAGCACAAGATCATGTAGTTCGTTTGATAAAGCTTTTCTAATGTCAAGTATCATTTCCTTAGACCATGAGATTGTGTAACTCCCAGATACCGTAGGAATTCTTTGGGTGTACCAAACGTCACAACGTAACTGGGCGGCTATAAAGGTACACTACAGGCATCTCCGAAAGTGTCTGGTGGGTTGGCACAAATCGAGACTGGGATTTGTCACTCCGTATGACGGAGAGGTATCTCTGGACCCACTCGGTAATGCATCATCATAATGAGCTCAATGTGACTAAGTAGTTAGTCAAGGGGTCATGCATTACGGAACGAGTAAAGTGACTTGCCGGTAATGAGATTGAACGAGGTATTGGGATACCGACGATCGAATCTCGGGCAAGTAACGTACCAATTGACAAAGGGAATTGTATACGGGATTGATTGAATCCCCGACATCGTGGTTCATCCAATGAGATCATCGTGGAACATGTGGGAACCAACATGGGTATCTAGATCCCGCTGTTGGTTATTGGCTGGAGAGCTGTCACGGTCATGTCTGCATGATTCCCGAACCCGTAGGGTCTACACACTTAAGGTTCAGTGATGCTAGAGTTGTTATGGGAATTAGTATGTAGTTACCGAATGTTGTTCGGAGTCCCGTATGAGATCCCGAACGTCACTAGGAGTTTTGGAATGGTCCGGAGACAAAGATTTATATATGGGAAGTCCTTATTTGGTCACCAGAAGTGTTCGGTGGTATATCGGTATTGTACCGGGACCACCGAAAGGGTTCCGGGGGTCCACCGGGAGGGTCCACCTGCCCCAGAGGGCCCCATGGGCTGAATACGGAGGATAATCAGCCCCTAAGTGGGCTGGGCACCAACCCCCTAGGGCCCATGCGCCTAGGGTTGGGGGGGGGGAACCCTAAAGGGGGCGCCCCGCTTGGCTTGGGGGGCAAGCCTTCCCCCCTTGGCCGCCGTCCCTCCTCTAGATCCATCTGGAGGGGCCGGCCCCCTCTCCCTTGCCTCTATAAATAGAGGGGAGGTGGGAGGGCTGCTGCACCATTCCCTTGGCGCAACCCTCCCCCTCTCCAACTCCAGCTCCTCCTCCGTAGTGCTTGGCGAAGCCCTGCCGGAGAACTGCAAGCTCCTCCACCACGCCGTCGTGCTGCCGGAGCTCTCCCTCAACTTCTCCTCTCCCCTTGCTGGATCAAGAAGGAGGAGACGTCCCCGGGCTGTACGTGTGTTGAACGCGGAGGCGCCATCCGTTCGGCGTTAGATCGAATCTTCCATGATTTGAATCGCCGCGAGTACGACTCCCTCATCCGCGTTCTAGTGACGCTTCCGCTTAGCAATCTTCAAAGGTATGAAGATGCTTATCCTCTCCCTCTCTTGTTGCTAGAATCTCCTTAGATTGATCTTGGTGATGCGTAGAAAATTTTGAATTATTGCTACGTTACCCAACAGTGGCATCATGAGCTAGGTCTATTGCATAGATTCTATGCACGAGTAGAACACAAGTAGTTGTGGGCGTTGGTGTGTTCAATTTGCTTACCATTACTAGTCCTATCTTGTTTCGGTGGTATTGTGGGATGAAGCGGCCCGGACCGACCTTACACGTAAACTTACGTGAGACAGGTTCCACCGACTGACATGCAGTTGTTGCATAAAGGTGGCTAGCGGGTGCTAGTCTCTCCCACTTTAGTCGGAACAGATTCGATGAAAAGGGTCCTTATGAAGTGTAAATAGCAATTGGCATATCACCATTGTGGCTTTTGCATAGGTAAGAAATGTTCTTGCTAGAAACCCATAGCAGCCACGTAAAATATGCAACAATAATTAGAGGACGCCTAACTTGTTTTTGCAGGGTATGCTATGTGATGTGATATGGCCAAAAGAATGTGATGAATGATATGTGATGTATGAGATTGATCATGTTCTTGTAATAGGAATCACGACTTGCATGTCGATGATTATGACAACCGGCAGGAGCCATGGGAGTTGTCTTAATTTATTGTATGACCTGCGTGTCAATGATAACGCCATGTAATTACTTTACTTTATTGCTAGCCATTAGCCATAGTAGTAGAAGTAATAGTTGGCGAGTCAACTTCATGAAGACACGATGATGGAGATCATGGTGTCATGCCGGTGATGAAGGTGATCATGCCGTGCCTCAAGATGGAGATCAAAGGCGCAAGATGATATTGTCCATATCATGTCACTTTATGATTTGCATGTGATGTTTATCATGTTTACATCTTATTTGCTTAGAATGACGGTAGCATAAATGAGATGATCCCTCATAAAATTTCAAGAAAGCGTTCCCCCTAACTGTGTACCGTTGCGGAAGTTCGTTGTTTCAAAGCACCACGTGATGATCGGGTGTGATAGATTCTAACATTCGCATACAACGGGTGTAAGCCAGATTTACACATGCAAAACACTTAGGTTGACTTGACGAGCGTAGCATGTACAGACATGGCCTCTGAACACAAGAGATCGAAAGGTCGAACATGAGTCATAAGATACGATCAACATGAAGATGTTCACCGATGATGACTAGTCCGTCTCACATGATTGTCAGACACGGCCTAGTTGACTCGGATCATGTATCACTTAGATGACTAGAGGGATGACTATCTGAGTGGGAGTTCATTAAATGATTTGATTAGATGAACATAATTATCATGAACATAGTCTAAAATATTTTTGCAATATGTCTTGTAGATAAAATGGCCCACGCTAATGTTGCCCTCAACTTCAACGCGTTCCTAGAGAAAACCAAGCTGAAAGACGATGGTAGCAACTATTTGGACTGGGTCTGGAGGATCATCCTCATATCTGCCAAGAAAGCATATGTCCTAGAAGCACCGGTAGGTGAAGCTCCCATTTTCCCAGCAACTCAAGACGTTATGAACGCCTGGCAGTCGCGTAGTGATGATTACTCCCTGGTTCAGTGCGGCATGCTTTACAGCTTAGAACCGGGGCTCCAAAAGCGTTTTGAGCAACACGGAGCATATGAGATGTTCCAAGAGCTGAAAATGGTTTTCCAAGCTCATGCTCGGGTCGAGAGATATGAAGTCTCCGATAAGTTCTACAGTTGTAAGATGGAGGAAAACAGTTCTGTTAGTGAGCACATACTCACTATGTCCGGGTTACACAACCATTTGTCTCAGTTGGGACTTAACCTCCCAGATGACTTGGTCATTGACAGGATCCTCCAGTCGCTCCCACCTAGCTACAAGAGCTTTGTGATGAACTACAATATGCAGGGGATGGAGAAGTCCATTCCTGAGTTATATTCAATGCTGAAATTAGAGGAGGTGGAAATAAAAAAGGAACATCAAGTGTTGATGGTGAATAAAACCACTAGTTTCAAGAAAGGCAAGGGTAAAAAGAACTTCAAGAAGGACGACAAGGGAGTTGCCGCGCCCGGTAAATCAGTTGCCGAGAAGAAGCCAAACAATGGATCCAAGCCCGAGACTCAATGCTTTTATTGCAAAGGAAATGGTCACTGGAAGCGGAACTGCCCCAAGTACTTAGCGGGCAAGAAGGCCGGCAACACCAAAGGTATATGTGATATATACATGTTATTGATGTGTACCTTACCAGTACTCGTAGTAGCTCCTGGGTATTTGATACCGGTGCGGTTGCTCATATTTGTAACTCAAAACAGGAGCTACAGAATAAGCGGAGACTGGCGAAGGACGAGGTGATGATGCGCGTCGGGAATGGTTCCAAGGTCGATTTGGTTGTTGTCGGCATGCTACCTCTACATTTACCTACGGGATTAGTTTTAAACCTCAATAATTGTTATTTAGTGCCAGCTTTGAGCATGAACATTGTATCTGGATCTCGTTTAATGCGAGATGGCTACTCATTTAAATCCGAGAATAATGGTTATTCTATTTATATGAGAGATATGTTTTATGGTCATGCCCCGCTGGTTAATGGTTTATTCTTATTGAATCTCAAACGTGATGTTACACATATTCATCGTGTGAATACCAAAAGATGTAAGGTTAATAATGATACTCCCACATATTTGTGGCACTGCCACCTTGGTCACATTGGTGTCAAACGTATGAAGAAACTCCATGCAGATGGACTTTTGGAGTCTCCTGATTATGAATCATTTGACACATGCGAACCATGCCTCATGGGCAATATGACCAAGACTCCGTTCTCCGGAACAATGGAGCGAGCAACCAACTTGTTGGAAATCATACATACTAATGTGTGCGGTCCAATGAGCGTTGAGGCTCGCGGTGGCTATCATTATGTTCTCACTCTCACTAATGACTTAAGTAGATATGGGTATGTCTACTTAATGAAACACAAGTCTGAGACCTTTGAAAAGTTCAAGGAATTTCAGAGTGAGGTGGAGAATCAACGTGACAGAAAAATATAGTTCTTACGATCAGATCGTGGGGGAGAATATTTGAGTCATGAGTTTGGTACACACTTAAGGAAATGTGGAATTGTTTCACAACTCACGCCGCTTGGAATACCTCAGCGTAATGGTCTGTCCGACCGCCGTAATCACACTCTATTGGATATGGTGCGATCTATGATGTCTCTTACCGATTTGCCGCTATCATTTTGGGGTTATGCTTTAGATAGCCACATTCACTTTAAATAGGGCACCATCTAAATCCGTTGAGATGACACCGTATGAATTATGGTTTGGGAAGAAACCTAAGCTGTCGTTTCTAAAAGTTTGGGGATGCGATGCTTATGTCAAGAAACTTCAACCTGAAAAGCTCGAACCCAAGTCAAAAAAATGCATCTTCATAGGATACCCTAAGGAAACCATTGGGTATACCTTCTACCTCAGATCCGAAGGCAAGATCTTTGTTGCCAAGAACGGATCCTTTCTGGAGAAAGAGTTTCTCTCGAAAGAAGTAAGTGGGAGGAAAGTAGAACTTGATGAAGTACTGCCTCTTGAACCAGAAAGTAGCGCGGCTCAAGAAAATGTTTCTGTGGTGCCTGCGCCGACTAGAGAGGAAGTTAATGATGATGATCAAGGAACTTATCAAGTTGCTACTGAACTTCATAGGTCCACAAGGACATGTTCGACACCAGAATGGTGTGGCAACCCTGTCCTGGAAATCATGTTGTTAGACAACGGTGAACCTTCGAACTATGAAGAAGCAATGGCGGGCCTAGATTCCAACAAATGGCTTAAAGCCATGAAATCCGAGATAGGATCTATGTATGAAAACAAAGTATGGACTTTGATAGACTTGCCCTATGATCGGTGAGCCATAGGAAACAAATGGATCTTTAAGAAGAAGACTGACGCAGATGGTAATGTGACCATCTATAAAGCTCGGCTTGTCGCTAAGGGTTATCGACAAGTTCAAGGGGTTGACTACGATGAGACCTTCTCACCCGTAGTGAAGCTAAAGTCTGTCCGAATCATGTTAGCAATTGCCGCATTCTATGATTATGAAATATGGCAAATGGACGTCAGAACGGCATTCCTTAACGGTTTCCTTAAGGAAGAATTGTATATGATGCAGCCGGAAGGTTTTGTCAATCCTAAGAATGTTAACAAGGTGTGCAAGCTCGAGCGCTCCATCTATGGGCTGGTGCAAGCATCTCGGAGTTGGAACATTCGCTTTGATGAAATGATCAAATCGTTTGGGTTTATGCATACTTATGGAGAAGCCTGCGTTTACAAGAAAGTGAGTGGGAGCTCTGTAGCATTTCTCATACTATATGTGGATGACATACTATTGATGGGAAATGATATAGAACTTTTGGAAAGCATAAAGGCCTACTTGAATAAGTGTTTTTCAATCAAGGACCTTGGAGAAGCTGCTTACATATTAGGCATCACGATCTATAGAGATAACTCGAGACGCCTCATAGGTCTTTCACAAAGCACATACCTTGATAAGATATTGGAGAAGTTCAATATGGATCAGTACAAGAAGGGGTTCTTGCCTGTATTGCAAGGTGTGAAATTGAGCTCGGCCCAAAGCCCGATGTCGGTGTCAAAACCGGCGGATCTTGGGTAGGGGGTCCCGAACTGTGCGTCTAGGTGGATGGTAACAGGAGACAAGGGACACGATGTTTTTACCCAGGTTCGGGCCCTCTCGGTGGAGGTAAAACCCTACTCCTGCTTGATTAATATTGATGATATGGGTAGTACAAGATTTGATCTACCACGAGATCAAAGAGGCTAAACCCTAGAATCTAGCCTATGGTATGATTGTTGTTCGTCCTACGGACTAAAACTCTCTGGTTTATATAGACATCGGAGAGGGCTAGGGTTACACAGAGTCGGTTACAATGGGAGGAGATCTTCATATTGTATCGCCAAGCTTGCCTTCCACGCCAAGGAAAGTCCCTATCCAGACACGGGACGAAGTCTTCAATCTTGTATCTTCATAGTCCGGGAGTCCGGCCAAAGGTCATAGTCCGGCCATCCAGACACCCCCTAATCCAGGACTCCCTCAGTAGCCCCTGAACCTGGCTTCAATGACAACGAGTCCGGCACGCAAATTGTCTTCGGCATTGCAAGGCAGGTTCCTCCTCCGAATACTTCACAGAAGATGTTGAACACAAGGATAGTGTCCGGCTCTGCAAAAATAAGTTCCACATACCACCGTAGAGAGAATAATTTCCGCACCAATCTAATCTGCTGACGTATTCCGCAGCGTGACATCACGCCACGGCCAAGTCTTTACTTGAATCATTTTACTGTTCCACCTCAATGTGTTTAGCGAGGCAGTTTCCTTGGCACGTCTTGTCAAAGCAGAGATCGTGTCCCCTTATTCCGGGATTCTCATCAATACGGGCATGGGTAACCCAACCGCGTCATTAACCACGACGCTTGGGAGATAAGCGAGTTTTATTAGGCCGGTGGGGGCTCGTAGTTTCGGCCGCCCATATAAGGGGATAAGATTCTACCCTTTCCATTTACGCCTTGTTCCTCCTTTGCCTATCCGTCCCTGCACACTTGAGCTCCAACGCCCAAGCCCGCACTTCCCACCTCAACCTTCTCCAATCATGTCCGGAGCGGGAGGTAGATGTATGGCCTCCTCCGTCACGGAGGGGCAAATCAAAAAGTTGAGGAAGGCCAGATACTTGTCTGACGACATCGGCACCGACTTCTAGATGAGGGGCAACTCATCCCCACCCCTAGGCCCCATGAGAGGGTTGTATTTCTTCCCCATTTCCTCCGTGGACTGGGCTTTCCTCTTCACCCGTTCGTCCGGGGGCTCATGTTCTATTACGGCCTGGACTTCCATGATCTGGCCCCGAACTTCGTCCTCAACATCTCGGTGTTTATCGTCGTGTGCGAGGCCTTCCTCCGTATCCAGCCTCATTTTGGCCTATGGCTGAAGATCTTCAGCGTCAAGCCAAAGGTTGTGGGCAGCCGCCAAGCGGAGTGCGGAGGCTCCATGGTGGGCAGGATAGCCAATGTTACCTGGCTCGAGGGCGCCTTCGTAGAGACCATCAAAGGGTGGCAATCGGGGTGGTTCTATATCACCGAGCCGCGTGACCCTGAATGGGCAGCAGCCCTCGAATTCCGATCTGGCATCCCCACGTGGCTCACATCTTGGAAAGAGACGGGCCTATCGTGGGGTAATTCGGCAGAAGTGACCGGACTTCAAACCTGCATCAAGGACCTGATCGGCAGGAAGGTTAAACTTGTCACCGTGGTCCAGGTCATGCTCTTCCGTCGGATTCTCCCGTGTCAACGACGGGCTTTCAATTTGTGGGAGTTCGACCCGACCTAGCACCAGACTCTGTCCCAGCTCTTCGACACAAAGCACGAGGATGCCTAGAAGGTGCTATTCAAGAGCTCCGAGGTCTCCCCTCCCGTCACCGAGGATCGTGGATTTTGCGCCAAGCGCCAAGCCAGTGCGGTGAGCTTAATTTTCCCATTTCACGGTATTTTGTTTCACATAGTTTGAATCTATGCGGGATCTAAACTCCCTTACCTTTGACAGGACTGGCTGAAGAAGTCCGGGCAGGTCAACTGTCCGGCTCCTTTTCCCAAAGACCCAACGGATGCTCGTCTAACCAAGCTGCTGGTTCTGGCACCTCACGTGGTGCCGGAGAAGAAGGCCAAGAAGAAGGCCACGGGGACTTGACAGAGCTCCCGGCGCTTGGTGGTGTCGGATTCATTGCCCGGCAACCACGAGGCGCCCTCCGCCTCTGAAGATGAGGAGGAGGAAGAAGGCGCCTCTCCCCCTCCAACAGGGGGGGAAAGAAAAGGAAGGCCGCCCCAACTGGGGAGGCCGGAGGGTCCAAGAAGGGGAAGACCCTTCTACCGGACTACGCCGCCGATGTCGAAGACGGCGGGGAGGAATGGCCATCCAGGGTCAAGCCCCTGCAAAATCGTAAGTGTCTGGCTACCCGAATGACTTACGACGCTCCTCTAGTATTCGGTAATTTCTAACGCCGAATTTATTTATGCAGTCCGCCCAGAGCTCAGCTCGGTGATTCGTCGAGCGGCTCCCTGAATTCGTCGGATGTGAACAGCGCTTCACTTCCGACGGCCTCCCCCCTCTCCCTGTGGACGACGCCGAGGTGGGGTCCCGAAGGGGACCGAACCAGGAGGAGGTGGTCCTGGAGGCGCCTCAAGGCGACCTCCCGGACTCCAGGCCCAAAGGGGGTAAAGCCCCAGAGGGATCTAAGTCCGGCCCCGGGCCGGACACTGCTCCGAAACCATCAACGGTTCCAGAGTCCGACAGGCGGCGCCTTCATAAGAAGGGCAAGCCTACGACGCTGGCGACCTCTGTCCACCCGGAGGCACCGGACAATTTGCAGGAGGTGCTTAACGGCGCCTCCATCAACGAGGAACACCGCACTGTTATGAGTGCGGTGATTCAAAAGGTTCAGTCTGCAAAGAGCGGGCTGACAGAAGCCTGTACAAGTCTGTTAACAAGCTTTGAGGTATGTGTTCAAAACATATAAAAATGTTTACCGCATAGACAGTAGCCCCTGATGCTCGGTTCGGCGTTCGGAAAGAAAAGCCGAGCTGAGGATCTAAAAAGATATACGCAGGAGTCTAACATAAATGTGTCAATATGGGAATGCAGGCTGCTTTGCTGACCTCTGCCGCACTGACTGTGGAGGTCAATGCATTGAAGGAGAACCTCGATCGGTCCGAGAACGAGCTCGGCCGTGCCAAGAAGCAGCTCGAGGACAAGGAGGGTATGTAGTACCGCATGTAAATGTATATAGAAATACTTGGTTGCAAATAATGACAGGACCGACCTAAATGTTGCAGGGGCGACGACCGAGGTGGCGACCCTGAAGGAAGCGGTCTCCAAGGCCGAAAATAGTGCGGCCATGGAGCGCACCGAGCGAGAGAAGCAGGAGGCGCGGGTGGCGGAGGTGCAGCAAGAGCTCCAGGCTCTCGTGGAAAAACACGAGAGTTTGGAGCGTGACTCGAAGACTCGAGAGTTCGAGCTCGCCTTGGCTCTTGAGAGTGCCAAAACCGCTAAGGCCGAAGCCCAGAAGGCCCTCCAGGAGATCGAGGCAATGAAGAAGATAGAGGCGGGTAAGGCATTCTTTATGCAAAGCAAGAATATAAAAGTAAATTATCTGTTACTTACCCGGATCCGGAGCTCTCCAGGAGCGTTCGCCGATCTGCCCCGTAGTGTGTCTGATGCTGCCGCGTTCTACTGAGCCGAGGAGGGGAGCTCGACGGAAAAGGTGTTCTGGTATCAGTATGCTGAGGCCGAACATCCGGTGCCCCTGAGCGACCAGCTGAAGCAGTTGGTCGAGCTCCACAAGGTGGCCGAACAGGCCATGAAGGGCCTCATAGTTCGGCTGTGGCCTGGAGAGGCCATGCCTGGGAGCTACTTCGGTCTGGTGCGGCGGCTGGTGGACGCGTGTCCATGGATTGAAGTCATCAAGCGCTCCGTCTGTATTGAAGGTGCCCGTCGGGCCCTTGCCCGTGCTAAAGTGCACTGGGGCAAGCTGGACGCGGAGAAGCTTGTGACGGACCCGCCACCGCCGGGCAAGGAGTATCGCACGCCCGAGATGTATTATAAGGGCGTCCTGAAGGGTGCCCGCATTATAGCGGGTGAGTGCTCCAAAGATGTAATTTTTGAGTAGACTCGCATGTTGTTATCCTGTGCGCTGAAAACTTTGTTCATATGCGCTAAGCAACGCTTGTTAATTTAAAATATTACCTTCTATGCGGCCGTTTATTAAATCTGAGAGATGCAAGTCGTCGGCTTCTACCCTCGTGCCACGGGTGCTGGGGTGTTCGGGATAAACCTGAGCGCTCTTGTTCCCATTCTTGGGTCCATCTAGGGAGGCGCTCAACACAATGAACAAGGCCATCAGACTTATAATGCTTTATCACTCTCACTTAGCCATAGAATTCTATAATTTTAAATTTTGGCGAAGCCCCTAGTATTCGGAAGACTGAGTTCGGGGCGCTATCCACGCCTAGGCCAGATGAATCCAGCTCCTCGCTCGAAGCGGCATAAGTCTTTAGGGACTCGAAAAACCTCGCGAACAGCGACCGGTCTCTCACACTATCATGACGGTCGGTTTTAGCTTTCTCTACTGAGGTGTTAACCCAGCTCAACTGGGACACAATCGCAGTAGTTCTCCCAGCTCTACCTTAGCCAACAATGCGGAACGTAAGGTACCAAAACATGGGAGCCGGGCAAACCCAACTATTGACCCAAGACATGATTCAGAGCCGATGCATATAGTGCTATAAGTTCGGGGTGCCGCACTCATGAGAGTCTTCGGTCTTCTCACACCATATTATGGGGTGCTTAAGCCCCTGGTGTATTGGTCGTACCAAAGTGTATGGTTGCATAATGTCATGACTGAACATATTTGTATAAAAATAGATGAATACAATAATAGATAAGACCTATGTATTGTTTATTAAAAAGAGCTGCTATGAAAGCACAACGATACAAATAGTGCGATAAGCAAGGGATGGGATTATTTGACATGTCCCCCTCCAGGGGCAAGCTGCGTGAATTTAAGTAAAACGGGTATTTAGCTCGTTATAGAGACCACCTGGACATTCGACGCGGCTTGTTCTCTCCCTTGCTGTTGCATCGTGTGTTCGGCGAGTGTATTGCCGGACAGGCCTTCCGAATAGTTCGGTCCTGAAATTATATAAAAAGAAAAGGAAACGGCAGAGTAGGGAGCCCCTAAATGCGGTTGAGCCGCATTTTGGGCGTGCTGTAGTTGTGCCCCTCCCCTTATGCCCATGGTATTTTCAAAGCGTAATTATGTATGCGTGGTACCGATATCACCATCTGGCGAGGGCTGGGGTTGGGGCCACACTGCTATGCTTGCTCGAAACGTGCCAGCCGGCTTTGTTGGAGGTTGCTTCGGGCGCGCTTGGCGTTGTCCGGACGTTTAACACCCGGGTTGGGGAGTTGCCTTGTGAGGCTGCTCTGTACTTCCGCCGCCAGGGCCGCTGTGTGCTCCTCCGTTCGGAGAGAGCGTTCGGTGTTTCCATTTACCGTAATGACTCCGCGAGGACCTGGCATCTTGAGCTTGAGATATGCGTAGTGCGGCACTGCATTGAATTTTGCAAATGCGGTTCATCCAAGCAGGGCGTGATAGCCACTGCGGAATGGGACTATGTCGAAGATTAACTCTTTGCTTCGGAAATTATCCAGGGATCCGAAGACCACTTCGAGTGTAACCGAGCCTATACAGTTGGCTTCTACACCTGGTATGACGCCTTTAAAGGTTGTCTTTGTGGGTTTAATCCTTGACGGCTCTATACCCATTTTTCGCACTGTATCCTGATAAAGCAGGTTCAGGTTGCTGCCGCCGTCCATGAGGACTCTAGTGAGGTGAAATCCGTCAATGATTGGGTCTAGGACCAATGCAGCAAATCCGCCGTGATGGATGCTAGTGGGGTGGTCCCTTTGATCAAAAGTGATCGGGCAGGAGGACCATGGGTTGAACTTTGGGGCGACTGGCTCCAACGCATAGACGTCCTTGAGGGCACTCTTCCGCTCCCTTTTGGGGATGTGGGTTGCGTATATCATGTTCACCATCCGCACTTGCGGGGGGAAGCCCTTCTGTCCTCTGTTGTTCGGCGGCCGGGGCTCCTCCTCGTCATCGCTACGCAGTCCCTTGTCTCTGGTTTCGGCACTTAACTTGCCTGCCTGCTTGAACACCCAACAATCCCTGTTGGTGTGGTTGGTTGGTTGTTCAGGGGTGCCGTGTATCTGGCACGAGCGATCGAGTATCCGGTCTAAACTGGATGGGCCCGGAGGGTTTCTTTTGAATGGCTTCTTCCGCTGACCGCGTTTAGAGCCTCTGAATCCGGCATTGACTGCCGTATCCTCGGTATTGTTGCCATTAATGCGGCGCTTGTGCTTGTTGCGATGTGACCTGCCATTGTTGTCCTTGGTATCCGAATTGCCACGGCTCTTGGTTATGTTATTGCTACGAGCTAGCCAGCTGTCTTCGCCTGCGCAAAAGCGAGTCATGAGTGTCGTGAGGGCTGCCATAGATTTCGGCTTTTCCTGTCCTAGGTGCCGGGCAAGCCATTCGTCTCGAATGTTGTGCCTGAAGGCTGCAAGGGCCTCGGCGTCTGGACAGTCAACTATTTGATTTTTCTTGGTTAGGAACCGTGTCCAGAATTGTCTGGCCGATTCCTCTGGCTGCTAGATTATGTGGCTTAGGTCATCGGCGTCTGGTGGTCGCACATAAGTGCCCTGGAAGTTATCGAGGAATGCGGATTCCAGGTCCTCCCAGCAACTAATTGACTCTACTGGCAGGCTGTTAAGCTAATGTCGAGCTGGTCCTTTAAGCTTAAGCGGGAGGTATTTGATGGCGTGTAGATCATCACCACGGGCCATGTGGATATGAAGGAGATAATCCTCGATCCATACCGCGGGATCAGTTGTGCCATCGTATGATTCGATGTTTACGGGTTTAAAACCCTTGGGGATTTGATGATCCATTACTTCGTCTGTGAAGCACAGTGGGTGTGCGGCGCCCCTGTACTGGGCTATATCGCGACGTAGCTCGGATGAGCTTTGTCTGTTGTATTTGGCCTGGCCGTATTTATGATATCCGGCGTGACGGTTATCGTCCCATGATGTGGGGCGCCCACGCGATCCATAGATCGATCTTGTTTGCCTTGCCTTATCCTCCAATATGTCTTGCAGGTCTGTTGCGTTTCCCCGTGCTCTGGTATTTTTAGAGCGGCGCCGGGGTGCGGCTTGGTTGAGGGCCAAATGGCCTCTCTGTCGCGGCCACGGGGTGGCCGGTTGGGCGCATCGTACGCTAGTGATGTAGGTTTAGTTGCTTCCTCCTCTAGTTGGGGTAGCAGCCTGCGCTTTGGGTAACTCTTGGAGGGGCGTCTGAGTTTATACTCTTCGGCCGCCAGGACTTCGGCCCATCTGTCAGCTAGCAGGTCTTGGTCAGCTCTAAGCTGCTACTGTTTTTTCTTGAGGCTGCTTGCCGTGGACATAAGCCTGCATTTGAAACGCTCTTGCTCGACGGGATCCTCTGGCACGACGAATTCGTCGTCGTCGAGGCTTGCCTCGTCTTTGGAGGGAGGCATATAATTGTCGTCCTCGACCTCTTTGTCTACCGCTCTCTCATGAGGGCTGGCTCCTTCGTCCTCCCGCGCTGAATCCTGCTGGAGGGGGTTGTCTTTGGCACTGTCTGGGGTGTTGACGTCTCCGGTGTCGGATTCGCCATTCTTGCTTTGGCGGGACTTAGAGCGGCGCCGCTGATGTCGGCGCTTGGGTTGCTTCTTGGAGGGGTCATCCTCCGCTTTTTCATCGCCATCCCCTGCTTTGGGGGTGTCCACCATGCATATGTCATATGACGAGGTGGCCTTCCAGTGCCCTATAGGTGCTGGTTCTTGGTCGTCTCCTTCATCGGCGCCCATACCGTCGATGTCTTTGGAGTCGAAGTCGAGCATGTCGGTTAGATCGTCGACAGTGGCTACAGAGTGGGTGGTGGGTGGGTTTCGAATTTCCTCATCGTCCGCATCCCAACCCTGCTGACCATAGTCCGGCCAGGGCTCTCCTGACAAATAGAGAGACTTTAGTGAATCCAGGATATTGCCAAAGGGCGAGTGCTGAAATACGTCCGTGGCGGTGAACTCCATGATCGGAGCCCAATCGGGTTCGATCGGAAGGGGTGCGGAATATTCGGAGTCCGGCACCTTGGAGTCACGGGCCTTGCCAAGGACTAGGCTGGTATTTGGCTCTATCACCGTAGAGATTGCGGCTCCTGGGGCGGCGTCCAACCGTCCGTCCCCGACTAGCGCAGTCGGCTCCGAGCTAATGGTCGAAGCGGACACCTGAGCGGCACTCTGGGCGCTGTCCGGCGGCAGAGCTAGATCATGCCCATCGAGACAGTGCGGCACGCTCGGCCATGGCTCGAATCCATCAAAGATCAAGTCCCCGCGGATGTCGGTCGTGTAGTTTAAGCTTCCAAAGCTGACCTGATGGCCAGGGGCGTAGCTTCCGATCTGCTCCAGATGGCCAAGCGAGTTGGCCCGCAGTGCGAAGCCGCCGAATACGAAGATCTGTCCGGGGAGAAAAGTCTCACCCTGGACCCCGTCGTGGTTGATGATCGAAGAAGCCATCAGGCCTAAAGGTGACGACATAGAGGAACTCTCAATGAAAGCACCAATGTCGGTGTCAAAACCGGCGGATCTCGGGTAGGGGGTCCCGAACTGTGCGTCTAGGCGGATGGTAACATGAGACAAGGGACACGATGTTTTTACCCAGGTTCGGGCCCTCTCGGTGGAGGTAAAACCCTACTCTTGCTTGATTAATATTGATGATATGGGTAGTACAAGAGTTGATCTACCACGAGATCAAAGAGGCTAAACCCTAGAATCTAGCCTATGGTATGATTGTTGTTCGTCCTACGGACTAAAACTCTCCGGTTTATATAGACACCAGAGAGGGCTAGGGTTACACAGAGTCGGTTACAATGGGAGGAGATCTTCATATCGTATCGCCAAGCTTGCCTTCCACGCCAAGGAAAGTCTCTATCCGGACATAGGACAAAGTCTTCAATCTTGTATCTTCATAGTCCGGGAGTCCGGCCAAAGGTCATAGTCCGGCCATCCAGACACCCCCTAATCCAGGACTCCCTCACCCGAGCTCGGCAGAAGATAGAGAAAAGATGAGTGTCATCCCCTATGCCTCAGCCATAGGGTCTATTATGTATGCCATGCTGTGTACCAGACCTGATGTAAACCTTGCCGTAATTTTGGTAGGGAGGTACCAAAGTAATCCCGGCATGGAACACTGGACAGCGGTCAAGAATATCCTGAAGTACCTGAAAAGGACTAAGGATATGTTTTTCATTTATGGAGGTGACGAAGAGCTCGTCGTAAAGGGTTACTTCGATGCTAGCTTCGACACAGATCTGGATGACTCCAAGTCACAATCCGGATACGTGTATATTTTGAATGGTGGGGTGGTCAGCTGGTGAAGTTGCAAGCAAAGCATCGTGGCGGGATCTACATGTGAAGCGGAGTACATGGCAGCCTCAGAGGCATCACATGAAGCAATCTGGATGAAGGAGTTCATTACCGACCTAGGAGTTATTCCCAATGCGTCGGGCCCGATGACTCTCTTCTGTGACAACACTTGAGCTATTGCCCTTGCCAAGGAGCACAGGTTTCACAAGAATACCAGGCATATCAAGCGTCGTTTCAACTCCATTCATAAAAATGTTCAAGATGGAGACATAGATATTTGTAAAGTGCATACGGATCTGAATGTCGCAGATCCATTGACTAAACCTCTTCCACGAGCAAAACATGATCAACACCAGGACTCTATGGGTGTTTGATTCATCACAATGTAACTAGATTATTGACTCTAGTGTAAGTGGGAGACTGTTAGAAATATGCCCTAGAGGCAATAATAAAATGGTTATTATTATATTTCCTTGTTCGTGATAATTGTCTATTGTTCATGCTATAATTGTGTTAACCGAAAATCGTAATACATGTGTGAATACATAGACCACAACATGTCCCTAGTGAGCCTCTAGTTGACTAGCTCGTTGATCAATAGATGGTCATGGTTTCCTGACCATGGGCAATGGATGTCATTGATAACAGGATCACATCATTAGGAGAATGATGTGATGGACAAGACCAAATCCTAAGCATAGCACAGGATCGTGTAGTTCGTTTGCTAAAGCTTTTCTAATGTCAAGTATCATTTCCTTAGACCATGAGATTGTGTAACTCCCGGATACCGTAGGAATGCTTTGGGTGTACCAAACGTCACAACGTAACTGGGTGGCTATAAAGGTACACTATAGGCATCTCCGAAAGTGTCTGTTGGGTTGCCACGAATCGAGACTGGGATTTATCAATCCGTATGACGGAGAGGTATTTCTGGGCCCACTCAGTAATGCATCATCGTAATGAGCTCAATGTGACTAAGTAGTTAGTCACGGGATCATGCATTACGGAACGAGTAAAGTGACTTGCTGGTAACGAGATTGAACAAGGTATTGGGATACTGATGCTCGAATCTCGGGCAAGTAACGAACCAATTGACAAAGGGAATTGTATACGGGATTGATTGAATCCCTGACATCGTGGTTCATCCGATGAGATCATCGTGGAACATGTGGGAACAACCATGGGTATCCAGATCCCACTGTTGGTTATTGGCCGAAGAGCTGTCTCGGGTCTGCATGATTCCCGAACCTGTAGGGTCTACACACTTAAGGTTCGGTGACACTAGAGTTGTTATGGGAATTAGTATGCAGTTACCGAATGTTGTTCGGAGTCCCGGATGAGATCCCGGATGTCACGAGGAGGTCTGGAATGGTCCGGAGACAAAGATTTATATATGGGAAGTCCTTATTTGGTCATTGGAAGTGTTCGGGCGTATATTGGTATTGTATCGGGACCACCGAAAGGGTCCCGGGGGTCCACCAGGAGGGTCCACCTGCCCTGGGGGCCCCATGGGCTGAATACGGAGGGGAACCAGCCCCTAAGTGGGCTGGGCGCCAACCCCCTAGGGCCCATGCGCCTAGGGTTGGGGGGGGGGACCCTAAAGGGGGCGCCCCCCCTTGGCTTGGGGACAAGCCTTCCCCCCTTGCCCGCCGCCCCCTCTAGATCCATCTGGAGGGGGCCAGCCCCCCTCTCCCTTGCCCCTATAAATAGAGGGGAGGTTGGAGGGCTGCCGCACCCTTCGCTTGGCACAACCCTCCCCCTCTCCAACTCCACCTCCTCCTCCGTAGTGCTTGGCGAAGCCCTGCCGGAGAACTGCTATCTCTTCCACCATGCCGTCGTGCTGCCAGAGCTGTCCCTCAACTTATCCTCTCCCCTTGCTGGATCAAGAAGGAGGAGACGTCCCCGGTCTGTACGTCTGTTAAACGCGGAGGCGCCGTCGGTTCAGCGTTAGATCGGATCTTCCGCGATTTGAGTCACCGCGAGTTCGACTCCCTCATCCGCGTTCTAGTGACGCTTCCGCTTAGCAATCTTCAAAGGTATGAATATGCTCATCCTATCCCTCTCTTGTTGCTAGAATCTCCATATATTGATCTTGGTGATGCATAGAAAATATTGAATTATTGCTACGTTATCCAACACTTCGGCCGTGGCGGATAGCAGCTCGGGCTGGTGATGGAGTCGCGATCAGAGGCCACGGGAGGAAGGGGCGAATGGTAGGGGAGGCTTGCCGGATACTAGGTGGAGCTCTGGTGGTGGTGGAAGGAGGGGAGAGTCTCATGCTCAAGCTAATTGGAGAGGATGGCCGCGGCGGCCGTGGCGGCGATGGCGAGCAAGGAGGAGCTCCGGAGCTTGGAGAGGAGGCTAGGGAGGGGTAGAGGAGGGAGGTGAGGCCGCTGGTGAAAAGAGGCAGGGTCTGGAGCTGCTTAAATAGACGAGGCCGAACGGTCTCGAGCCCGGGTGCGGCCAACGGTGCACGGGCCAGCTCTGGCGGTGACTGAGAGCGTCACGGGACGAGGGAGAGGACAAGGGAGCGCATGGGAGGGTCACGGAGAAGAAAGCGACGCCAGTGAGCAGAGGAAGAGGCCGAGACGAGATCAGAGCTAAATGGGGCATAGTGCTCCCGTGGGCGCTCGATGTCTAGCTCCGGTAAGGACGCTTCAAGAGGGAGCAGAGGGCGGAGAGCGACAGGAGAGGAAGTAGGAGTCAGGTCTGCAAGCTCGGACGCGTGAAAACCGTTGATGCCGAGATGCCCGCTGCTCAGAACGTGCCGGATGCCGCCAAAGCGCGAGAAACACCATGCCAGGGCGGCAGTCACCACGGGCACTGGCATGGAGAGGACAAGAGAGGCTGCAAGGAGTTGTATGGTGACTAGTCCCCGCACCACTGAGTCTAAGAAAGGTGATGGATCAAGAGAAGGAGCCAAGGAGAGATGTGAGGCTTCGATGCAAGTTTGTTGTAGCAAACTTGTCCACATTTCTATGATCAACTAAGAAGAGCTAGGAGCCAAATGAGGTGTCTGGGGTGTTTAGGACAAGAGGGACTGTGATCCTGTGAGTTTTGGAAGGAAATGGACCAATATTTATCATAGTTGCTTTGCAATTGACCAAAATGGTCCAGAATAAAGATTATGATGATGCACTCAAATGAAGAAGCCACTTGAGCTGAAATTTGGCAAGGCAGGGTTATATGGACACATGATGATGCTGTAAAAATTTCATACCATTTGGACAAGCCAAAATGGTACTTGCTTCACAAACATCCTCTCTATCCAAAAACTTGCAATAATAATGGTGATAAAATGACTTAATGAAATGATCCAAATTTGGTGGAGGGATGTTATTAGGGTAGGAGCATGATCTGGAAATTTCTCAGAATTAATGAAGCAATATAGATTATACCTGCTTCACAACCTAAAAATATCAACAGAATCAAGGATTTGAAGCTGTGCTCACATTGAAGATTGGATGGAGCTAAAAATTGGAGGAGGGTAATGATATGAGCACATGAAGAGGCATGCAAAATTTCAAATCATTTGGATACTCCTAGCTAGTACTTCCTTCACAATGGCTTCTGTCTGACAAAAACTTTGAAAATTCACTAAGGAAGATTCACTAGGAAAGAATTTGGCATGAGGCAATGATTTGGACATAAAAGAATGCCCAAATTTTTTGGGAGTAACCAAGATAAGATAAATGACACTTCCTTCACAAAATGCCATTCAGGGCAGAATAGAAGAATGAATATTGGAGGAGTATTTTGGAACTGGCCAAGGAAATGTTTGGGCATATTTGAGCAATATATGACCCAAAGAAATTATGAGAATTATTTAGGAATTTTGGGAGGGGCAGAGATATAGGTTGCTTCACAACCTAGGGCAAATGAGGTTATTCCTTTAATAGAAAAGGAATATTCCCCAAGAAAAAGAATTATGGAGTTGGGCTAGAAGGGAAATGACATGACCTTGGAATGAGTTCGAAAATAATGAACCACTTGGGAGAAGAATAAATGAAAATCTCCCAGGTTGCAAGGCCACAAAACCACTCCAAAAAGAAAAATCAGGGCAAAAATCAAATAAATCAAAAGAAAAAGAGAAAAGGCTAAAAATCAGGCTGTTACACGAACCCACGAGAGGAAGACTCCCTTGAAGCAATGGTCTCTATCAAGCTTTTGCTAAAGTGTCAACTCCATCTTTTGACAGGATCAACAAGCAAATTATGATTCAAACACTTATAATAAAAAGAAGGTACAGAGATGAGGTCTTAATGCTTACAACATGTATTGGTGTTGGGATAAAAAATGATATTAGTGTGTGCTCAGGAAGTCACCATCAAGAGGTGCTTCCTTCGTATCGGAGTGGGGGATGTGTCAAAATTACATCTTGACTGGAACGAGTCCTGCATAAAGAATCAGTTGTCCTACCGAAGGCCCTATCCGTCTCACGGGGTTGCCCCAATAGTTAAGATAATAACATCAGACCAAAACATTGGGCTTTCAATGACTACACCTCTTGAATCCCCAATGATATGATCCATGTTACCCTACTAAACCTTACTATTACCGGTGTTTGGTATAGCACTTCATAGTCCCCTTGCTCCTAGCCTCACCAGTGATCGATCTCCATGATCCTAGGTACCTGCAGGGATGAAGATCACGGACAATACAAGAGATATACTTCACGAAACAATTTTATTTCACACATATGAGACATTGTATCAAAGTCTTCCATTTATTCCTTCACCAAATACCTAGGGTTGCGAAGCTATTGCCTCACCCCATACCTTATCGAACTACTTGCACATTGAGATCAGATCAGAGAAGAAAACACTGAAGAACACATCTTGGGATTGATTTGAAGGAAATATGCCCTAGAGGCAATAATAAACTTGTTATTTTATATTTCCTTATATCATGATAAATGTTTATTATTCATGCTAGAATTGTATTAACCAGGAACTTGATACATGTGTGAATACATAGACAAAACACCGTGTCCCTAGTATGCCTCTACTAGACTAGCTCGTTGATCAAAGATGGTTAAGTTTCCTAGCCATGCACATGAGTTGTCATTTGATGAACGGGATCACATCATTAGTGGAATGATGTGATGGACAAGACCAATCCGTTAGCTTAGCATAATGATCATTCAGTTTTATTGCTACTGCTTTCTTCATGTCAAATACATATTCCTCCGACTATGAGATTATGCAACTACCGGACACCGGAGGAATACCTTGTGTGCTATCAAACGTCACAACGTAACTGGGTGATTATAAAGATGCTCTACAGGTATCTCTGAAGGTGTTTGTAGGGTTGGCATAGATCGAGATTAGGATTTGTCACCCCGAGTATTGGAGAGGTATCTTTGGGCCCTCTCGGTAATGCACATCATATGAAGCCTTGCAAGAAAAGGACTAATGAGTTAGTTGCACGATGATGCATTACAGAACAAGTAAAGAGACTTGCCAGTAACGAGATTGAACTAGGTATGAAGATACCAACGATCGAATCTCGGGCAAGTAACATACGATGACAAAGGGAATAACGTATGCTGACATTGCGGTTCGACCGATAAATATATTCATAGAATATGTGGGAACCAATATGAGCATCCACGTTCCGCTATTGGTTTTTGACCTGAGAGGTGTCTCGGTCATGTCTACATAGTTCTCGAACCCGTAGGGTCCGCACGCTTAACGTTCGATGATGATATGTATTATATGAGTTATGTGTTTTGGTGACCAAAGGTTGTACGGAGTCCCGGATGAGATAACGGACATGACGAGGAGTCTCACAATGGTCGAGAGATAGAGATTGATATATTGGAAGGTGGTATTCAGACACCAGAATGGTTTCAGAGTGTTTCATATTTATCGGAGTACCGAGGGGTTACCGGAACCTCCCCGTGGAAGTAGTGGGCCACATGGGCCATAGGGGAGAGGCAAGGCAGCCCGCAAGGGGGTGGCGCCCCCCCCATAGGGAGTCCGAATTTGACAAGGGGAGGGGGCATGGCCCCCCTTTCCTTCTCCCTCTCCCTCTCCTTCCCCCTTTCCCCCTCCGAAAGAAGGAAGGGGGGGGGGGGGGCGAATAGGACTATGAGTCCTAGTAGGACTCCCCCCATGGGGCGCGCCCTAGGCCGGCCTCCTCCCCTCTCCCTCCTTTATATATGGGCGCATGTCGGGCACCTCTAGGCACATCAATTGTTCTTAGCCATGTGCGGTGCCCCCCTCCACCGTTTACTCCTCCGGTCATATTGTCGTTTTGCTTAGGCGAAGCCCTGCGCGGATCACATCACCATCACTGTCACCATGCCGTCGTGCTGACGGAACTCATCTACTCCTTCGACCCTCTGCTGGATCAAGAGCTCGAGGGACGTCATCGCGTTGAACGTGTGCAGAACTCGGAGGTGCTGTATGTTTGGTGCTTGATAGGTTGAATCGAGAAGACGTTCGACTACATCAACCGTGTTAAGCTAACGCTTCCGCTTTCGGTCTATGAGGGTACGTAGACACACTCTCCCCCTCTCATTGCTATGCATCTCCTAGATAGATCTTGCGTGAGCGTAGGAATTTTTTTGAAATTGCATGCTATGTTTCCCAACAGTGGCATCCGAGCCAGGTCTATGCGTAGATGATATGCATGAGTAGAACACAAAGAGTTGTGGGCGGTGATCGTCATACTGCTTACCACCAATGTCTTATTTTGATTCGGCAGTATTGTTGGATGAAGCGGCCCGGACCAACCTTACATGACCGCGTTCATGAGACCGGTTCCACCGACAGACATGCAACTAGTTTTGCATAACGGTGGTGGGTGTCTATTTCTCCAACTTTTGTTGAATCGAATTTGACTGCGGCCGGTCCTTGTGAATGTTAAAATAGCAAACTTGATAAATCACCGTTGTGGTTTTTGTGCCGTAGGTAAGTACGGTTCATGCTAGAAGCTCGTAGCAGCCACGTAAAACTTGCAACAACAAAGTAGAGGACGTCTAACTTGTTTTTGCAGGGCATGTTGTGATGTGATATGGTCAAGACATGATGTGATATAAGTTGTTGTATGAGATGATCATGTTTTGTAGAAGTTATCGGCAACTGGCAGGATCCATATGGTTGTCTATTTATTGTATGAAATACAAACGCCATGTAATTGCTTTACTTTATCACTAAGCGGTAGTGATAGTCATAGAAGCAATAGTTGGCGAGACGACCACGACACTACGACGAAGATCAAGGTGTCAAGCCGGGGACGATGGATATCATGATGTTGCTTTGGTGATGGATATCAAAAGCACAAGATGATGATGGCCATATCATGTCACATATTTTGATTGCATGTGATGTTTATCTTTATGCATCTTATTTTGCTTAGTACAGCGGTAGCATTATAAGATTATCCCTTACTAAAATTTCAAGGTATAAGTGTTCTACCCGAGTATGCACCGTTGTGAAAGTTCTTCGTGCTGAGACACCACATGATGATCAGGTGTGATAAGCTCTACGTTCAAATACAACGGGTGCAAGCCAGTTTTGCGCATGCGGAATACTCGGGTTAAACTTGACGAGCCTAGCATATACAGACATGTCCTCGGAACACTGGAGACCGAAAGGTCGAACATGAATCATATAGTGGATATGATCAACATAGAAATGTTCACCATTGATTACTACTCCATCTCACATGATGATCGGACATGGTTTAGTTGATTTGGATCACGTATCATTTAGATGACTTGAGGGATGTCTATCTAAGTGGGAGTTCTTAAGTAATATGATTAATTGAACTTAATTTACCATGAACTTAGTCCAGATAGTTTTTTGCATATCTATGTTGTAGATCAATGGCCCGTGCTACCGCTCCCTTGAATTTTAATGCATTCCCAGAGAAAGCTAAGTTGAAAGATGATGGTAGGAACTAGACGGACTGGGTCCGTAACTTGAGGATTATACTCATTGCTGTACAGAAGAATTATGTCCTTGATGCACCGCTAGGTGTACCACCTTCCCCAGCAACTGCAAACATTGTGAATGCCTGGAAGTCGCATGTTAATGACTACTCATTAGTTCAGTGTGCCATGCTTTACGGCTTAGAATCGAGACTTCAAAGATGTTTTGAACGTCATGGACCATATGAGATGTTCCAAGAGTTGAAGTTAATATTTCAAGCAAATGCCCGAGTTGAGAGATATGGAGTCTCCAACAAGTTCTATAGCTGCAAGATGGAGGAGAACAGTTCTGTCAGTGAGCACATACTTAGAATGTCTGGGTACCATAATCACTTGACTCAGCTATGAGTTAATCTTCCAAATGATTGTGTCATTGACAAAGTTCTTCAATAACTGCCACCAAGCTACAAAGGCTTCATGATGAACTACAATATGCAAGGGATGGAAAATACTATTCCCAAGCTCTTCGCAATGCTAAAGGTTGCAGAGGTAGAAATCAAGAAGGAGCATCAAGTGTTGATGGTTAACAAGACCACTCATTTCAAGAAGAAGGGCAAGGGTAAGAAGGGGAACTTCAAGAAGAATGACAAGCAAGTTGCCACTCCCGGGAAGAAACCCAAAAATGGACCCAAGCTTGAAACTGAGTGCTTCTACTGCAAAGGGACTGGTCACTGGAAGCGGAACTGCCCCAAGTATTTGGCGGATAAGAAGGATGGCAAAGTGAAAAAAGGTATATTTGATATATGTGTTATTGATGTGTACCTTACTAATTCTCGTAGTAGTGCTTGGGTATTTGATACCGGTTCGGTTGCTCATATTTGTAACTTGAAGCAGGGACTACGGATCAAACAAAGATTGGCTAAGGACGAGGTGATGATGCACGCCGAGAATGGTTCCAAGGTCGATGTAATCGCCATCAGCATGCTACCTCTACATCTACCTTCGGAATTAGTTTTAGACCTGAGTAATTGTTATTTGGTGCCAGCGTTGAGCATGAACATTATATCTGGATCTTGTTTAGTGCGAGACGGTTATTTATTTATATGAGTAATATCTTTTATGGTCATGCACCCTTGAAGAGTGGTCTATTTCTATTGAATCTTGATCATGGTGATACACATATTCATAATATTGATGCCAAAATATTCAAAGTTGATAATCATAGTGCAACTTATTTGTGGCACTGCCGTTTGGGTCATATCGGTGTAAAGCGCATGAAGAAACTCCATAAAAATGGGCTTTTGGAATCACTTGATTATGAATCATTTGATACTTGCGAATCGTGCCTTACGGGTAACATGACTAAAACTCCGTTCTCTGGAACAATGGAAAGAGCTAATGACTACATACCGATGTATGCGGTCCGATGAGTGTTGAAGCTCGTGGCAGGTATTGTTATTTTCTAACCTTCACAAATGATATGAGCAGATATGGGTATATCTACTTAATGAAACACAAGTCTGAAACATTTGAAAAGTTCAAAGAATTTTAGAGTGAAGTGGAGAATCACCGTAACAAGAAAATAAAGTTTCTACGATCTAATCGTGGAGGAGAATATTTGAGTTATGAGTTTAGCCTTCATTTAAAACAATGTGGAATAGTTTCACAGCTCACTCCACCAAGAACACCATAGCATAATGGTGTGTCCGAACGTCGTAACCGCACTTTATTAGATATGGTGCGATCTACGATGTTGTCGGATGTTGGGTTCCAGCAGACCCTTAAGGTTCGAACTCTGGGGTGCACACGAAGATCTCCCCCCTACCTATCCGCCTCTGATCGCCTCGCGAGAATCTAAGCTAAAACGATGAACAACACGAGGGACACAAGATTTATACTGGTTCGGGCCACCGTTGTGGTGTAATACCCTACTCCAGTGTGTGGTGTGGTGGATTGCCTCAGGGGCATATGATGACATTACAGGGAAGAACTGCCTCGCGAGAGGTGTTCTTGAGCTGATGTGGTGTTCTACTTGTTCTGGTTCTCCCCTGGTCCGATGCCTATCCATGAGATGGCTAGCCCTATTTATAGAGGCCCTGGTCCTCTTCCCAAATATTGAGCGGGAAGGGCGCCAACAACAGCCATTTTGAAGGGGAACATCTAGTACAAGTTATCCTAACTAAAGTTGGTCTTCGGCTGCCAAAGGCGCTGGGGGTGACGCCGTCTTGGGCTCCATGGTGACCCCATCCTGCTACTCTGCTGGTCTTGGTCTCGTTGCACTGAAATGGAACCTTTGCCTGATGCCTCGGTACTCCACGCCTGTGCTTGCCCCCTTTGCACCAAAGAGGAAACAAGGACACTGCGCAGGCCGGCGCCCGCCTGGTCTCGATCGTCACAGCTTGCATCATGAGCACCTCGCGAGGTACTCTTGCCTTGATCTCTCCGCCTCCTCGCGAGCCTGCCTGGCGAGGCTGCTCCTGAGGAAGCCTTGCGTCGTCCGCCCCACGAGGCTTGGCCCCTTGCGAGGGTCTTGAGTTTGCGCCGATGAAGATGGGCCGTACTGGGCCACCTGTCGAGCCACGCCACAGGCCGCAGGCAGGCATGTCTGGGGACCCCCGTTCCCAGAACGTCGACAGTAGCCCCCGGGCCCAAGGCGCGCTCGGACTTGGCTTAGCAGAGAAGCGAAGGGGCAAGTGCGGAGCGCCACGGGCCCCATCAGCCTACGACCTTGGGTGCCGCGTGGCGGTTGATTGGACGTGGGCGCCTCCGCTTCCCCACGCTGCCTCGGCAACTTCCCAACTTGACAAGTCCCTGCATGCAGAAATGAGTCATGATTACCTGCGATCGTGGAGGCCGACGGTTGGCCCCCTCCGGTTATAAATGCGGGAGAGCGCATGCCCCCGCTGTACATCTTCCTACTTGCTTCTTTCCTTCTCCCCGCCCCAGCTGCTCGCCGTGTCCTATGGTGCCGCCGAAGAGGTTCTCAGCCGCGGAGAAAGGAAAGGCCCGTCGGGAAGGGCCTGACTCTCCTCCACCCAAGGGCGGCCGAGGTCGTCCCCGCAAGCATCCTACGACGCCTGCAGCGACTTCCCGTGGTCGCGCCGATGATCTCCCACATGGCGACGGGCGTCTAGCGAGTGAGAGGAGGCGCGTCGTGACCGTGCAGCCTCCCATGCCGCGCTTCCACTCGGCTGAGGTGCTGCCGGAGTTCGTCGTGTGGCCTGCGGACCCAATCGGCAGCTGGCTCCAGCTTCCCCACTCCTTCACGGACGAACTCCCGGCCGGCGCTCCAGGTGGCCTCTGGCTCCAAGTGGATGGCTGCTGCAGCAAGGCCTCTTGGGTCTCACTAGAGATCTCCATTGCTGGGAACGTGGCTCTGGCCCGTGGCTGGCAAACATTTGCCCGCACGCGTGGCCTGGGCCGGCGGTGCACCCTGCATTTCAAGTTTGACGGCGACGCCACGTCGGGTGTTGCCCCGAAGATGATGATGACGGCGACCGGGTTCTCGGCCTTGGCGATGGCCGAGATGAGGACGAAGGAGGGCGTGTGGCCGGCGGCATTCGTAGCTCGCCAAGCTTCAGCGGCTCCCCTTCGGACGGCAGCTCCTCCAGCGGTGGCCGTGACCAGCCACCACACCGTCGTGCTCGCCTTGAGGGGGGTAGTGGGTCAGCCCATCGTCGCACCTCGGTGAAGCATGAGGAGGGGTCTGACTGAGCTCCGTAGGGCAGTACGAGCCCCTGCCACGAGTCGTTGCCGGGCAGGCCGTGTCTATTTTGTTTTTCTCCCTTTCCTGCACAAAGAGAGAGTAGTGTGGGGTCTCGCAGGGGCGTGCTGGACTATTGTCGTTAACTATTATGCTATTTTTGTTATCCCCATGCTGTGTTTTGGTGCTGCGTGTTCGTGTGTAGGAACTACTTAGCTCGGGGGGACTTGCCGCAGTCTTTGCTTATCGAGGCTGAGGCCTCGTCGTGCGCCTTGTGGCCTGCAAGAATTAGTCAGGGGAGGTAACTTTCGGTCTTGGTCGTGAGGGCAACCGACTGAGGTCTTGTGTTCGTGTCGCGATGCCCGTGGGGCACGGACCGGGAGGAGTGCTCCCGTGGTGGACTTGAATAGGGAAGCCTCATGAGACTGGGTCAGAAAGCACTCACGAGGGCGCCCGTGCAGCCCCCACGCGAGACTTGCGAAAGAGGAGACGAGTCAGGCGAGCAACAAAGATGGAGAATCACGGGTCGGGGATGGCAACAACGCTGAAAGCAACTCCAATAAAATTCCAAATAAGGACGAACAAGCCAACTGCAGAAAGCAAATGAAAAAGCCGCGTCCGGCACCTAATCTAGTCTTCGACATCTTCTCACCAGCGCGTAGCTAAGTGCTGCCACTGGGCGTGGGCGGGAGCCCCCGAGGCACGAGGGCGGCTCTCCGGAGACTCCGGGGCGTGTACAGCCCCAACTCATTTTTACGTGAGAGTGTCAAGGGCGGTGAGCTTCACAGGCACCGGGCCTTTCTCGGGGCGATGAGCTTCACAGGGGTTGGCCTTCTTCACAGGCTCTGGGCCTTTCTTGGTACGACAAGCTTCACAGGCGCCGGGCCTTCTTCACAGGCGTTGGGCCTTCCTTCAAGGGTAGAACTTTCGGAGGTGCTGGATGTTCCACGCGTTCGGGATTGGCACCCCCTACTGGGTCTCCAAGCGCGCGGCGCCAGGCCTTGAGGGTCCTGGGCCAGATGCTGCGGCAGTGGTACTGCCGCAACGCCTGTTGGTATCTTGCTGCCCGAAGCGCGGCCTCCAGACGGTGTTCCTCCCCCAGCACGAGGTCCATCCCTCGCATGGCGTCCTGCCGTGCTTCGTTGAAAGCCAGGACCCGCGCGGAGCGACGCCTGACCTCGTGAGGGAGGACCGCCTAAGCCCCGTAGACGAGGAAGAATGGGGTTTCGCCGGTCGACTTGGTAGCGGTTGTGTGGATGTACCATAGCATAGACTGAAGCTCGTTGTGCTAGCCCCTGCCGCAGGCCTCCAGCTTCTTCTTGAAGGTCCTGGTTTTGAGGCCATTCAGGACCTCCGCGTTGGCGCGCTCAGCCTGGCCGTTGCTCCGAGGGTGTGCCACCGAAGCGTAGCATATCTGCGTTCCAAGGTTAGCATAATATGTTTTGAAGAGATTGCTGGTGAACTGTGAACCATTGTCGGTGATGATGCGATTAGGCACCCCAAACCGGCTTACAAGGCCCTTGATGAATTTGACCGCTGAGCCAGCTGGGATGGTGCGGACAGCTTCCACCTCTGCCCACTCTGTGAACTTGTCAATGGCGATGTAGAGGTAACGGTAACCCCCTGGTGCCCAGGGAAACGAGCCCAGGATGTCCAGCCCCCAAACAGCGAATGGCCATGAAAGGGGGATGGTTTGTAGGCCCTGATCCGGCTGATGAATCTGCTTGGCGTGGAATTAACAGGCTTCACAAGCTTTCACCAGCTCCATCGCGTCGTTGAGTGCTGTTGGCCAATAGAACCCGCTCCGAAACGCCTTACCGACGAGGGTCCGTGAAGACGAGTGGTGCCCACAGTCCCCACCTTGAATGTCTTCCAGCAACTCTTTCCCTTGCTCCCTAGAGATGCAGCGTAGGGAAACATCATTCGGTCACTTCCGGTAGAGTTCTCCGTCTTGGACACAGTAGGCCGTGGCTTGCCGCGCCATGCGTTCTGCGTCCTCCTCCTTTTCCGGCAGAGTCCCTTGCATCAGGTAATCTTTGAATTCTGTGGTCCAACATCCCTCCTGAGGCTCCAGCGCCAGGAGCAGGCGGGCTCCTAAGGTTGGGCTGCAGGCTGGGGCTCCCGAGGCAGGCAGTTGGGGGAGCTCCTCCCGAGGCTGCGCTGTACTTGATGGCGACGGTGCTGCTGAGGGTTTGAAGAGTCGTTCCCCGAAGATGCCGGGCTCCTGAGGCAGCTACCTGGGTTCCCTCCTGGCGATGTCATCAGCCTCTTGATTGGTACCACAGGGTACATGCTGCAACTCTAACCCTCAAAACTGCTTTTCCATCCTGAGGACCTCCGCAAGATATGCTTCCATGTGTTCGTCCTTCGGCTCGTACACCTTGTTGGAGAAGTTGACGAGGAGTTGTGAATCACCCTTGATGATAAGGCGCTTTACCCCCAAGGCGGCTGCAGATTTCAAGCCTGCTATCAGGCCCTCGTATTTTGCTATGTTGTTGGAGACCTTTTCTCCATGCTAGAAGCAGAGCTACACGGCATAATAGAGTTTGTCCTGAGTGGGAGATATGAGCACTGCGACAGCTCCTGCGCCATGTCGCGAGAACGCTCCGTCAAAGTACATGACCCAGCCATCTGGTGCTTCACTTCCAGGGGAAAGCGACCGATCCTTGCTCGCTTTGAGCCCTGGCGCCTCTGTCCATTCCGCCATGAAATCTGCAAGCGCGGCTCCCTTGACGACCCTGGTCGTGCTGAATTCCATCTCAAATGCTTGCAACTCGATGTTCCATTCGGCAACACTTCCAGCTTAGTTGGGGCTCCTGAGCACCCTTTCCAAGGGATATGCCGAGACGACCTTGATGGGGTGACCTTGGAAGTAGTGCCGCAGCTTGCATGAGGCCACTAGTAACGCGAGCAAGAGCTTCTGAGGCATGGGGTATCGTGCCCTTGCGTCCCATAGCACCGTGCTAACGAAGTACATGTGATGCTCGATGAGGTTGAGGGTGCTAGTATGGCATGCGTCTTCTGGAGGTCGGGGCGCCTCCCGAGACGGTGGAGCCCCTAGCGCTTGGTCGCCTGGCGGGGCCTCTTCCGCCCTGGGTGCGTCCCCCTGCTGAGGCTGATTCCCATCTGCTGCGGCCGTGGTCTTCGCGAGGCTTTCTTGGCCTTGCTCTGCTTCGGCCGGGGTTGCGACTGACGCGGTCTTGGCCCGGTGCTCCTCCCGAACCGCCACCAGGGTTGTGCTAGCAGAGTAGGGCGTGGCTGCAAGGTAGAGCACCGAGGGATCCTGAGGGCACGGAGCTACCATCACCGGAGGGCTGGTAAGGTACTTCTTGAGATCTTGGAATGCTTTGTCAACCTCTTCAGTCCATTCGAATGGGCCCTTCTTCTTCATCAGCTTGAAGAAGGGCAATGCTTGTTCCCCCAGCTTGGAGATGAAGCGTCCCAACGCGGTTACTCGCCCAATGAGCTTCTGCATTTATCTGAGGGTTTTCGGTGGACTCATATCTTTGATTGCCTTGACCTTCTCTGGGTTAGCCTCGATACCTCTATGGGACACGAGGAAGCCCAAAAGCTTGCCCGAGGGGACTCCAAATACGCACTTCTCCGGGTTGAGCCGCAGGTCTACTTCGCGGAGGCTCGCGAAGGTTTCTTCCAGGTCCTGTATCAGGGTTTTTGCCTCCCGAGACTTCACCACGATGTCATCGACGTAGGCCTCGGCGTTTCTTCCTAGCTGCCGGCCCAATGCGATGTGCATCAGTCGCTGAAAGGTCGCGCCCGCGTTGCGCAGTCCGAATGACATGCAGGTATAGCAGTATACTCCGCACGGGGTCAGGAAGGCCATTTTCTCCACATCTTCTACCACCATCTTAATTTGGTCATAGCCTGAGAAGGCATCCAGGAAGCACAACAAGTCATACTCGACGGTGGAATCGACGATCTGGTCGATGCGAGGGAGCGGGAATGGATCCTGAGGGCAGGCCTTGTTGAGGTTGGTGAAGTCAACGCACATGCGCTCCTTTCCCCCCTTTTTCGGCACAACAACAGGGTTGGCCAGCCATTCAGGATAGCGAACCTCGCGAATGACACCTGCAGCCTCCAACTTGCGGGTTTCTTAGACGATGAAGGCCTACTTCTCGGTGGACTGTCGCCTTGCCTTCTGCTTCACGGGGCGCACGTTGGGGCACACGTTCAGATGGTGCTCAATCACATCTCTTGGGACCCCGGCTAGCTGATCAGTTTCCCACGCAAACACCTCCTTGTTTGTGCGCAGAAATTTCACCAGGGCCTTCTCCTGTTCAGGGTCGAGATTGGCGCCTATGGTGAAGGTGGCGCCAGAAGATCCGTCTTCGTCGACCGGTACTTGCTTGGTCTCTGCTTTGTCTTGGGTGAACAACTGCTTCTTCTTGGCCGGCGCAGCCCCCTTGGGCTCGAGGGTGTCAACGCTGGCGGGCTGCGCCACTGCGGCTGCCTTGAAAGTGAGCTTTAGCGCCTGCAGTGCATCCCTCGTGTCTCCAGACACGGTGAGGACACCGCTGCTCCCGGGCAGCTTCATGAGGTTTTAGGCCGGGTGAGTCGCCGCCATGAACTAGGCTAAGGCAGGGTAGCCGAGGATGGCGTTGTACGGGAGGCCGATAGGGGCGATGTCGAAGTCGACCAACTCCGTGCGGAAGTTATCGTGGGTGCCGAAGGTCGCCGGGAGGTGGATCTGCCCTGGGGAGTTGGTGGGGCTACCTCCGACGCCTAAGAAGGGCTTGCTGGGTTGGAGTCGCCCCAACGGCACGTGGAGGAGGCTGAAGGCTTCCACCGAGAGCATGTTGAGGCTGGCCCCGCCGTCGATGAGGGTCTGGGTGATGGCCACCTGGCAGATGGTGGGGGTTCATAGCATCGGGAGCGTGCCCGAACAGGTGGTGTTGGCAGGGTGATCGTCCGAGATGAAGGTCAAATCAGTCTTGGGTGCCACCCAGCCTGGGGGGGGGCTTCACGACGCTTGAGGACGGCACTGATCTGGCGGACAAACGGCTTGACATGGCGGCTCGAAGGTGGCGCTAGCGAGCCGCCCAGGAGAGCTCCGACAACCGGGGGCGCCGGCGCAACATAATGGGCGAGGAAGAGGCTGCACAACTCCTCCGAGGAGGCCACAGAAGCCGCTGGCAGGTGGAGCAACCACATGCGCGGGACACCGGTGAGGGCCATGGGCAGCAAGTTAGCCATGACCTTGTCATCGCCCCCTGCCTCGAGGACGGTCTCCTCATACGCTAGCAGGAAGGCTAGCGGATCGGCCGCACCGTCGTAGCGCGATGGCATGTCCGGCTTGAACTTGCTTAGCCACCGCACTTGTCGCAAGGCAGGGGTTAGGGCTCGGAGTCCCCGGTCCCCGCACCGGCGTCGGCAGCCGGAGCAGGCAGCGCATTGCCCGCCATGAGGGCGGAGCGCGGTGCTGATGGAGAGTGAGCCGACGGAAGGGAGAGATTCGGCGCACCCCTACCTGGCGCGCCAAATGTCGGATGTTGGGTTCCGGCAGACCCTTAAGGTTCGAACTCTGGGGTGCGCGCGAAGATCTTCCCCCTACCTTTCCGCATCTGATCGCCTCGCGAGAATCTAAGCTAAAACAATGAACAACACGAGGGACACAAGATCTATATTGGTTCGGGCCACCGTTGTGGTGTAATACCCTACTCCAATGTGTGGTGTGGTGGATTGCCTCAGGGGCAGATGATGAATAGTACTGGGAAGAACTGCCTCACGAGAGGTGTTCTTGAGCTGATGTGGTGTTCTACTTGTTCTGGTTCTCCCCTGGTCTGATGCCTATCCATGAGATGGCTAGCCCTATTTATAGAGGCCCTGGTCCTCTTCCCAAATTTGAGCGGGAATGGCGCCAACAACGGCCATATTGAAGGGGAACATCTAGTACAAGTTATCCTAACTAAAGTTGGTCTTCGGCTGCCAAAGGCGCTGGGGGTGACGCTGTCTTGGGCTCCACAGTGACCTCCATCCTGCCGCTCCGCTGGTCTTGGTCTCGTTGCACTGAAATGGCAACCTTTGCCTGATGCCTCGGTACTCCACGCCTGTGCTTTCCCCCTTTGCACCAAAGAGGAAACAAGGACACTGCACAGGCCGGCGCCCGCCTGGTCTCGATCGTCACGGCTTGCGTCACGAGTACCTCGCGAGGTACTCTTGCCTTGATCTCTCCGCCTCCTCGCGAGCCTGCCTGGCGAGGCTGCTCCTGAGGAAGCCTTGCGTAGTCCGCCCCGCGAGGCTTGGCCCCTCGCGAGGGTCTTGAGTTTGCGCCGATGAAGATGGGCCATACTGGGCCACCTCTCAAGCCACGCCGAAGGCCGCATGCAGGCAAGTCTGGGGACCCCCGTTCCCAGAACGCCGATAGATGTCTCTTACCAATTTACCACTATCATTTTGGGGTTATGCATTAGAGACAGCTGCATTCACATTAAAAGGGCACTGTCAAAGTCCGTTGAGACGACACCATATGAATTGTGGTTTGGCAACAAACCTAATCTGTTGTTTCTTAAAGTTTGGGGATGCGATGCTTATGTCAAAAGGCTTCAGCCTAATAAGCTTGAACCCAAATCGGAGAAGTGCTTCTTCATAGGATACCCTAAGGAAACAATTGGGTACACCTTCTACCACAAGTCCGAAGGCAAGATTTTTGTTGCTAAGAACGAAACCTTTCTAGAGAAGGAGTTTCTCTCAAAAGAAGTGAGTGGGAGGAAAGTAGAACTTGATGAGGTAATTGTACCTTCTCTCAATTTGGAAAGTAGCTTCCAAGAAATCTGTTCCTATGATGCCTACACCAACTGGAGAGGAAGCTAATGATAAACTTCATGAAACTTTAGACCAAGTTGCTACAGAACCTCATAGGTCGAACAGAGAAGGATCTGCACTAGAGTGGTACGGTAATCCTATTCTGGAGGTCCTGTTACTTGACCATGACGAACCTACGAACTATGAAGAAGCTATGATGAGCCCAGATTCTGATAAATGGCTTGAGGCCATGAAATCTGAGATAGGATCCATGTATGAGAACAAAGTGTGGACTTTGGTGGATATGCCCGATGATCGGCGACCCATAGAGAACAAATGGATCTTCAAGAAGAAGGCTAACACTAATGGTAATGTTACTATCTATAAAGCTTGACTTGTCGCAAAAGGTTTTCGAGAAGTTCAAGGAGTTGACTACAATGAGACTTTCTCACTTGTAGCGATGCTTAAGTCTGTCCGAATCATGTTAGCAATTGCTGCATTTTATGATTATGAAATCTGGCAAATGGATGTCAAAACTGCATTCCTTAATGGATTTCTTAAAGAAGAGTTGTATATGATGCAACCAGAAGGTTTTGTCGATCCTAAAGGTGCTAACAAAGTGTGGAAGCTCCAGCGATCCATTTATGGACTGGTGCAAGCATCTCAGAGTTGGAATATATGCTTTGATGAGGTGATCAAAGCATATGGTTTTATACAGACTTTTGGAGAAGCCTGTATTTACAAGAAAGTGAGTGGGAGCTCTATAGCATTTCTAATATTATATGTGGATGACATATTGTTGATTGGAAATGATGTAGAATTTCTGAATAGGATAAAAGGATACTTGAATAAGAGTTTTTCAATGAAAGACCTCAGTGAAGCTTCTTATATATTAGGCATCAAGATCTATAGAGATAGATCAAGATGCTTGATAGGACTTCCACAAAGCACATACCTTGATAAAGGTTTGAAGAAGTTCAAAATGGATCAGTCAAAGAAAGGGTTCTTGCCTGTGTTACAAGGTGTGAAGTTGAGTTAGACTCAATGCCTAACCACTACAGAAGATAGAGAGAAAATGAAAGTCATTCCCTATGCTTCAGCCATAGGTTCCATAATGTATGCTATGAGTACTAGACCTGATGTGTGCCTTGCTGCTATAAGTTTAGTAGGGAGGTACCAAAGTAATCCAGGAGTGGATCAATGGACATTGGTCAAGAACATCCTGAAGTACCTGAAAAGGACTAGGGATATGTTTCTCGTTTATGGAGGTGACAAAGAGCTTGTTGTAAGTGGTTACGTCGATGCTAGCTTTGACACTGGTCCGAATGACTCTAAGTCACAATCTAATACATATTTTTATTGAATGGCAGAGTTGTCAGTTGGTGCAGTTCCAAGCAAAGTGTCGTGGCGGGATCTACGTGTGAAGCGGAGTACATAGCTGCTTCGGAAGCAGCAAATGAAGGATTCTAGATGAAGGAGTTCATATTCGATCTAGGTGTGATACCTAGTGCATCGGGTCCAATGAAAATCTTTTGTGACAATACTGGAGCAATTTCCTTGGCGAAGGAATCCAGATTTCACAAAAAGATCAAACACATGAAAAGATGGTTCAATTCCATCCGTGATTTGGTCAAGGAGGGATACATAGAGATTTGCAAAATACATAAGGATCTGAATGTGGCATACCCGTTGACTAAGCCTCTTCCGAGAGCAAAACAAGATCAACACCAAGACTCCATGGGTGTTAGATTCATTACAATGTAATCTAGATTATTGACTCTAGTGCAAGTGGGAGACTGAAGAAAATATGCCCTAGAGGCAATAATAAAGTTGTTATTTTATATTTCCTTATATCATGATAAATGTTTATTATTCATGCTAGAATTGTATTAACGGAAAACTTGATACATGTGCGAATACATAGACAAAACATCCTGTCCCTAGTATGCCTCTACTAGACTAGCTCGTTGATCAAAGATGGTCAAGTTTCCTAGCCATGTACATGAGTTGTCATTTGATGAATGGGATCGCATCATTAGTGGAATGATGTGATGGACAAGACCCATCCGTTAGCTTAGCATAATGATCGTTCAGTTTTATTGCTACTACATTCTTCATGTCAAATACATCCTCTGACTATGAGATTATGCAACTCCCGGACACCGGAGGAATACCTTGTGTGCTATTAAACATCACAACGTAACTGGGTGCTTATAAAGATGCTCTACAAGTATCTCTGAAGGTGTTTGTTGGGTTGGCATAGATCGAGATTAGGATTTGTCACTCCGAGTATCAGAGAGGTATCTTTGGGCCCTCTCGGTAATGCACATCATATGAAGCCTTGCAAACAATGTGACTAATGATTTAGCTGTGCGATGATGCATTACAGAACGAGGAAAGAGACTTGCCGGTAACGAGATTGAACTATGTATGAAGATACCGACGATCGAATCTCGGGCAAGTAACATACCGATGACAAAGGGAATAACGTATGTTGACATTGCGGTTCAACCGATAAAGATCTTCGTAGAATATGTGGTAACCAAAATGAGCATCCAGGTTCCACTATTGGTTATTGACTAGAGAGGTGTCTCGGTCATGTCTACATAGTTCTCGAACCCGTAGGGTCCGCACGCTTAACGTTCGATGACGATATGTATTATATGAGTTATGTGTTTTGGTGACCGAAGGTTGTTTGGAGTCCTGGATTAGATCACGGACATGACGAGGAGTCTCAAAATGGTCGAGAGGTAAAGATTGATATATTGGAAGGTGGTATTCGGACACCGGAATGGTTCCAGAGTGTTTCCGGTACTTATTGGAGTACCGTGGGGTTACCGGAACCCCCCGGGGGAAGTAATGGGCCACATGGGCCATAGGGGAGAGGCAAGGCAGCCCGCAAGGGGGTGCGCCACCATGGGGAGTCCGAATTGGAAAAGGGGAGGGGGCGCAGTCCCCCTTTCCTTCTTCCTCTCCCTCTCCTCCCCCCTTTCCCCTCTCCAAAAGAAGGAAGGGTGGCGAATAGGACTATGAGTCCTAGTAGGACTCCCCCCATGGGGCGCGCCCTAGGCCGGCCTCCTCCCCTCTCCCTCCTTTATATATGGGGGCAGGGGGCACCTCTAGGCACATCAATTGTTCTTATCCGTGTGCAGTGCCCCCCTCCACCGTTTACTCCTCCGGTCATATTGCCATGGTGCTTAGGCGAAGCCATGCATGGATCACATCACCATCACCATCACCACGCCGTCGTTCTGACAGAACTCATCTACTCCTTCGAACCTCTTCTTGATCAAGAGCACGAGGGACGTCATCACGTTGAACGTGTGCAGAACTCGGAGGTGCCGTACGTTCGGTGCTTGATCGGTTGAATCAAGAAGACGTTCGACTGCATCAATCGCATTAAGCTAACGCTTCCGCTTTCGGTCTACGAGGGTACATAGACACATTCTCCCCCTCTCGTTGCTATGCTTCTCCCAGATAGATCTTGCGTGAGCGTAGGATTTTTTTTGAAATTGCATGCTACGTTTCCCAACATGATTGATAGCAATATGTCTTACAATGGATGCCTTGTGCGATGCACAATTACAAGTATGAACTAGATGAGAGAGGACTATGGTAGTGGAGATGGCTATGGAGGTGAAAATGGTGGCGGCTAGGGTTTGTCGATGAAGATGATGATGAATAGGTTCTGGCTGTGCTCCTCCTTCTCTCGTTCTGTTGACATTTCGACAGTCTCTCTTTAATAAAACTTGTTCAGGTGGACAACTTGCCTCGATTTCCAAGACAAATGACCACTCATGCAAGCGCGTGCGCTCGCATGGAACGTTGTCTTTGGTTTAGGTGGCATTCTGAAGCCTCTTGGGGACTTGTTTCTTCTCAATTTTCCTTCCTTTCCTTTCTCCCACGTGATCTCTTCCTTTATAGCCCATTTCCCGTGGAATATATAAAAGACATGATTTGTGGAATCCTTTGCATTCATTAGTCATCAGTGGCAATATCGGAGCGAATATCTCTGTTCTAATGAAATATGTCGGTTTTAAAAAGGTTGAAATGAGTGTAAAAATATCACTCGTCAGGTCTCGATCTCTGTTTTCTATACTGGAGTGTATTGGTATGGTCGTATGTTAATAGACTTAGCCCCCGACAACAGAGTGATGGAATGATCCCACTCCCGATGTTTAGGAAGCTCTACTCATTCCAAAAAAATCACCTGGAACTCATCGAGCACTGTCTAAACTTCTATTGGTTCTCACTTTGTCAGGAGCTTCTTGTGTGATAGCGCACATCGCCACAAAATGTAAGATATCACCCTCCGCTTCTATGGCTCTTAGCTGCATGCCTAAGACTTGTGGAACAACCAGTAGTTGGGGGTTGAATCCCTGTCAGCAACACATATATGCCCTTGTTCTTAAACTGGAGAAGCTTGTTGGTCCTATCCACTCACATGGGCCTGCACTATTCCAGCCAATCCATCCTGACAATAATATCATAGCATCCCAAGGGCAACACTCGCTAATTGGACTGGAACAACTATTGGGAAACATAGTAGAAAAAAAACAAATTTTGCACCTACGATCACCCAAGATCAATATGGATGCATAAAGGGTTGAGATAACAATCATTACCTTCACCGAGTTGCAGCATAAGAAGATCATGTCGGTGTAGACCGTGCATGGGTTCCCTTGAAGCATCGATGAATGATCCCTCATACCACCCATGAACAGTCCCTTGAACCAGAGACCAAAAGCACAACCTCTCTACTTGGTTGCAAACGTCTAGCCTTTATGAATCGGCAGCGCTTGGCCATCCAGAGGTAATCATCACCGGAGAATTAGAGGGAGAAGATTAGAACCACACATGACTTCTAATTATGAGGACAAGAGAATTAGCGTAGCTCTAATTAGTCAACTAGGACCAACTAGAACTAGAACTAGACGAACTAGAGGTGGCTCCAAAACTTGTATGTACGAAAGAGCAAAATCCTCATGTATATATAGATTCGAGGGGAAGGAGAGGGCAACCACTAAGGGGGAAAGTTTCCCCCTTGGGGCACCGGCCTAGGAGGGGAAGGAGGATTCCTCCCCCATGTACAATTTGACCTCCTTCCTTAGGAAAGGAGGCACTTTCTTACTTGGGCCTTTTTGGCCCAAGCTACCTTCCACCTCTTTCCCTTTTTAGGCTCGTTGATATTTAAATTATATATAAAATTTTCTAAATACTTTGAGACAATTATTACCCAATACTCATCGAAACCCTTCCAGTGACCCCGAAACGCTTCTGGATCCTCTCGGAACTATTCTGAATATTCATGAAATAATTCCACAAATATATTCTCATGACTCCCATCCTAATAACACTCAGCAAATCGTGATTGCCTCAATATTGTGACCTTGTAGGTTCGGTAACCCGTAGACATGGAGGAAACCGTTCGTCCAATGACTGACAGTGGAGCCGTGGATGTCCATATTGGTCCCTGTGAGTACACGAATGATATTCAAGTGAACCTTTGGTTATCATGTGTTGTTCTCTTTGCTTTGCGATACTTCACAAAACCCAAGATGCATCGGTATCCTCCTGAGTCATCAGCATGCTCATTATACTGAAATCCTTGTTACCAGTTTTGTTCTTCTTTCTCGTTATTGTGTTTCGGCATCCCCATGACGAAGTCCCGTGTGTCTGTCCAGATGATGATTGATGCCATCACACCGAGAGGTTCCTAAGAATATCTCTCCATCACTGGAGGAGCAAATCCCACTCTCGAGCTATCCGATCACTTGTAAAACTTTATGGTGAACCTTTAAGTTGTTGTTATGATCACTGTGCTACAGATGACGTTTGAGAACCCCCAAAGCCCATCGTATGGTATGAAGTGACCGAGATACTCTCATGGTCTAAGGAGCAATATCACACGTTTACACGCCATGTTCTTATAATTGAATACAGATGATATTAATCCAATTCGCAACAAACAGGTTTGGGTCAGTTCAATATGATCACTCTTCCAACATCACAATCTCCATGTTGTTTTAGGACTACCGTTACACTTAATGATATCCTAAGATCTGGAAAATGTGATCACCAACAACATTTGAGGTAGTCCTAGAAGTAAGACTAGGGACCTTTTATTTGACCGTTTGTCATTCCACACGTTCATATGAGTTTTCCACTGAATTACACATTCCAGGATCACAACAGTTGTAGCATAGAATATAAACTCTATAATTATGAATATGGAAATATGATAATACAAATATTATTGCCTCTAGGGCATATTTCCAACCGTCTCCCACTTGCACCAGAGTTAATAATCTAGTTGCATGTTTATCTAACACCCATGGCTATATGGTGTTGTCCATGCTTTGCTAGTGGTAGAGTCTTCGTCACCGGATCTGACATTCTTCAAAATCCCAATTTGTGTCGGTAATACCTCATTGTGTAATTCTTTTGTTACTTTAATGGTAACACTATATCTCCATATAGTTCAGTCTATAGCAACACTACATCTCCATATAGTTCAACTGCTATATCTCCATATAGTCAATATCAATTTTGGAACTACATCATAATTTATTAATAAACTCTTATTGATCCAGATTATACTATTTAAAAGCTTCTCAAGTTTCAATCTATATCATTTATAGATCACAATTTTTGTTCCCCTTTTGAAAATTATTTCAAAATTATAGCCCTATAACAATTCCATGAAATTTTCTTTGTGGAACCTTTACAACAAACACTTCAAAACCTTTGTCCAATTGAGGTGCTCAATCTTTAAGTAATAACCCTAGTGTATTTCTTCTAGAATCACCATGGTATTTATACTTAATCATTAGTATATATGAAGCATATGGCTTTGTACATTTGATAGCAATATAACGAATTCAATTCATGAGGTGAATTGAATTCCATTCATCCACACATGCTTATCAACTATTGATTTTGCACATTGCTATGCTACGTGACCTTTTTGAGAAAACAATTTTCTCCTCTTAAACTTCTTTAAAACTCTGTCACGGTACATGTCTTAGCATAATCATATGTTTTTTAATCTATCTCTATAGATTAACATCTAATTTTTCGAAGTCCTTTTAGAAACATGTTTTTAATCTTTTGTGCTAATATTATCTCTGATCAAGAGATATTCCATACATATGTAAAATCAGTAAAGCCATAAAGCTCCCACTAAACTTCTTGTATTAACAAGTTTCTTGATAAACTTTAAATTATCCAATTCTTTTTATCAAATTCCAGATATTTGATATATTACTCCAAATCATACTCATGACTTATATATATATATATCCCGGTATTCCTGACAAAACTTTTAATTGAATCTTATACACTCCTTTTGAAACCTTTTCAAAATAGTCTTGTTTGTTATAAATAACTCATCATTGTAATTCATTTATACTTTTAGTATTGCTACTAAAATGAAGATTTGACAAGATCAATTCTTCCTTTTCTAGAAAACTCTTTCATAAAAACTTTTATTTCAGGATCATTATCCATGAACATCCGAAGATCCATTTATACACTTTTTGAAGGCTCCATTAAGTTCAAAACTTGTTCTTCGTAGATGGACTTCACTTTGGATTTCAATGATTCAATAAATACCTCTCTTGCTAGGCTCCATCATCGCTTTCTTGTAGTGCATAGGTTTTGTATTCTTATAAGATGAAATATTCAGTATATTTGATAATCTTTTCCTGACCTTTGCATTTTGTGACAGTCTTAACTGAAGCTTCTATACCTCATCTAGTAGATTCTTTGCTTAGTTTTGCAGACAAACTATTCCAAAACCTTTCTGGTTTAGTATTGTTTTCACTTCAGCAAAAGATTCAATAATCTTAATAAGATGTATCATCATCCCACTTCCTCTTTTAGAGAGAAACCTTTTTCTCGATAAACATATATTCAGACAAGCATTTTGTCCTTTGTATTTTATAAGGGGAACACAAAACCTACAATCAAGAATTTGGTCTAAAATATTCCATAACTCTTTATAGTTTTAATCAGACTTTTAGGTGGTGCATCCGTTTAGTGCATATATTGCTATTTCATGATTTAATCCCCAAAATTTTAATAAGAGCAGATCGGGAATAATAATTCCTCAATTATTCAACTACTTGCTAAACTTATGACTTAGATATATCTCTTTGTGATAGAAGAATTCTATATATATTTTGTCATAATGATATTATATCTTCATCCTAATTTTTTTTGAACCTTTTTCAAATAGTTCAGTCCTTGTCACATAAATCATATTTACTCATAATTTTGATGAAGTATAAATATTCACTATGCCCTGTTATATCCATCGGACTTTATACATCTCAATGTATTCGGTCAATTCAAAACCTTTTATACTTCACTAGAACAATGCCCGTGCGTTGCAACGGGATATACATATTCTAGTACGTTAGCTTGTGATTTACCTGTCAATAATAATGTGTAAATAAATGTCCAACAAATTCTACCCATGAATTACCTTATATTTTGATTAGAAGTTTGGTATGTAAATTAAGGTGGAAATGGTTTAAAAGGTAAGTAAATTAGGGTGATTGATTATCATATACATGGAAGGATGGACAAAGGGGTGGTGGAAAAAATGTGAAATGGGAACCTTACGTTCTTTTTAAGTAGTAGACAAATATACCTATGAAGATCAATTATCCAATATAACCAAGCCGTGCCACACACAAGTGGCTTATCTGCCTTCTCAACACGTTTAGCTTTTAATGTTATAGATCAAAACCTTCAAGATTCATCAGGAATAAACCTTCACAAAATAGAGGCTTAATCAAAAAATATTCTCATAATAATCCAAAAAACTATTGTTTAAACTTATAAGAATATTCATCGCATAACCCATAAGATAATGCATTACATAACTCTGAAGAAAAATAACTATTATTTCAGTTCTAAGATAAATCTTGAAGATAAACTAAAGACATGACTTTGACGGTCTCCGAGCAGCGATCCCATCACCATCATCGACTATTATCACGACTTCACTTCTTCTCTCCTTGTGAGCTCCTTGTAGTCCCTGCATCAGTTTGCAAAACGAGAGCAACCGATCAGTATCAAATACTCATGACATACAGAAATTTACAAGTATAATAACATTAATTTTGTATAACCATTATACCTTTACCGAAAGAACCGTTCTTCTTATTCGCCAAACACTTCTTGCAATTATGCTTCTAGTGTCCCTTCTGCTTGGAGTAGAAACATTCAGTCTCTTTAGAGGCTCCGCCCTTGTTCTTCTTCTGAGACTCGGTCTTACCGGCTTTAGTAGATTTCTTCTTCTTGGACTTGCCTTGCTATATGAAACTTGTGGTTTTGTTGACCATCAACACTGTCTTGTTCTTCTGCATTCTAGCTTCCGCAGTTTTGAGCATAGCAAACAACTCATTTGCACTTTGCTCCATCCTGTTCATGTTCTAATTCATGATAAAGCTATCATAAGATGGGGGGGGGGGGAGTGAAGCAAGCACAATATCTGTACCGAGTGCCGGTGGAATTCCAAATTCCAGAGAAGCTAGTCTATCAACATAACCAACAAGCTTTACTATATGCTCACTCATTGAGGAACCCTATTTCATCTTGCATTGCATCAAGGCCTTGGTTAATTCAAAATGCTCGGTCCTTGCCTGCTTCTTGTACAGAACTTTCAGTGACGCAATTACGAATTGAGTAGTGGATACTTCAAAACGCTTCTGTAGTTTAGGATCCATGCAAGTTCACATGAGGCACTAGACTAAATCATAATCATCACTATGAGCAGCGTAAGCAGCAACTTCTTCTGGCGCAACATCCTTTTCAGGAGCATCACCTAGGGGGTGATCCAACACATACTCCATTTTAGCACTCATCAGAACAATTCTCAGATTCTGGATCCAATCCGCTAAGTTTCCACCATTAGCAACCAACTTTTCTTTCTCTACATAGGGGTTAAGTTGAACATATTGCGAGCCATTGATCTACAACGGTAGACACAAAATTCATTTAGACATTCATTCATAATTAATGTTGCACTAGTGTTTACACAAATTTTAATATAAAGTGCACTCCCACTCAAATCAATATCTCTCATAATTGATAGTGAGTGATTGAAGATCCAACTCTAGTTCTCAGCCATTGATGTGGACATCACTAATGACGAGAATTTTGATTGGTGGGCAAACTTTTGCCGATAATATCACCATATAATTCTTGTTCATCTTTCAATACTTTGTGCTCCAAGCTCAGAACGATTCTGCTAGAACTTCAAGACAACCGTGTGTTATCTTCCGACATGGTCTAACCAGTCCCGTCTTACACCTCACGACCCATTTGTACTCGTGTGAACACGACACACTCTGGAACACTACATGCTATAGACAGATGCAACACTGGGAAGAGCACCTTTAACTTGATATTAATTATGAGAGATCACCCTAATAGTTGACTATGCACAATCAAAGGGTGTTGTGGCAACCGTTTGAGATCTCTAGTTGAAGCATCATGACGACCAATATTTTGTTGCCGTGGCAACCATTTAAAAAACGTTGTCGTGGCGGCAATTTCAAAAATGTTGTTGTGGCGACCGTTTTAGAAAATGTTGTCGTGGCACCATATTCAGAAATTCCACCGTGACACGAAGTTATAGCTCCTCGCCCCGCGCCAAGTACACCTTCTTCATGTTGGGGTTGTCCATGTACAGTTTCCATCGCCACCTGTAAACTGTAGGCTATCTCTACTAAATTTACATTAACATGGCAATCTCGTGGCTCTAGCCATCATGCCGTGATGCGCATGCCACTTAAGATTACAACATATAACAATCTCATACATAAACTCATTATCATGATGAACGCTATACCACATCATATGCATACCCTGCAAAACCAAGTTAGACATCCTCTAATCGGTTTTAGCAATATTTTAGTTATGCGGTTAACTAGTTTAAACAAGTAATACTAGCTGCCTATGTCCACAATTTAGGCGTTGATTCTTGATGCTAGATTAAGTTTGGGGGTGTGTGAAACAAGAGACTTAATTAAAAATATCTAGACCCACACTAAACTTCATCAAATATGCATGACCCCTAGAAGATCATTCATCTTCGGCACCCTCTTGTGTACACGACGGTTCTCAACTATGGTTAATCCCAAGGAACTATTAGTAATCGGCAATAGCAAAAGCTGATCGATTGTCCGAACCTTGTAAAAAGCGACACTATGCCATCGATGAATTGAACCGAAGCAACACTCAAGGGAAGCATAGCAAGAACATCAACTCTCACAATCACATGTGACCTAAATCGCATATTGCACCACTCATATAACTACTCATGATGCCATCATTGGGAACCATAATAGAAAACAAAAAGTTTGCACCTACGATCAGTCAAGATCAATATGAAGATGCATAACGGGTTGAGATCACAATCGTTACCGCCACCGAGTTGCAGCGGAAGAATATCGTGTGGGTGTAGATCATACTTGGTGTCCCTCGAACCATCGGTGAACGATCCCTCGTACCGCCCACAAGCAGTCCCTCGAACTGAAGACCGAAAGCACAACCTCTCTACTTGATTGCAAGCATGCAACCTTTACGATCCAGTAGCGCTTCACCGTCCATAGCTAATTGTCACCGGAGAATTAGAGGGAGGAGATTAGAACCACACATGGCTTCTAATTATGAGGACAAGAGGATTAGCCTAGCTCTAATTAGTCAACTAGGACCAACTAGAACTAGAAGAACTAGAGGAGGCTCCAAAACTTGTATGTCCAAAAGAGCAAAATCCTCATGTATATATAGGTTGAAGGGGAAGGAGAGGGAGTTTCCACTTTGGGGCGCCGGCCTAGGAGGGGAAGAAGGATTCCTCCCCCATCTCCAATTTGGGAAGGAGTTACTTTCCCAGTTGGGCCTTTTTGGCCCAAGTTGCCTTCCACCTCTTGGCCTTTTTAGGCCCATTGATATTTAAATTAAACATAAAATGTTAAAAATACTTTTAGACCATTATACACACACACACACACACACACACACACACACACACACACATCCCCAGAAACTTTTTCCTCCTATATATAATTTATCGATAATACCCGATACTCACCGAAACCCTTTCAGTGACCACAAAACGCTTCCTAATCCTGTTGGGACTATACTGAATATTCATGAACCCTTTCATGACTCTCGTCCTACTAACACTCAGCAGATTGTGATTGCCTTATGATGTACCCCCATAGGTTCGGTAACTCATAGACATGGACGAAATCGTTCGTCCAATGACCAACAATGAGACAGTGGACGACCATATTGGTCTCTGTGAGTACACGAATGATATTCGAGTGAACTGATATGTCTCCATCGTATCTACTTTTCCTAACACTTTGCTCTTGTTTTGGACTCTAATTTGGATGATTTGAATGAAACTAACCCAGACTGACGCCGTTTTCAGCAGAGGTACCATGGTGTTGTTTTTTGTGCAGAAATAAAAGTTCTCAGATTTGGACAAAACTTTTCGGAGAATTATTTTGGAATAAATAGAACATACTGGAACCAAGACCCACTAGAGGGGGCCCCAGCTGCCCACAAGGCACCAGGGCGCGCCACCCCTATCTGGCGTGCTCTGGTGGGTAGTGGGGCCCACGAGGCTCCACTGACCCTAATTCCAACTCTATAAAAAAATCCTATTTTTGGAGAAAAAATAGGAGAGAAAGTTTCATCATGTTTTATGATACGAAGCCGCTGCCACCTCCTGTTCTTCATCGGGAGGCCAGATCTGGAGCCCGTTTGGGGCTCCGGAGAGGGGAATCTTCAATCTTCGTCATCACCAACCATCCTACATCACTAATTCATGATACTCACCGCCGGGAGTGAGTAATTCCTTCATAGGCTTGCTGAACGGTGAGGGGTTGGATGGGATTCATCATGTAATCGAGTTAGTTTGGTTAGGGCTTGATCCCTAGTATCCATTATGTTCTGAGATTGATGTTGCTATGACTTTGCTATGCTTAAAGCTTGCCACTAGGGCCCGAGTGCCATGATTTTAGATCTGAACTGTTTATGTTTTCACCATTATATCTATGTTCTTGATCTGATCTTGCTTGCAAGTTATACACACCTATTATGTCTTATGATCCGCATACCCAAGGTGACATTAATTGGGATTATTTCTGGTGATTACCGTAATTTGAGTAGTTCATGTATTCATTATGTGTTAATGCTTTGTTCCAGTTCTCTATTAAAAGGAGGCCTTAATATCCCTTAGTTTCCTTATGGACCCCGCTGCTACGGGAGGGTAGGACAAAAAATGTCATGCAAGTATTTTCCATAAGCACATTTAACTATTTACGAAATACATGCCTACATTATATTTTTGAACTAGAGCTAGTTCTGAGTCGCCCTAGGTTATGACTGTTATATGATGAATATCACCCAACAAAATCACCGATCCAATGCCTATGAGTTTTCCACATATTGCTCTTACTAAGTTAGTACTGTTGTTGCTACTGTTACAACTGCTACAAAATCATTGCTATCAATGTTACCGTTACTATTATTGTTACCACTGCTATTGTTACTACTGCTATCAAAACTATCATATTACTGTGCTACTGATCACTCTGCTGCAAATATTAAATCTCCAGGTGTGGATGAATTGACAACTCAGCTGCTAATACTTACAAATATTCTTTGGCTCCCCTTGTGTCAAATCAATAAATTTGGGTTGAATATTCTACCCTAAAAAACTGTTGCGATCCCCTATACTTGTCGGTTATCAAGACCTTTTTCTGGCACCGTTGCCGAGGAGCATAGATATATTTGTTGAGTCACTTGGGATTTATATCTATTTATCACTATGAAGAATTTGAAAGATACTAGAACCAAGATCGTTCCCTCTAAGACGAGGGGAGGTAAGGAACTGCCATCTAGCTCTCCACTTGATTCCCCTTCTGTTCTGAATAAGCTTGCAACACCTCCACATGCTATTAATCCTGATATGTCACAAGTAATCGATGATGCTACTTATGCTATGAAGATGTTTATGATGATGCTAGTACCTTGCTTGATGATGTTGTGCCACTAGGTGAATTTCTTGATGAACAACTTGCTAGAGCTAAGGAAATCGAGAATACTGAAACCGATGAAGTCTCTGAAACTAAGAATTATGAAACACCTATTAGGCCTAGCTCTCTTAGATATGAATTCCCTGAGACACCTGAGGGTTATGTTATGGATGGAGAGATTGCTAGGGATTTTCTTTCTTGTAAGGATAGAGATGATCTTAATAAATTACTAGTCAAGTTGAAAAAAAATCCTTGAATGCTAGAATGCAATATGATCCTTGCTAATTCACCTATCTTTATTACTGATAAGGATTATGAATGCTCTGTTGACCCAGAATTAATTACTCTGGTTGAATTTGGTCCTTTCCATGGCTATGAAATTGAAACTGTTGTGGTACAGCTTACTAAATTAAGTGATATAGCCACCCTGTTTGCTCATTAGGAAAAAAATTGTTACTACTATATTCTTAAGTTATTTCCTTTCTCTTTAAAGGGTGATGCTAAAACTTGGTACAATACTGTTGCTCCTGGTTGTGTGCGTAGTCCCCAAGATATTATTTATTACTTCTTTGAAAGATATTTTCCTGCTCATAAGAAACAGCTGCCTTATAGGAAATATTTAACTTTGTGCAAATTGAGTAAGAGAGTCTCCCACAAGCTTGGGGGAGGCTTCTCCAATAACTTAATGCTTTTATGAATCATCCTTTTAAGAAAAATGAAATACTTCATATCTTCTATAATGGACTAATCGATGCTTCTAGGGACTTCCTAGATAATTGTGTTGGTTGTGTTTTCAGGGAACGAACTGTTGAACAAGGTTAAGAATTATTGAATAATGTATTGACAAATTATGATGATTGGACACTTCTTGAACCACCTCCTAAACCCACTCCGAGGAAGAGGGGTATATTATTTCTCAGTCCTGAAGATATGCAAGAGGCAAACAAGTGTATGCAAGAAAAAGGTATCAAAGCTGAGGATGTTAAGAATTTACCACCTATTGAAGAAATAGATGGTCTTGACACACCACCTCCACAGGTGGTAGAGTAAATTCTTTTTTAAAGTTTGATGAAGGTGACATCCCTTACAATAAACATCCTAGTCAATGCTTGCATGAATTTGACAACTACATTAGAAAACAAGATCACTTCAATGCAAATGTTATGAAACAATTGAAACAAAATTCTAATATGATTGCTCGCTTGAGTGACTTGTTATTTAGGATCCACAAATGATGTTAGAGGTGTAGGAAAACATGCTTCTATGGTTCAAACTCAGTTAGAACAATTTGCTAAATCCCAAAGAGAATTCCTTAGTGAAATGAATAATAATATGAATGATTATGCTATTAGAGTATCAATTAGAGGAGGCAAAATGACTCAGGAGCCACTTTATCAAAAGGTCACCCTAAAATAATTGAAAGACTCCCAAAGAATTAATACTGGTGCATCTAGTCCTTCTAAAAAGAAAAACAAGAATAAAAATGATAGGACTTTGCATACCTCTAGTGAACCTGAAGTAGAAAAAACTTCTGAGAATAATAATGATGTTTCTATTTCTGATGTTGAAACTCAATTTGGTAATGAACATTCGTCTAGTGATGAATATGATAATGATGATGTTCATGAAGACACCAACCAGACAATGATAAAGAACCAGATAATGATGTTGAAATTGAACCTACTATTGATCTTGATAACCCACAACCTAAGAATAAACGTTATGATAAAAGAGACTTTGTTGCCAGAAAACATGGCAAAGAAAGAGAACCATGGGTTCAGAAACCCATGCCCTTTCCACCTAAACCATCCAAGAAAAGGATGATGAAGAATTTGAACGCTTTGCTGAAATGCTTAGGCAGACTTTTTGCCTACTCGTTTGACTGATATTTTAAAGATGGCCCCTTATGCTAAGTATATGAAAGACATCATCACTAATAAAAGAAAAATACTTAAAGCTGAATTCTCCACCATGTTGGCTAATTATTCTTTTAAGGATGGAGTACCTAAAAAACTAGGAGATCCAGGAATACCAACTATACCATGCTCCATCAAAAGAAATTATGTCAAAACTGCTTTATGCGATTTAGGAGCCGGTGTTAGTGTTATGCCTTTCTCTTTACATAAAAGACTCAATTTGAAAAAACTCACACCTACTGAGATATCATTGCAAATCATTGACAAATCAACTGCCATACCTATCGATATTTGTGAGGATGTGCCCGTTGTTGTTGCAAATGTTACTATCTTAACATACATTGTTATACTTGAGATGCCCGAGGACAACAACATGTCGATTATCCTCGGTTGACCCTTTTTGAATACTGCAGGGGCTATTATTCATTGCAATAAAAGCAAAGTCACTTTTCATATCAATGGCGATGAGCATATGGTGCACTTTCCGAAGAAACATTTTCAAGTGAATTGTATTAATGTTATTGAAAAATTTCTAACAATTACTATTGGAAGTTTTCAACTCCCTTTACCTATTGCCAAAAGGAAATATGAAACACTTATTGTTGGGGAGATGCTCATCCCCATTGAGGTAACTTAGTGTTTTATGAAATTTCTTCATGTTCATGCTAATTGAAAGTGGTTGTTAATAAGACTTGATCAACCTTATTAATGGATTATTTTTTAGAGGCATGTGGTCGATGAATCTAGTAAGCACAACATTCTGTTCCCACTTTTTGTATTCTGTTTTTGTTAGCTAAATAAAATAAAGTGCCATGTTTACCCTGTTTTTTGAATTTTTCGTGCAATAAAAAGTGGTCAAAATAAAAGTGCTCAGAATGACCTGAAATTTTAACATGATTTTTTCTGAATATTTAAGAAATTTTGGTACGAATAACATCACAGGGGGTGCCCCTGGTGCCCGCAAGGCACCAGGGTGCGCCGGTTACCCTAGGCGTGCCCTGGTGCGTAGTGGGCCCCACATGCCCCCCTCACTTATCCCTTCATTCCACTTTTTTTTGAATGCTTGGGACAGTGAGGGCAACCCCCCACTGACTTTGTATTACAACTCAACACACAAGATTACATGAGAAAGAATTTACATGGTGGGGCAGAGTGGAATTCCTATAAAACAAGGGTATAGGTAGGGGGACTAGACTAGACCAATCACCCTATCAACAAGCGACACTAAGGCCTCTTTGATCCTATGTCTCATCATGCCAAAATCTAGTTTGAAACTTTTAGCCCACCCATCAACGGTCGGTGTCATCCCCTAAAATGTTTGTTGTTTCGTTCTTTCCAAAGGCTCCACGAAGCAACAATGAATATATCCATGAACATGGGCCCGTTCCACGAGCTTTTGGTTGCATGCAAGAGTTGCAACCGATTGCCCTGGCTCGGCCAGGTGAGTCCCAGCTTCTCCCAGCAAGCCCGACTGAACTCACACTGGAAAAACAGGTGTTCCACAGTTTCTTCGGGCGGCCGACGGCAAAGAAGGCATGTGTAGTCATCATCCCGCAGCTTCATGTGTTTTCTTTTGAGCAGACCACGAGTGTTTAGTCTGTCCGCCAGAAGCAACCACCCAAATACTTTCCATTTGTTGGTGCACTTTGCTTTCCAGATCCATGCAAACGCCTCATCCGCTTCCTCATGCCGAAAGCAGTGTAGGTAGAACTTGCTAGAGGCGAGCCCCTTCGAGCCCCAAACCAGGCACCAGGCATCGTTTTCTTCAGTGAGCTCCAACGAGGACAGGGCGTATTGCAAGGCCACGAGCTCATCCCTAGCTTGGGTTGACAGGGGTAGGTGGAAGTTTTGGCCGAGCGTTGGCGAAGTCAAGAGTCCTTGAACGGAGGCATCTTCATGTTTAGCGAAGGAGAACAGCCGGGGGTGGCTGTCGGCTAGAATGCCACCATTCCAGTCATCTTTCCAGAAGAGGGTGGAGCTCCCGTTACACACCACAACGGTCGTGACGCCCCTATAAACAGGAGCCAGGCTCATGACATCTCTCCACCAGAACGATCCGCAGGGATCCAAAGCATGCGGGACCAAACCCTCATAGTAGGTTTCCCAAATGAGATCAACCCACGGAATCTCCATACGGTTATAAAACTTGTGTAACAGCTTGAGCAACAGGCCCTGATTTTGGATCTTCAGGTCGATCACGCCGAGCCCCCCTTTGTGTTTCGGTCTGCATACAAGGTCCCAGGCCGCCAAGGAGACAGTCTTTAGTCCATCGTCGGTGTTCTTGGCCCAGAGGCAGTAACGACGTAGCTTATCCAAGTGTTCAAGGATCTTCGGGGGTAACTTGATTGAGCACATCGCGTAGATCGCCAGGGAGGTGATCACGGAGTTGAGCAGAGTCAGCTTTGAGCCCAGATCAAGAAGCGAGGCAGTCGTAGAGAGCTTGCGCTCAACCACATGAGACAAGAGGCATGAGGTCTACGACTGATGGCCGGGCCGTGCCCATAGGCATCCCAAGGTACGTAAAGGGCATAGAGCCAACCGCGCAGCCGAACACTTGTGCCAAACGCAAGGTACAGTCCGCGGCCGTGTTGACAGTGATGAGCGTGGACTTCTGAAAGTTGATCCGCAAGCCCACAGAGGATGCATAGTCTTGTAGGATGGTTTTGATGGTACCGGCCTGAATCTCATCAGCGGGCAACACCAATATTGTGTCATCGTCATACTGGATCACGGGGTAGTCCTCATTTTGGGCGAGGATGGGTAGCTGGATAGCACCGGCTCTGTATGCATCATTGATGGCCGCTTGCAGCAGATCAGCCGCAAGCACAAAGATAAGAGGGGAAAGCGGATCACCTTGGCGCACACCGCGCAGGCAGAAAAATTGTCTCCCCGGCGTCCCATTAAGGAGAACAGAGGATTTAGCCGACGAGAACAGGCACTTAATCATCGAAGCCATCGATCATCAAAGCCCATACATCTCATGATATCCATCATCGGGGCATGTTCGATCGTGTCGAAGGCTTTAGCAAAGTCTAGCTTCAGAATCGCAATCTGTCGCCCCGATACTTGGCACTGATGAATGAATTCATACGCCCAAGCAACACAGTCTTGAATCGACCGTCCTTTCAAAAAACCATACTGATTACGATGGATGATCTTGAGAACGACACATTACAGGAGGTTCGCTAGCAGTTTTGTCAGGATCTTAAGGCAGCAGTTCAGCAAAGTTATTGGGCGATAATCATTCGCAGTTTCTGGCGACTGGATCTTGGGGATGAGTGTAATAAATCCAGTATTTAGACTGTCGAGGTCCAGCGTACCTGCATGAAAATCAAAACAGAGACGATAAAAGTCCTCTTTGATGATGTGCCAACACGACTTGATGAAGCTGCCACTAAAGCCATCAGGGCCTGGTGCACGATCCACGGGCATCTCTTTGATCATTTGATCAATCTCTTTGCGTGTGAAGGGGACAGAAAAATCCTGAAGACCCTCAACTTTTTTGATGATCCGAGGCAGGTCAAACTTCATGCTGGTTTTATCAGAACAGCCAAGTCTTTCCTTGTAAGCTTGGAAGAGCACCGCCTCCTTTCCGACGTGATCATGGATTATTGAGTCGTCTTGTAGACGGAGAGAGGCAATATTGTTCCTGCGGTAACGTTCAGTGGCTACTCTGTGAATTTTTTTTGTATTGCCGTCCCCAAATTTGAAGCATCTGACGGTACAACGTTTTTTCCAGTACTGCTTTTTGCAGTCCAGTAAGTGGAGGAGATGCTGTTTCAGGATCAACCTGAAATTGGTCTCGGGGATTGTCAGTCTCCTCCTTTCTTCCACTTCATCACTTACCTCCAAAAAAATCACCATTGCTCTCTCTCCCGTGTTCTTTCTCTCAAACCCACAGATTTCGATCTCTTTGCTCGAGGCTCTATTTTCGAAACTGTTTTGGGGATTGCTACTTGGTATGTAACTCCTCCATTGCTCCAATTAGTTTTTGTTCTAGTGGTTTGTATTTTGAGTAATTAGCCACTCTTGGTGCTGCTGTAGGCGAGCTTGCATGTTGAATTCTTTGAGTTCCAAGTAGTTTAAATGCTTGATTTGGCCTCTAGACATCTATATGAGTAGTTGCTATCAATCTTGTGAAATTTTGTTGACAAAAATTTGTGGCCCAAAATTTTCAGAATTTTGTTCATAGAAAAAGATGAGTATTTTACAAAAGTATTCCTCCAAAAAGAGTCCCAAGGGAGTCAACGGGGAATCATTAGATAGTGACCTCAACACTCCGAGAACGGCGGAGGTGTGATCGTGCGAATGGCCACATAATGCCTTCATGGACGAGTCTGGGTTCCATCAAGAGTTTGCCCAATTCATCACAAATGTTGGGCTAACTAACTTCCTCACAGATGAGTGTGACCAACACCACCTCCTAACGAACTCCTTTGTACAAATTTTTTATTTTCTGAATAGGCATGAACATCCTGCGGTGCGGTTTAATTTATATTCTGAAACCCGTCAGATACCGCTCACTGAATATTGTGAGATATGTTCAATTCCCTCTGACGGGGAATTAAGAGAGCCTAGACCGACAGAGTTTGAGGACTTCATCCTTGTTGGTGCAATAATTTGCCTCCTTATGTTTTGGAGTTTGTTGACATAAACAGTATGGGACTTATGTGTTTGCTAGCGCGCACAAAGTAACAGGTCCCTGGAGTCAAGAGGAGTTTGATTCGAACACCGAATATAATCCCCTGCATGGAATCAAGGGTTATCATCGAAGATTATGATAACAATAGTGACCCCTCAAAAATTGCTGAGGCGAAGCAATTGGTTCAGTGCTCATCCGAAGGAAGTGACTGCAACCGAGAAGATTGAAGATGAAGTGAAGACGTAATATTTATATCGTTGTTTCTCTTCTCTTTATTGAGTCATAGGACCGCCGTACTACTAAGAGGGGTGTAGCATTCGAAGCTTTGATTCTGTGATGCTAAACCCAAATCCTATGAAAGTTGCGAGAGAAATCTGTTTGTGTTCCGAGAAAATACTTGCCAGCAAGAGACTGTGATCTTCTTCGCTGCGAGATTTTTCTCTGACCGAGGAATTAGCATTACTTGGTCCACAACTAATTTTACCATTGCTCTTGAAATCTGACCGTTGTGAACGTGTCGGTTGGCCCTTGGCTGGACAACATGTCCAAAATGGTCATTTCCCACCAGGGAAGGTTGTGGCTATAAATAGCCACCCCGCACCAGTGTTATGCGGTGGCTGATCTATTTGATTGTGAGAAGATTGTTGAGCAACCCCCTCTCCAAAGTGATTTGAGTTTAAAATCCACCAAGAGAAAACCCCTAGAGCCAAAAAATTAGATAGTGGTTGAGCATCACTTGAATCTAAGTCTAGTACACTCTGCCTATTACTCTTGAGAGCTGCAAACTCTCTAGACAGTTAGGTGTCAATTTCTTCAAAGACCAAGAGTAATTGTGGTTCTCAAAGAATAAGAAGTCTGTAAAGGTTCAGAGACTGCCTCAAGTATCTACCATGAGTGATCGACATTAGTTGATGAACCAATTGTCGAGGAGAATAGGGCGAAGAGAGTTTATCTTCTGTGTTGAATCACAACCCCTCCAACCAGATGTAGTCCTTGTGCACAAGGACGAACTGGTCTACCAAATTCCTTGTCACCATCGAGCATCGTTGGTTACCTCTGCTTCTCCTCTTTACATTCAAACAGTTTCAATCATGTGATTTGTCTCAACGCATGCTTTTAGTATCCATCCGTTAGCTTGTATTCGCTCGCTGTACACTGTTTTCATTCGCTCTGCTACTGGGTTCCAAGAGTTTTGATATTTCTGAAGAAATTTTAAAACTCCCATTCACCCCCCTTTGGTAGACATACTTCGTTCCTACAATTGGTATCAGTGCAAGGTACTCCTTGACTCTACTCATTTTGGTCTAACCACCTTGGATTTTAAGTATGTCTTTAGTGAGCTACAAGTCACATCTCAAGATTCCCATCTTTGATGGGACGGACTATCCCTTCAGGAAAGAGAAGATGAAGATCCGTCTCTAAGCTATTGATGATGATATGTGGAACATGGTGCAATTTGGATTCACGATTGAAGTGCCCTAGGCCCCCACTGACCACGAGAAGAAACTCATTCAGATGGATGCGCAAGCTAAAGATGAAATTTGTGTCCATCTCTCTCGTGCTCAATTTTTTCGCCATCGTCAGTGTGAAACTGCAAAGGAATTCTGGGACATTCTTGAAAAGATAAATGAGGGTGTTTCATCTCAGAGAGAAGCTCGCATTGATACTCTTCGAGCGAAGTTCAATCGTTTCAAGCGAATCAAAAATGAAAGTTGTCAGCAAACTTTCTATCATCTAAGTGACATTGCAAACGAGCCGCGAGGTCTCGACGCCAAAGACATCACTGATCCCAAAGTTGTGAAGAAACTGCTCCAATCTCTTGACAGCTCATTCGACACACTAGTTCTAATGATTAAGGAATGAGCTGATTTCAATGTTCTTGATTCTGCTGATATCATGGAAAGGCTAAACACCCACGGGGAACAAGAAGAAGAAAAGAGAGGTCTCTATGGCTCAGGTCACCGCAAAAGTCATGCTCTCAAGGCTGTGGCTGATTCTTCCTTAGAAGGAAATGCCTAAGAGGATTCAGATGAACCAGAAAAGATCAGCAAAGATCCTGCATTAATCACAAAAAGATTCCAACGCCTCCACAAGAAGAACCAGTTCCAGAAGAAAGGATCAAGCAACTCTGGCGGTTCAAAATCTTCATTAAAAGCTACTAGAGATTACACCTGCTTCAAGTGCAAAAAGCCAAGACATTTCATTTCAGACTACCCTCTCTGGGAAGCTGAAATCCGTGCTAGTGGAAGATATGATTCAAGAAACAACCATGGCAAACGCAAGAGCAAGAACTACGACTCCGATGGTGAGAAGAAAACGAAGAAGTTCTTCAAGAAGAAGGACGGCACCGCCTCCAAGTTTTCGTCAAGATCTTCCTCGAGGAATCCCTCCAAGTCTTCCTGCAACCGGAAGAATACCTCTCCCAAGGTCAAGGCGTACATAGGCAAGGAGATGGACTCTGGTGAAGAGGAGTCATATGAAGAAGCTAATGAATCCGATGAGGATTCTGATTCTGGCATGGCTGGTATAGCATGTGCCTCCCCCTGCATCAAACTTCTTGGAGAATCATTCAAGCGACAACAAATCTCCTGCCTACTAATTCATGGTCAAAGCTTCAAAAGAAAAGGTATCCTCTAAACATCACAAGGTTCACTCCAATGATCAATATTCTTCATATGAGGATGACCATGCTAAAATGATCAAAATTGCTAATATAGAACAAAACTCTCTTGAGAAAATTGAGAAAACCCTCAGGAAATCTGAAGGGTTGTTGGTTGAGGAGATGGAGAAAGTCAATCGCTGACAGAAGAGCATTCTGCTCTCAAGTTCCGAATGGAAGAACTATCAAATCGTCATGATTTTCTCTCGGTCGACTACAAGAAATTGACTTATGATTACCTGAAAAGGAAACAGGAACTCGAGTCGCCGAGAGGTGCTCATGATGACTTGATCAGAGAAAATTCTCTTCTCACCCAACAAGTCAAAGAGAAACTTGAAGTGTTTATACCACCTTGCATAAAATGCCTTGAACATAGCAATGATGAATCAAGTGTTGAATCTTTTGTGAATGCTAACCACTCTGTCGAGGAAAATGGTTCTGTGTTTGATGAGAATGCTAGTTTGAAGGATCTTATTCAGATAGGAATGTTCAAGTCTCTCAAAGGGCATCAAACCCTTTGTGATGTTCTGAAGAAAACCATTATTCACAAAAAACCTAGGAAATAAGGTGTCAGTTTCGAAAGGAAACTGAATGAAAGTGGCTCCTACAGGGAACTTGATCAATATCCTCGCACTGTGTGAGTGCCTGCCAAGAGCAAAACGCTTGATCCAACCTTACTTTTAGGACACGACTCTCCTATCCCTGAATACTCTTATGATGATTCTCTAGACAATTGTAAGCTGTTCAAAAACCAACATGGTAAGGTTGTTGCTCGCTATGTTGGACCAAACAACAGGAATGACCCCCCAAATAAAGCTATCTAGGTGCCCAGGAAAACTATCGAAGCATTGCCTATTACTACTTCACTAACCATGCAGGAAGAAAATGCTCGTTACTTCCTTAAAAAGGTTCGATAGAATGAGTATATGCATACCTCATTCAAGAACTATACTCATTCATCTGAAAAAAAATTCAATGTCGATTCCTTTGATTGTGCTCGCACTTCTTTGAGTAACAATTATGGTTATCGAAAGAAATCATATCATGCTTGCTCTCTTGTTTCAAAGCAACCTACAAAGATGTGGGTGGTTAAGAAATCCTAATTCGAATGGATAATGGATAGTGGATGCACTATTCATATGACCGGAGACAAGTCATTGTTTGTCGACCCCAACTTAACTGCTTCATCTCAGAAGCATATTACTTTTGGTGACAACAACAAAGGAAATTTGGGTTAGTATATTCAAAGACAAGAACATTGATGATGTTTTACTTGTTTGGTCTCTTGGATTCAATCTCATGTCAGTTGCCAAGCTTTGTGATTTAGGCATGCTAGTTCTATTTTTTACATCCAAATGCATCATCTTTTATGGCCTTTGACAATTCCTTCATCTTTGAGGGAAATAGAAAAGGTGACTTATATATTGTGAATTTCTCTAAGGGTCCCCCAGTCCAAACTTGTTTGCTTGCGAAAGCAACCGAAGGATGGTTGTGGCACCGAAGACTTGGTCATGCAGGTATGAGAAATTTGCAGACTCTAGTGAAGAAAAATCATCTCTGTGGCACTCCCGGTGTAAAATTTGACAAGGATAGACTGTGTGGTGCATGTGAGGCCGGTAAATTGGCTAAGAATCATCATTCATCAAAAATAGTCATGACCACAACAAGACCTCTGGAAATTCTTCATATGGACTTATTCAAAAGGCAGTCATTATGGTCTGGTTATTGTTGATGATTTCTCTCATTACGCTTGGGTACTCTTTCTCGAAGACCAAATCTGCACCCAAGACATCTTCAAAAGATTCGCCAAGAAGGCGCATAATGAAAATGATGTGCGAATTAAGCATGTTAGAAGCGACAATGGCACTGAGTTAAAAAAATACTCATATCAAAGATATTCTCGACGTAAATGGTATACCTCATGAGTTCTCTGCCGCATACACTCCCCAACAGAATGGAGTTGTTGAGAGAAAGAATAGAACTCTCATCGAGATGGTGAGAACAATGCTCAGTGAGCATAAAACTTCTATTCTCTTCTGGGCTAATGCTATTAACACCGCTTGTCATGTTGCTAATCGTGTTTATCTTCACAAATTCCTTAAGAAAACTTCATATGAGCTCATCACTCGCAAGAAACCAAATGTTTCTAATTTACATGTTTTTGGTGCATCTTGCTATATTCGTGCCATGAATCATAATTCCAAGTTTGCACCTAAGGCACATGAAGGTTTTATTCTTGGTTATGGCTCGAACTCGCATACTTAACGTGTATATAACTCTCACCACGGGAAAGTTATGGAAACGGTAAATGTGCAGTTTGATGAATCTAACGGCTCCCAAAAGGAGCACCTGCCTAATGTGATAGATGAACCACCGATTTCAGATGCTATTCGGCAAATGGCCACTAGGAGCATCAGGCCAGTTGAAGGAAACGTACCTGACACTTCCGATGATGATGCCCCATGACTCGAAGCAGAACATGCCAAGCAACTACCGAAGAAAATGCCACTCCATACACAAATGGCAACTAGAATGCAAATGCCAATCCAAATGGCAATCCCAATGAAAATGGCGACACAAATGCTCATCTCGATGCCGATGATGAGGAAAATGATCATCAAGATGAAAATCCTGCATTAATTCTCGAAGATCTTGAGAATCCAGGTTATCGACCCACAACTCATTCTCGCACTCGTTTGGCTAACTACTTTGGTAGTTTCTCCTTTGTCTCATTGATACGTCCAATTTGCATCATGTTTTCTTACTATTATTTATAATGTTTTTATGCATAATAACACTTTATGGAGTAATTCTAATGCCTTTTCTCTCATAATATGCAAGATTTACACAAGGAGGGACAATATCGGTAGTTGGAATTCTGGACCTGAAAAAGCTACATCAGAGATACCTATTCTGCACATCTCCAAATGATCTGAAATTTTACGGAGAATTATTTTGGATTATTTAATAATTTTTGGAGAAAAGAACTACCGGAGGGGGGGGGGGGGATCTGGTGCCCAGAAGACACCAGGGCACGCCAGGCCTTCCTGGCGCGCTTGGTGGGTGGTGGGCAGCCTAGCCCACCTCCGATGCCCATCTTCTGGTATATAAGGTATTTTGACCTGAAAAAATAGAGGGAGGACTTTCAGGATGGAGCGCTGCCGTCTCAAGGCGGAACTTTGGAAGGAGCACTTTTGCCCTCCAATGGAGCGATTCCGCCAGGGGCTCTTCCCTCCCGGAGGGGGAAATTGAAGCCATCATCATCACCAACAACCCTCTCATCTTCGGAAGGCCAATCTCCATCAACATCTTCACAACACCATCTCAAAACCCTAGTTCATCTCTTGTGTTCAATCTTTGTACCGGAACCTTAGATTGGTACCTATGGGTGACTAGTAGTGTTGATTACAGCTTGTAGTTGATTACTATATGGTTTATTTGGTGGAAGATTACATGTTCAGATCCATTTTGCTATTTAATACCCCTCTGATCTTGAGCATGAATATCATGAGTAGTTACTTTTCTTCTTGAGATCACGGCAGAAGTCATGTTGCAAGTAATCATGTGAATTTGATATGTGTTTGATATTTTGATGGTATGTATGTTGTGATTCCCTTAGTGGTGTTATGTGAATGTCGACTACATGACACTTCCCATTTTTGGGCCTAAGGGAATGCATTGTGGAGTAGTTATTAGATGATGGGTTTCTAGAGTGCCAAAAGCTTAAACCGTAGTTTATGCGGTATTTCGTAAGGGACTGATTTGGATCCATATGTTTAATGCTATGGTTAGATTTTATCTTAATACTTTTCTCGTAATTGCAGATGCTTGCGAGGGGGTTAATCATAAGTGTGAGGCTTGTTCAAGTAAAAACAACACCCAAGCACTGGTCCACCCACATATCAAACTATCAAAGTAGTGAACGCGAATCAAATCAACATGATGAAAGTGACTAGATGAAATTCCCGTGTGCCCTCATGAACGCTTTGCGTATTATAAGATACCATTTTGGTCTGTCCTTTTCCACAAAAGGATTGGGCTACCTTGCTGCACTTAATTTACCGTTATCGTTACTTGCTCATTACAAATTATCTTGCTACCAAACTACCTGTTACCGACAATTTCAGTGCTTGCAGAAATTACCTTGCTGAAAACCGCTTGTCATTCCCTTCTGCTCCTCGTTGGGTTCAACACTCTTACTTAGGGAAAGGCTATGATTGATCCCCTATACTTGTGGGTTATCAAGACTCTTTTCTAGCGCCGCCGGGGAGTGAAGTGCTCGTGGTAAGTGAAAATAGGTAAGGAAAAATTTATATTACGTGCTGAAATTTATTGTCATTTGTCACTATGGAAAACAATCCTTTGAGGGGATTGTTTGGGGTATCTTCACCTTGACCGGAAACACACAGATTTTTCCCTCAACCTACTACACCTATTGAAAATATTAGTTATGAAATTCCTTCGAGTATGATAGATAAACTGCTAGCTAATCCTTATGCAGGAGATGAAATGAAACATCCCGACTTGCACCTTATATATGTGGATGAAATTTGTGGATTATTTAAGCTTGCAGGTTTACCCAGAGATGAAGTTAAGAACAATATTTTCCATTTATCTTGGGAGGGAAAAACATTGACATGGTATAGGCTACGCAATGATATTGGATCTTGGAACTGGAATTGATTGAAATTGGAATTCCACCAAAAAAAATATCCTAAGCATCTAGTTCATCATGATCGAAATTATATATATATATATATATATATATATATATATATATATATATAAATTTTTTGGCCTCGTGAAGGAGAAAGTATCGCTCTACTTGGGGGAGGCTTAAGTCATTGTTATATTCATGCCCCAATCATGAGCTCTCGAGAGAAATTATCATTCAGAATTTTTATGCTCGGCTTTCTCATAATGATCAATCCATGCTCGATACTTCTTGTGCTGGTTCTTTTATGGAGAAGACTATTGAATTTAGGTGGGGTCTTTTAGAAAGAATTAAATGCAACTCTAAAGATTGGGAACTCGATGAAGGTAAAGAGTTAGGTATTAAGCTTGAGTTTGATTGTGTTAAATCTTTTATGAATACCGATGCTTTTCACAAGTTTAGCACTAAATATGGACTTGACTCTGAGATGGTAGCCTCTTTTTGTGAATCATTTGCTACTCATGTTAATCTTCCTAACGTGAAGTGGTTTAAATATCATCCCCTATTAAAGAAGAAATTAAAGAACCGATTATAGCTAAAGATGAAACTATCATTTATAATGTTGATCCAGTAGTTCCTACTGCTTATATTAAAAAAAACTTTCCATATTAGGATAAAGGAACATGCTAAGGTATCAACAATGGTTTGCAAAAGTAATATTAAAGCACCTAAATCCTCTAAACCAATTAAAGTAGAACCTAGTGTTGCTATGGTTAAAGATCTCTTAGTTGAAAATGTTGATGGCATGTTATCTATTTCCGTGATGAAGCTGCTAGCATTGCCAAACCTGATGAAAAAGATGAACATAGACCCGTTATTGGCATGCCTGTTGTCTCAGTTAAAATAGGAGATCATTGTTATCATGATTTATGTGACATAGGTGCTAGTGTGAGTTCTACCCCTTTTACCTAATACCAAGAAATCATGAATGACATAGCACCCGCTGAAAAAGAAGACATAGATGTTACTATTAAAATTGCTAATAGAGACACCATCACACCACTTGGGATTGTTAGAGATGTTGAAGTCTTGTGCGGGAAATAAAATATCCTACTGATTTTCTAGTTCTTGGTTCCCCACAAGATGACTTTTGTCCCATTATCTTTGGAAGACCTTTCCTGAACACTGCCAATGCTAAGATAGATTGTGAAAAAGAAACTGCAAGTGTTAGTTTTGGGGATGTGTCTCATGAGTTTAATTTCTCTAAGTTTCATAGACAACCTCATAATAAAGAACCACCTAGTAAAGATGAAACAATTGGTCTTGCTTCTATTGCCGTACCTCCTACTGATCCACTAGAATAATACTTCACTACTACATGATGCTGCTAACGCGACACTATAATTAGATACCCTTCGACGAAACTGTGTGTGATGCATTAATCACAAACGGTGATGTAATAAAACCGTCAAAAAAGATACAAAACATTTGCGACGGAGGAGACAACAAACACATTTCAGATTATAGTTGCATGTGCGATGCATGGCATACAATTCACTCGAATGAACTGTTTGCGATGAGCTTAACAACAAAAATGGGAGGCCAGATGAAGGTGTGTGTGATATACGACATACCGTTCACCCAGATGAACTGTTTGTGATTAGGCAACACAACAGAAACGGTATGGTAGATCAAGGTGCGTGTGTGATTGATGACATATAGTTCAATCGGATGGACTATATGCGATTAGGCAACATAACAGAAATGGTTAGCCTGATCAAGGAGTGTGCGATTGATGGCATGCACTTTACATGGATGAACTGTTTGCGATTGTCCACAACAAACAGAAACAGTTAGACGGATCAAGGTGTGTGCACTAGACGGGCACACATTCTAATTGAAAGAAGCATGCATGGCGGTAATAACGAGTGTTGGTGCAACATTTGCCCTCCTGTGTTTTGTAGTTTGTTGACAGAAACATGCATGGACTAATTTGTTTGCTAGTGCACAACAGAGAGAAATAGTCCATGTAGAACCGAAGAGAATGTTGTCTCTGGTGTCAAGTTCGAGGAACTTCACCGAAGAATAGCTTCGATGGAGTGAAGAATGAGCTACATCTGTTGAAGAAATGTAGGCAAGAATATTGATGAGAAGGAGTTAACCCCTCGAAGGCTTATTGCTGACGTAAAGCAATCACTTCAGAGTTCCGGTTCGATGAAAATTGACTGCAACAAATGGAAGTCGAAGACAAAGTGAAGACGTAGTATTCATTTTGTTATTCTTCTTTCATTTATTTGAGTCATAGGACCTCCGTACTATCAAGAGGAGTATAGGTTCTGGAAGCTTAGATCCCCTGTGATGCTTAGCCCAAACCTATGAAAGATGCGACAGAAATCTCTTTATGCTTCGAATGATTACCTGGCAGTAGTAGACGTTGTTCTTCATGCTGTAGGAGAGATCTTTTGGACTGAGCAGTTAGCATTACTTGATACGCAAGTAATGTTACTGTTGTGCTCAAAATCCGACAGGTGGACTCATGTTGTTTAGCCATTGGCTGCTCTCGATGTCCAATTTGACATTTTTCCCTTCAGGGAAGGCTGCGGCTATAAATAGCCACCCCGCTCCAGCGTTGTACGTTGGCTGCTCCGCTTAAGATTTCTGAGAAGATTGACTAAGCATCCCCTCTTTGAGTGATTTGAGTTTAAGATCCACTGAGGGAAAATCAAGAACCCGAACTTAGACAGTGATTGAGCACCACAGTAGTTCTGAGTGTGTGTTGAGAGCTACGCACTCTCTAGACGGACAGGTTTCGGCTCGAGTGTTGAAGAGTTGTTATCTTCACCAAGCTAGATCTTTAGCAACCAAGAGTCGTTGTGGTTTGTGAAGGTTGTTCCAAGGTTTCGTGATCACCGACAAATATCTACCACGAGTGAAATCAACTGAAGTTTGTTCAGGTTCGAGTTGAAGGAGAATAGGGTGAAGAGAGTTTATCTTCTATGTTAAATCACAACCCCTCCAACCAGACATAGTCCTTTGGCAGAAGGGCGAACTGGTCTACCAAATCTCTCTATCGCCATCGAGCACCACTGGTTCTATCTATTTAACTGCATTATCTTCAGCAGATTTCATTCGTGCTATGTGTCGATAATTTCCTGATCAATTATCGTTTGTTGCATATCGTTCGCATTCACCATATTATTGTTTTCCTTCCATTCTGTTCAGTCCTAATCATTATGTTATCTTATCCTTTGTGTTGTTGTCCTACTCACATATCGCTCACTGCATCTAGTGTGTGTGTTTTCCTTCGTATTACCTACCCTGTTATCATTCATCTTACTATATCTGTTCGCATACTGCATTACTATCGTTATTGTCAAACCTGTGATATCCCTTGCTAGAACTATCATTACTGCTTTCCTTGATAGATATGTTCCTCTCTAGAGTGCCCAGTTAAGCTTTTACCTACCGAACCTTATTTCCGCTGCTTTGTTTGGGATCAGTTTCAAACATTCAGAAGAATTGTTGAATCTCCCATTCACCCCCTCCGGTCGATATACTCTCGGTCCCAACAACGAGCGCGCACGGTTGATAGAACAAGACGTGTGCTGACATTGCCTATTGTGGTGCACCCTATGCTGCAAACGCCACGTACGCGGCTGAGATTGCGTGCCCATGTTACCCCAACCGGCAAAAGTGCCGCACTTCGAAACTAGAACCGTCAATAAATTTTGAGATTGTGTCCTGTCACATTCCAAATTACTACCAGGCTATCTTTAATTGCAAACCTGTTCACATCGATCAAAACCTAAACGGTTTCCACTTAGGAGCATATTAGTACTCAATTGTATATACTACGTACTCCAAGATGACTGCACATTATTCCTCCTCAACTCCTCATCCACAAAAACAAACAAGTCTTTCATCGTTGTTACCTTGCGTCTACCATGGCCCGCATGAGTTCTAGGTCGAGATATTACTACCAGGGAGAGGTGAGCATGGAAGCAGAAGCATGAGAGATGTCCCGCCTCGCCATGAAAGTAGTCGACATGTTCTGCCGTGCTGCTGTAGCAGCACAGAGGTCCCGCCGCACCGTCGATCCACCAGACTGGTCCGGCCGCACCACATAACTAGTAGAGATGTCCTGCCGCGCCGCGAATGTAGCAGAGAGGACCTCCTGTGCCGCGGTGCTACTTCTTGAGCTTGTGTTGGTTTTTCCCTTGAAGAGGAAAGGGTGATGCAACAAAGTAGAGATAAGTATTTCCCTCAGTTAAAGAACCAAGGTATCAATCCAGTAGGAGACAACGCACAAGTCACCAATACCTGCACAAATAATAAAACAACTTGCACCCAACACGATAAAGGGGTTGTCAATCCCTTCACGCTCACTTGCAAAAGTGAGATCTGATAGAGATAGAGAAACAAAAGGTAAAATATTTTTGGGTTTTTTGGTTTATAGATCTGAATGTAAAAGATTTCAAAATAGTAGATTGAAAACTAATATGATGGAAAATAGACCCGAGGAGCATAGGTTTCACTAGAGGCTTCTCTCATGAAGGCAAATAATACGGTGGGTGAACAAAGTCGAGCAATTGATAGAAACGTGCAAAGTTTTGATGATATCCAAGGCAATGATTATGAAATATAGGAATCCCGTTCGTGTCAAGTAGGCTGAATCCTGCCTTCATCTACTACTATTACTCCACACATCGACCGACTCCTGCCTACATCTATAGTATTAAGTTCATGAAGAACAGAGTAACACATTAGGTAAGATGACATGATGTAGAGGAATAAACTCAAGCAATATGATGTAAACCCCATCTTTTTATCCTTGATGGCAACAATACAATACGTGCCTTGCTGCGCCTACTATCACTAGGAAAGGACACACAATATTGAACCCAAAGCTAAGGACTTCTCCCATTGCAAGAAAAACCAATCTAGTTGGCCAAACTAAACCGATAGTTCGAAGAGAATTACAAAGATATCAAATCATGCATATAAAAAGTCAGAGAAGATTCAAATAATATTAATAGATAAACCAATCATAAATCCACAATTCATCGGATCTCGACAAACACACCACAAAAGAAGATTACATCGGATAGATTTCCAAGAACATCAAGGAGAACATGGTATTGAGAATCAAAGAGAGAGAATAAGACATCTAGCTACTAGCTATGGACCCGTAGGTCTGAGGTAAACTACTCATGCTTCATCGAAAGGGTAATAGAGTTGATGTAGAAGCCCCGTGATCGAATCCCCCCGCCGGCAGGATGCCGGAAAAGGCCCCTAGATGGGATCTCACGGGAACAGAAGGTTGCGGCAGTGAAAAAGTGTTTTTGTGGATGCCTCTGGTGGTTTGGGAATATATGTGAATATATAGGAGGAAGATCTAGGTCAAGGGTCACCGAGGGGCCCATAAGGTAGGGGGCACGCCCTCCCCCCTTGTTGCCGCCTCGTGGCTCTACTGACTTGGTCTCCAAGTCTCCTCGGTGTCTTCTGGTCCAAGAAAAATCATCGCAAAGGTTTTATTCCATTTGGACTCCGTTTGGTATTCCTTTTCTACGAGGCTCAAAAAGAAGAAGAAAACAAAAACTGGCACTAGGCTCTAGGCTAATAGGTTAGTCCCAAGAATAACATAAAATAACATATTAATGCATATAAAACATCCAAAACAGATAATATAATAGCATGGAAGAATAAAAAATTATAGATACGTTGGAGACACATCTAGCATCCCCAAGCTTAATTCATGCTCGTCTTCGAGTAGGTAAATGATAAAAATAGAATTTTTGATGTGGAATGCTACCTAACATATGTATCCATGTAATTTTTTTTATTGTGGCATGAATGTTTAGATCCATAAAATTCAAAACAAGAGTTTAATATTAACATAAAAAGCAATAATACTTCAAGCATACTAATAAAGCAATTATGTCTTCTCAAAATAACATGTCCAAAGAAAGTTATCCCTACAAAATCATATAGTCTGGCTATGCTCCATCTTCATGACACAAAGTATTCAAATCATGCACAACCCTGGTTTTAGTCAAGCAATTGTTTCATACTTTAGTATTCTCAAACCTTTTCAACTTTCACACAATACATGAGCGTGAGCCATGGACATAGCACTATAGGTGGAATAGAATATGGTGGTTGTGGAGAAAACAAAAAGAAGGAGATAGTCTCACATCAACTAGGCATATCAACGGGCTATGGAGATGCCCATCAATAGATATCAATGTGAGTGAGTAGGGATTGCCATGCAACGGATGCACTAGAGCTATAAGTGTATGAAAGCTCAAAAATAAACTAAGTGGGTGTGCATCCAACTCGCTTGCTCATGAAGACCTAGGGCAATTTGAGGAAGCCCATCATTGGAATATACAATCCAAGTTCTAATGAAAATTTCCCACTAGTATATGAAAGTGAAAATATAGGAGACTCTCTATCATGAAGATCATGCTGCTACTTCGAAGCACAAGTGTGGAAAAAGGATAGTAACATTATCCCTTCTCTATTTTCTCTCATTTTTAGGTGGGCTTCTTTGGCCTCTTTTTTTGTATTTGGGCTTCTTTGGCCTCTCTTATTTTTTTCATAAAGTCCGGAGACTCATCCCAACTTGTGAGGGAATCATAGCTTCCATCATCCTTTCCTCACATGGGACAATGCTCTAATAATGATGATCATCACACTTTTATTTACTTACAACTCAAAAATTACAACACGATACTTAGAACAAAAATTTGACTCTATATGAATGCCTCCGGTGGTGTACCGGGATGTGCGATGACTCAAGAGTGGCATGTATGAAAGAATTATGAAAGGTGGCTTTACCACAAATACAATGTCAACTACATGATCATGCAAAGCAATATGACAATGATGGAGCATGTCATAATAAAATGGAGCTATGGAAAGTTGCATGACAATATATCATAGAATGGCTATGGAAATGCCATAATATGTAGTTATAGTGGCTGTTTTGAGGAAGGTATATGGTGGGTGTATGGTACCAGCGAAAGTTGCGCGATACTAGAGAAGCTAGCAATGGTGGAAGGGTGAGAGTGCAAATAATCCATGGACTCAACATTAGTCATAAAGAACTCACATACTTATTGCAAAAAATTATTAGCTATCAAAACAAAGTACTACACGCATGCTCCTAGGGGAAGGGTTGGTAGGAGTTAACCATCACGCGATTCCGACCTTCACACAAAGGATGACAATCAATAAATAAATCATGCTCCGACTTCATCACATAATGGTTCACCATATACGTGCATGCTACGGGAATCACAAACTTTAACACAAGTATTTCTACCCATCCATAATTACTCACTAGCATGACTCTAATATCACCATCTTTATATCTCAAAACAATCATAAGGAATCTAACTTCTCTTAGTATTCAATGCACTTTATATGAAAGTTTTTATTATATCCCTCTTGGATGCCTATCATATTAGGACTAAATTTATAACCAAAGCAAATTACCACACTGTTTAGAGAAACTCTCAAAATAATATAAGTGAAGCATGAGATCTAAATAATTTCTACAAAATAAGGCCACCGCTGTGCTCTAAAAAGATACTCCCTCTATTCCAAAATAGATGACCCAACTTAGTGCAATGTGGGGTCATCTATTTTGGAACGGAGGGAGTATAAGTGAAGCACTAGAACAAAATTTCCTAGATCAAAAGATATAAGTGAAGCACATAGAGTATTCTAATAAATCACAATTCATGCGTGTCCCTATCAAAAGGTGTGTACATCAAGGATGACTGTGTTAAACTAAAAAGTAAAGACTCATATCATACAAGACGCTCCAAGCAAAACACATATCATGTGGTGAATAAAAATATAGCCTCAAGTAAAGTTACCAGACGAAGACGAAAGAGGGGATGCCTTCTGGGGCATCCCCAAGATTATGCTCTTGGTTGTCCTTGAATATTACCTTGGGGTGCCTTGGGCATCCCCAAGCTTAGGCTCTTGCCTCTCCTTATTCCATAGTCCATCAAATCCTTACCCAAAACTTGAAAACTTCACAACACAAAACTCAACATAAAATTTTATGAGATCCGTTAGTATAAGAAAATAAATCACCACTTTTGGTACTATTGCGAACTCATTCTTTATTTATATTGGTGTAATATCTAATGTACTCCAACTTTTCCATGGTTCATACCCCCCCGATACTACCCATAGATTCATCAAAATAAGCAAACAACACATAGAAAACAGAATCTATTTAAAACAGAACAGTCTGTAGTAATTAGGAAACTTCGTATACTTATGTAACTCCAAAAATTCTGAAAAACTAGGACAACCTGGGCAATTTGTGTACCAATCTTTTGCAAAAATAATCGGATCAAAAGCACTCTTATGTAAAAAAAGAAAATTATTTTCCTGGGCGTAGAAGTTTCTGTTTTTCACCAAGATCAAAACAACTATCACCATAAGCCATCCCAAAGGTCTTACTTGGCACAAACACTAATTAAAACACATCTAACCAGATGCTAGATGAATTATTTATTGTAAAACAACAAGGAAAAATATTGGGTTGTCTCCCAACAAGCGCTTTTCTTTAAAGCCTTTTTAGCTAGGCATTGAGATTTCGATGATGCTCACATGAAAGACAAGAATTGAAGAACAAAGAGAGCATCATAAAACATGTGAAAAAGACATTTAAGTCTAACATACTTCATATGCATAGGAATTTTATAAGCAAACAAATTATCAAGACAAGGAATATCTTGCATATGCAAAGGAGAGGAATAAAATATTGACAATCTCAACATAACGGGAGGTAATTTAGTAACATGAAAATTTCTACAACCATATTTTCCTCTCTCATAATAATTAGATGTAGCATCATAAGAAAATTCAACAATATATCTATAACATAACATATTCTCATCACGATCTACATGCATGTGAAGTTGACACTCTTTCAAAATAGTGGGATTAACATTAACTAAAGTAATGACCTCTCCAAACCCACTTTTATCAAAAATTTCATAAGATTGAACATTCTCCAAATGTGTGGGGTCTAAAGTTGACACTCTTCCAAGCCTACTTTCAATATTATTGTAAACACTATTATCAATCTCATATTCATCATGGGGTTTAAATAAATTTTCAAGATTATAAGAAGGATCACCCCAATCATGATCATTGCAACAAGTAGTGGACATTGCAAAACTAGCATCCCCAAGCTTAGGGTTTTGCATATCATTAACACAATTAACATTAATGGAATTTATAATAACATCACTGCAATCATGCTTTTCATCCAAGGCACTATCGGGAATCACTTCACAAATTTCTTCTTTTAACACTTCATCACAATTTCCGGATTCATGAATTTCAAGCAAAACTTCATAAAGATAATCTAGTGCACACAACTCACTAGCAATTGGTTCATCATAATTGGATCTCTTAAAAAGATTAACAAGTGGATGAGGATCCATAAAATTTTTGTTCCCAAATTTCAATAAATACACAATTATGCCAAGCAAGCAAGCAAGCAAACAAGCCAAGTAAGACATAAAGGGCAAAAGAGAAGACGAACGGAAGAAGGGCAAATAAAAAGGCAAATCTTTTTGAAAATCGTTTTAGAAGTGGGGGAGAGGAAAACGAGAAGCAAATGGAAAATAATGTAATGCAAGAGATGAGAGTTTTATGATGGGTACTTGGTATGTCTTGACTTGGCATAGATCTCCCAAGCAACGACACCCGAAATTCTTCCTGCTACTTCTTCAGCTTGCGTTGGTTTTGCCCTTAAAGAGGAAAGGGTGATGCAGCAAAGTAGAGATAAGTATTTCCCTCAGTTAGAGAACCAAGGTATCAATCCAGTAGGAGACAACGCACAAGTCACCAATACATGCACAAACAATCAAACAACTTGCACCCAACGCGATAAAGGGGTCGTCAATCCCTTCACAGTCACTTGCAAAATTGAGATCTGATAGAGATAGATAAACAAAAGGTAAAATATTTTTCGGTTTTTTGGTTTATAGATCTGAATGTAAAAGATTGCAAAATAGTAGATCCGAAACTAATATGATGCAAAATAGACCCTGGGGCCATAGGTTTCACTAGAGGCTTCTCTCATGAAGGCAAATAATACGGTGGGTGAACAAATTACTATCGAGCAATTGATAGAAAAGCGCAAAGTTATGACGATATCCAAGGCAATGATTATGAAATATAGGCATCACATATGTGTCAAGTAGACCAACTCCTGCCTGCATCTACTACTATTACTCCAGACATCGACCAACTCCTGCCTGCATCTAGAGTATTAAGTTCATGAAGAACGGAGTAACGCTTTAAGTAAGATGACATGATGTAGAGGAATAAACTCAAGAAATATGATGTAAACCCCATGTTTTTATCCTCGATGGCAGCAATACAATACGTGACTTGCTGCCCCTACTGTCACTAGGAAAGGACACTACAAGATTGAACCCAAAGCTAAGCACTTCTCCCATTGCAAGAAAAACCAATCTAGTTGGCCAAACTAAACTGATAGTTCGAAGAGAATTACAATGATATCAAATCATGCATATAAGAATTCAGAGAAGATTCAAATAATATTCATAGATAAACTGATCATAAATCCACAATTCATCGGATCTCGACAAACACACTGCAAAAGAAGATTACATCGGATAGATCTCCAAGACATCGAGGAGAACATGGTATTGAGAATCAAAGAGAGAGAAGAAGAAGCCATCTAGCTACTAGCTATGGACCCGTAGGTTTGAGGTAAACTACTCACGCTTCATCGGAAGGGCAATAGAGTTGATGTAGAAGCCCTTCGTGATCGAACCCCCTCTGATAGGATGCCGAAAAAGGCCCCTAGATGGGATCTCACGTGAACAGAAGGTTGCGGCGGTGGAAAAGTGTTTTTGTGGATGCCTTGGTGGTTTGAGAATATATGTGAATATAGGAGGAAGACCTAGGTCAGGGGGTCACCGAGGGGCCCACAAGGTAGGGGTGCTCCCTACCCCCCTAGGCGCGCACTCCCCCTTGTCGCCACCTCTTGGCTCTTCTGACTTGGTCTCCAAGTCTCCTCGGTGTCTTCTAGTCCAGGAAAAATCATCGCAAAGGTTTTATTCCATTTGGAATCCGTTTGGTATTCCTTTTCTGCACGGCTCAAAAACTAGGGGAAAAATAGAAACCGGCACTGGCTTTAGGTTATAAGGTTAGTCCCAAAAATAATAAAAAAATAACATATTAATACATATAAAACATCCAAAATAGATAATATAATAGCATGGAACAATAAAAAATTGTTGATACATTGGAGACGTATCACGCGATGGCGTGGGAAAATGTCTCGCGGGCAGGCGAGGACTCTCACAGGCGTGTGTGCAATATGCTCAATGACCTGAGGGATCGGATCTTGAAAGGATCGAGAAGAGGTGTCTAGAGGGGGGGGGGTGATTAGACCCTCAACAAGTAAATATATAAGTTTCTAAGTTTTTCAAGTTGAGGTTGCAAATTAGCACAATTTCAAGCATTCACAATACAATTCAAGCAAGCATGCAAACAGTATATGAGCAGCGGAAAGTAAAGCATGCAACTTGCTAGAAAGTAAAGGGATGGGATTGGAGCGTGCAAACGCAATTGGAGACACGGATATTTTTGCGTGATTTCGATAGGTGGTGCTATCGTACATCCACGTTGGTGGAGACTTCAACCCACAAAGGGTAACGGCTGTGTGAGGCCACGGAGGGCTCCACCCACGAAGGGTCCATGAAGAAGCAACCTTGTCTATCCCACCATGGCCATCGCCCACGCAGGACTTGCCTCACTTGGGTAGATCTTCACGAAGTAGGCAATCTCCTTGCCCTTACAAACTCCTTGGTTCAACTCCACAATCTTGACGGAGGCTCCTAAGTGACACCTAACCAATCTAGGAGACACCACTCTCCAAAAGGTAACAGATGGTGTGTTGATGATGAACCCCTTGCTCTTGTGATTCAAATGATAGTCACCCCAACACTCAACTCTCTCTCATAGATTTGGATATGGTGGAATGATGATTTGAGTGGAAAGCAACTTGGGGAAGCCTAGAGATCAACATTCTTGTGGTTGGATTGGAATGTCTTGGTCTCAACACATGAGTAGGTGGTTCTCTCTCAGAAAATGAGTAGTGGAAGTGTAGGCACATTCTGATGGCTCTCTCCACTAATGGAGAATGGGTGGAGGGGTATATATAGCCTCCACACAAAATCTAACCATTACACACAGATTCCCAAACTCGGTGAGACCAAATAGTGAAACTCGGTTAGACTGATATGGTTCAAAATGTGAATGTTAGAGTTTTCGATGGGACCGACAACATCAACTCGATGGGACCGATGTGCTAGGGTAAGGGTAAAACCTCAACTCGGTTTGACCTATTACACAAACTCGGATAGACCGATTTTGGTAATAAGCAAACAGAGAGTTGGTCAAGCAATCTTGGTGGGACCGATTGCATATCTCGGTGGGACAGAAATTATTGCAACATGCAATAGAGAGTTTGCAAGCCCATCTCGGTGAGACCGAGATCCCATCAATGAGACCGAACTGATTAGGGTTTCTGGCAGTGGCTATGTCAAATGAACTCGGTGGCGCCGGATAGATCAAATCGGTGGGGCCAAGTTTGACTTTTAGGTTTAGGACATAGGTGGAAATGAGAAAGTGGTTGAGGGCTTTGGAGCATATCACTGAGCACTTTGAGCAAGCAAGCCATTAAGCAACATCTCATCCCCTTTTAATAGTATTGCCTTTTCCTATGGACTCAATGTGATCTTGGACCACTAAAATGAAAATGTAGAGTCTTGGGCTTTTGCCAATGTTTGTCCTTAGCATCTGGAAGGGGTTACACATCCTCTTGTCCATGCCACTCCAATGTTGAACCTATCTGAAATATACTAGATGAAAATATTAGTCCAACAAGAGATATGTTGACATTAATTACCAAAATCACCCAGGGAGCACTTGTGCTTTCAATCTCCCCCTTTTTGGTAATTGATGACAACATACATCAAAGCTTTAGATAAGGATATAAGGAAATAGCAAGTAAAGCTTTGGAAAGACATGTAACGTTCATATGCTCCCCCTACATGTATGCAATCATGTGATTGTGGAATATGAGAGCATGAGAATGCATAAGCATGACAAAGCAAGCAATGAGTTACATGTATCTTGGCTATATGCATCAGAGCAAATGGAGTAGATACTGGAAATATACCTTCATGTTCATGAGTCCTTCTTGCAAACAATATATACCTCACCAAGAGATCTTCATGCACATGAGTGTGATGCATATACTTACCTTGTGGTCTTGAACTAGCTTTGGAAGAGATGAACCTGAGTAAACAAGGTTAGATAACACACGAACATCCACTAGACAAAGCAATAGCAGGAAATCACAAGATTACCAAGATTGGGATGACATGTAGAGAGTGAGTACTAAGTACTCTATTTGGACATTGACATGTCCCCAAGAATAAAGATATGCAATGAATTCCAAAGATTTTCTTCCCTTAGGTGTCTTTCTCCCCCCGAATCTGATATTGGGTAATGGGAGAAGATAGGGTAATAGAAAATTAGAGCAAACAGGAAAATTAGAGCAAAACAGTCATATCAATCAGAACACATACTAACATGTCTTTCCCCTCTTGAAGACATGAGACATCTCTCCTCTTATGGATAAGAACATCAAGAGAAGCTTTAGGTGTGCATTCTCTCTTATGTGATAAGCTTTGATGTGCTCTCTCTCTCTCTCCCCCTTTGACATCAATTTCCAAGAAGGGATCTTCTGGAGCATGAGTCAAGTAGGTTTGGTCCTTGAGTCACATTACAAAGAAACATGTAATATAGGATGCTGGTAGAGGACAAGAATTATTTAGTGGAGTTGGAACAAATATGCAGGATGCAAATGGCAAAGTGTTTTCTCAACATTGAAATCCGTAACACCGAGTTGTTATCTTCGGTGACACCGAGGTGGTTCGGTTTAGCTGAAAGAAAGAAACCGCCGAGGCCGAGTTCAACACAGAGAGAAAACAATTGTCATCTCAGCTCACTTAGGCAAACCAGATCTCACAAATATTTGCAGGGCATTAAGTGAAGGATTTGCAATGAATTGGATGCAGGGAATTCAGAACATAACAAAGAAAAGAAAAGAAATCTAGATGAAGTTTTTTCTTGAAAGGGGAACAAGCATGCAAGAACATAGAGAAACAAGAGAACTTCATCTAGAATTGTTCGGCGACAATGTGACCTATGTTACAGTATATTGACTTAGGAGTCAAGTGAAGGAACTTGATCATAGGTCATAGTCATTGTTTAAGCTCAAAATGGGGTTGCCAGTTTTCATTTAAGCATTTTGATGTATTCACATCTTGTTGAGCTGCTTTGACCCATGAGTTGGGGTAAAGCTTATCTAAGATGGAATAACATACCTTGGGTGGTGGTGTTGATCTTGATCATGTAGTTGAACTTGTGTGAGATGCTCAAGGTTGATGTAGCTCATCAAGAGTTGGGAGGACCACTTGTAGTTGGAGTTCATCTTCCTACATGGGTTAGTTTTGCAAGGAAGAGCACTTGTGTATCCACAGTGACAATCATGAAATTTGATACCAAATGAAATTTGATATATAGAAGTTGTCAAAGAATATATTGGAGTGATTCATGCTTCCTTGTCTTCAACCACCGTGTTGTAGAGACTTGGAGATGTAGAGATTGCTTAGAGAGTGATTGAGTTGCAATCTCATAGAATTGATTTTATCCAAGTACCTACAAGGGTTAGATAGCATGCAAGTGTACAAATATATCCAATACATGTGATCAACATCATAAGAGACATGTCAAGGATTAGTCATAGAAAGGCTCATGCCTTGCATGCATCCACATAGAGTTTCTACTCCAAGTTTGAGGCATCAATGATGTTCAATTCACCTCTCAAACGGCAAAACACTTTCTTATCAAGTGGTTTGGTGAATATATCCGCCAATTGCTTGTTAGTACGAACATGCTTAAGTTTGATATCTCCCTTGGCAACATGATCTCGAATGAAATGATGATGAACTTCAATATGCTTGGTTCGAGAATGTTGCATGGTATTATGAGCAATCTTAATAGCACTCTCATTGTCACCAAGCAATGAAACATGTTTCAGATATATCCCATAATCTTTAAGAGTTTGGGTCATCCAAAGTAACTGAGCACAACATGAACCGGTGGCAATGTATTCCGCTTCGGCGGTGTATAAGGATACCGAGTTTTGTTTCTTGGAGGACCAAGACACAAGAGATCTAACAAGAAATTGACAAGTACCCAAAGTGGAGTTTCTATCAACCTTGTCACCGGCATAGTCCGAAACGGAGTAGCCAACAAGATCAAAAGAAGACCTCTTAGGATAACAAATGCCAAAGTTTGGTGCGTGAATTAAGTATCTCACTATCCTTTTCACAGCCTTAAGATGACATTCTTTGGGGGCCGCTTGATATCGTGCACACATGCACACACTTAGCATAATATTGGGACGAGGGGCACATAGATATAACAATGAACCAATCATAGAGCGGTAAACCTTTTGGTCAACCGGTTTGCCATCCTTTGTCAAGTCAAGATGTCCACTAGTAGGCATGGGAGTACTCATACCTTTGCATTTTTGCATGTTCAACTTCTTGAATAAGTCCTTACTGCACTTTGTTTGAGAGATAAAGGTTCCCTCCTTAGTTTGCTTGATTTGCAAACCAAGAAAGAACTTGAGTTCACTCATCATAGACATCTCAAACTTCTCTGACATTAGCTTTCCAAACTTTTCACTAAAATGAGGGTTTGTTAAACCAAATATGATATCATCAACATAAATTTGGCACACAAATAGTTCTCCATTAACTCTTTTAGCAAAGAGTGTAGAATCAAATTTTCCAATTTCAAAGCCTTTTTGAATAAGAAACTTAGTCAAGCATTTATACCATGCTCTAGGAGCTTGTTTAAGACCATAAAGAGCTTTGTGAAATTTGTAAACATGGTCGGGTTTCTTAGGATTAACAAAGCTGGGAGGTTGTTTAACATAACCTTCCTCCTCAATTTCACCATTAAGAAAAACACTTTTGATGTCCATTTGATATAAGGTGATGTCATTATGATTGGCATAAGCAAGTAAGATGCGAATGGACTCAAGTCTAGCAACGGGGGCATATGTCTCACCATAGTCCATACCTTCGACTTGGGTGTAGCCTTGAGCAACGAGACGAGCCTTGTTGCGTACAACTTGTCCATCTTCATCTTACTTGTTCCGAAACACCCATTTGGTTCTAATGACATTGTGCTTCTCATCGGGCTTTTCAACCAACGTCTACACTTGGTTCCTCTCGAAATTGTGTAGCTCTTCATGCATTGCATTTATCCAATCTGGATCATCAAGAGCATCTTAAACCTTCATAGGTTCAATGCTAGAAATGAATGAGTAATGTTCACAAAAGTTAGCCAAATGAGTTTTAGAGCGAGTAATTCTCCCAGTTTGAATATCATCAAAGATTTGTTCGATGGGATGATCTCTTGAGACTCTTGCTCGAACTCGTGAGAGCTTTTGTTTGGGTTGGGGTGGAACATCCTCTTCATTGTCTTGTTCTTCCTCTTGTCTTTCTTCATTGTTGTTGGCATTGTTTTTCTCCCGTGGAGGTGGAGAGGGAGGTCGATGAGGTTCATCTTGTTGTACATCCTTGTTTCCATCATCTTGATGTGTTCCATTTGTGGATGCCTCCAAGTCAGCTTGTGGTTCACCTTGGCGTGAAGTTGAGGCTTCCCCTTGGACAGACGAGGTACTCTCCTTCACCTCCGTTGGGCTAATCTTTCCAATAGACAAGTCTTGTATAGCTTCCGAAGGATCTTTGTCACCTACATCAATTGGCAATTGCTCTATTTGCGAGCCGTTAGATTCATCAAACTTCACATCTACCATTTCTTCAACCTTTCAGGTGAAATTGTTGTAGACACGATATGTGTGAGAGTTTGAGCCATAACCTAGTAGGAAACCTTCATGAGATTTAGGAGCAAATTTTGAACGATGATGCTTATCAAGAATGTAGCACTTTGAGCCCAATACCCGAAAGTATCCAACTTGGGGTTTGCTACTAGTGAGAAGCTCCTATGCCGTCTTGCTGAGTAGCTTGTGAAGGTATAGACGATTTGTTGCATGACAAGCTGTCTCAACGCTTCCGCCCCAAAAGTGTTTTGGCATCTTGTACTCGTCAAGCATCATTCTCGCCATTTCGATGAGCGTCCAGTTCTTCCTCTCAACAACTCCATTTTGTTGAGGTGTGTACGTAGCTGAGAACTCATGTGAAATCCCTTCTTCGTCAAGAAATGTGTCCACATTTGCGTTCTTGAACTCCGTTCCGTTGTCGCTGCGAACCTTCTTGATCTTCACTTCAAATTGGTTTTGGGCCTCCCTAGCAAAGTTTTTGAAGATCTTTTGGACCTGCGATTTATCATCAAGAAAGAACACCCACGTAAATATTGAAAAATCATCAAGAATGACCAACCAAACGAGTTACCACCGAGACTGTTGTAGGCATTGGGACCGAAAAGATCCATGTGAAGTAGCTCAAGTGGTCTTCTCGTGGTCATGATGTTCTTCACGAGATGACTTCCTCCAACTTGTTTTCCCGCTTGGCAAGCACTACAAAGTCTATCCTTGTCAAATATAACATCTTTAACACCAAGGATATGATCACCTTTGATAAGCTTGTCAAGATTTTGCATGCCCACATGACCTAACCGTCTACACCACAACCAGCCTTTAGAGGATGTAGCAATTAAGCAAGTTCTAGGTTGAGCCTTTTTAGTGAAATCAGCAATGTATAGATCACCTCTATGTATGCCGGTAAATACCATTTTATGATTATCTCTTCGAAACACTTGGCAATCTACTTTAGTAAATAGGACATTGAATCCAAAGTCAGCTAGTCTAGATACAGAAAGTAAATTATAGCCAAGAGATTCAACGAGCATAACATTGTATGGAGCTATCATGTGAGATGGCCACCTTACCAAGGCCAACCACATTACCCTTTGAGTTATCACCAAAAGTGACATCCTTTCGAGGGCCGTCGTTTTCAGAAAGCTCACAAAACATATCCTTGTCTCCGGTCATGTAATCGGTACATCCACTATCAAGAACCCATTCCTTTCCTCCAGCCATGTAGCCGCAAAGGTTAGTCATAAGACCAAAGTGTCTCATAGATTCATCGAGATCATAGTATCCATGTTCAACATCATCTTGTGATTGTTCATTTCCTATAGAGAGTGACTCATTAGTTTTGTGATCATGACAATGTGCATCTTTATGAATTCTAGTGACTTCGGAAATGATATTGCTAATGATTCCAACATCTCCTTTGGCACGCATAAGGTCACGAAGCTAAGATAAACAATCTCCAAACTTGGGATCATTGGGATTCATCTTATTCAAAGCAATGGACTTGTGAAGAATCTCATCTAAGTTTTTCAAGGAATAGTCCGGAAATCGTTCCTCAAGAAATCTCCATATAGTATAAGCACATTCGAGAGTTGGCAAGCGACCAATCAAATTTCTAGGAAAACCTCTAGTGATAAGATTGATAGTTCTAAGATTGCGAATCATGTCAAGAGACTCATCAGAGGTAGGATGCAAGGGGTTAACAAGGGGTTCACAAGAAGTAGTAATGTACTTGTACAAGTGATATTCATGAAAAATTCCAAGCAGCTCATTTTTCCACTCACTATAGAACTATCCATCAAGCATAGGCACTCTAGGTCTAATACTCCCAATCATAGACTCATCCATCTTCCTCCAATGGTGATTAAACCAAAGCAATGGAGACCAAAGCTCTGATACCAATTGAAAGGATCGAGAAGAGGTGTCGAGAGGGGGGGGGGGTGATTAGACCCTGAACAAGTAAAGATAGCAGTTTTTAAGTTTTTCAAGTTGAGGTTATAAATTAGCACAATTTCAAGCATTCACAATACAATCAAGCAAGCATGCAAAGAGTATATGAGCAGCGGAAAGTAAAGCATACAACTTGCTAGAAATTAAAGGGATGGGATTGGAGTGTGCAAACGCAATTGGAGACACTGAGATTTTTGGCGTAGTTCCGATAGGTGGTGCTATCGTACATCCACGTTGGTGGAGACTTCAACCCACAAAGGGTAATGGCTGCGTGAGTTCACGGAGGGCTCCACCCATGAAGGGTCCACGAAGAAGCAACCTTGTCTATCCCACCATGGACAGCGCCCAGGAAGAGCTTGCCTAACTTGGGTAGATCTTCACGAAGTAGGCGATCTCCTTGCCCTTACAAACTCATTGGTTCACTCCACAATCTTGACGGAGGCTCCCAAGTGACACCTAACCAATCTAGGAGAGACCACTCTCCAAAAGGTAATAGATGGTGTGTTGATGATGAACTCCTTGCTCTTGTGCTTGAAATGATAGTCACCCCAACAGTCAACTCTCTCTCACAGATTTCGATGTGGTGGAAAGATGATTTGAGTGGAAAGCAACTTGGGAAGGCTAGAGATCAAGATTCTTGTGGTTGGATTTGAATGTCTTGGTCTCAACACATGAGTAGGTGGTTCTCTCTCAGAAAATGAGTAGTGCAAGTGTAGGCACATTCTGATAGCTCTCTCCACTAATGGAGAATGGGTGGAGGGGTATATATAGCCTCCACACAAAATCTAACCGTTGCACACAGATTCCCAAACTTGGTGAGACCGAATAGTGAAACTCGGCAGACCGATATGGTTCAAAATGTGAATGTTAGAGTTTTTGGTGGGACCGACAACATCAACTCGGTGGGACCGATGTGCTAGGGTTAGGGTAAAACCTCAACTCGGTTTGAATGATTACACAAACTCGGTGAGACCGATTTTTGTAATAAGCAAACAGAGAGTTGGTCAAGCAAGCTCGGTGGGACCAATTGCATATCATGGTGGGACCGAAATTATTGCAACAGGCAACAGAGAGTTTGCAAGGCCATCTCAGTGAGACCGAGATCCCATCGGTGAGACCGAAATGATTAGGGTTTCTAGCAGTGGCTATGTCAATTGAACTCGGTGGCGCCGGATAGATCAAATTGGTGGGGCCGAGTTTGACTTTTAGGTTTAGGACATATGTGTAAATGAGAAAGTGGTTGAGGGCTTTGGAGCATATCAGGGAGCACTTTGAGCAAGCAAGCCATTAAGTAACATCTCATCCCCTATTAATAGTATTGGCTTTTCCTATGGACTCAATGTGATCTTGGACCACTAAAATGAAAATGTAGAGTCTTGAGCTTTTGCCAATGTTTGTCCTTAGCATCTGGAAGGGGTTCCAAATCCTCTTGTCCATGCCTCTCCAATGTTGAACTTATCTGAAATATACTAGATGAAAATATTAGTCCAACAAGAGATATGTTGACATTAATTACAAAAATCACACAAGGAGCACTTGTGCTTTCAGATCTCTGGCTGGATGAAGCTGCAGGACGAGATGAGTGCGTCCTTTGAAAATGCTACCGGCCTCATCCGGGGACAAGGGTAGGACAAGGCAAAGCTCCGCACCGAGCGCGACTTGCTGAGGGTGAAGATCACCGGAAGGACGAAGCAGCACGAGGATACCACTGCCTTGTTGATGAGGGCAGGCGTCATCGTCAAGAAACTTGTGGACGAGAATGCCATGCTCCTCATCGAGCGCGAAAGGCTGGTGGAGGAATTCGTGGATGCTCGCAAGCAGCGTATTGAAGACACAAAAGAGTTCACCGTCGCTCACTGCGAGAACTAGTCTCCGCACCCTGCAGCAACGCATCAAGAAAGTAGAGATCAGCAAGCCAGATCATTGTCTGCGTCTTCCTTCTTCTTTTGCCCTTGTATATTTCGGGCATTGCCGCATGTGGCATTTTTATTTATGTTCCTAAATATGTAAGACAATTATTATCCACTATCATCGTCCTTATATATTCATATCAGTCTTGCTATATGTCGCACTCGATGCTATATATGTCGGTCAGATCTTACATCAGTATCCGTGCAAAAATTTATTTTTAGATTTTCTTTTCTCTTCTTAAATCTCAGTCAAGTGAGTCATAGCCACGCCATAAAATAGGGGCTTGGGTGCCATTAATGGAGACGTTGGGAGAGAGGTGGGCGGTGCATGGGGGTCAAAGAGCTCTCTATAGGATCGAAAGTATGTCTAGAGGGGGGGGGGGGTGATTAGACTACTTGACCAAATAAAAACTTAACCTTTTCCCAATTTTAGTTCTTGGCAGATTTTAACAATTTAGCAGAAGTCAAGCAATCTGAACACAATTCATGCAAGCATGCAAAGAGTATATAAGCAGTGGAAAGTAAAGAATGCAACTTGCAACAATGTAAAGGAATGGGATTGGAGTGTGCAAACGCAATTGGAGACACAAATGTTTTTGGCGTGGTTCCGATAAGTGGTGCTACCGTACATCCACATTGATGGAGACTTCAACCCACGAAGGGCAACGGTTGCGCGAGGCCACGGAGGGCTCCACCCATGAAGGGTCCACGAAGAAGCAACCTTGTCTATCCCACCATGACCATCGCTCATGAAGGACTTGCCTCACTAGGGTAGATCTTCACGAAGTAGGCGATCTCCTTGCCCTTACAAATGCCGTGGTTCAACTCCACAATCTTGTCGGAGGCTCCCAAGTGACACATAACCAATCTAGGAGACACCACTCTCCAAAAGGTAATAGATGGTGTGTTGATGATGAACTCCTTGCTCTTGTGCTTCAAATGATAGTCTCCCCAACACTAAACTCACTCTCATAGGATTGGATTTGGTGGAAAGATGATTTGAGTGGAAAGCAACTTGGGAAAGGCTAGAGATCAAGATTCATATGGTTGGATTGGAATATCTTGGTCTCAACACATGAGTAGGTGGCTCTCTCTCTCAAAAAATGGGTAGTGGAAGTGTAGGCACGTTTTGATGGCTTCCCTCACGAATGAGGAGAGGGTGGAGGGGTATATATAGCCTCCACACAAAATCTAACCGTTACACACAATATATCAAACTCGGTGGGACCGAATCGGAAAACTCGGTCAGACCGATTCAGTACATAATGTGACCGTTAGGCAATTTCGGTGGGACCAACATGTCAACTCGGTGGAACCAATATCATTAGGGTTAGGGCATAACGTAATCTCAGTTTGAACGATTACACAAACTCGGTTGGCCCGACTTTGGTAATAAGCTAACCAGAGAGTTGGCCAGGCAAACTCGGTGGGATCGATTCGCTCGTCTTGGTGGGACCGAAGCGTTATGATAAGGAAACAGAGAGTTTGCATTGTAGACTTGGTGGGACCGATCGCTCATCTCGGTTAGACCAAAACGTTATGAAGGGAAAGAGAGAGTTTGCAACCCCATCTCAGTGAGACCGAGATCCCTATTGGTGAGACCAAAAAGACTAGGGTTCCTTGCAGTGGGTATGTCAAATGAACTTAGTGGCGCCGGATGGATCAAATCGGTGGGGCCGAGTTTGACTTTTGGTTTGGGACATATGTGGATATGAGAAAGTGGTTGAGGGCTTTGGAGCATATCACTAAGCATTTTGAGCAAGCAAGCCATTAAGAAACACCTCATCCCCTTTTAATAGTATTGGCTTTCCTATAGACTCAATGTGATCTTGGATCACTAAAATAGAAAATGTAGAGTCTTGGACTTTAGAGCTTGAGCCAATCTTTTGTCCATAGCATTTTGAGGGGTCCCCAATCCTAATCCATGCCATGCCAATCATTGAACTTTTCTGAAATATTTGTCTTGAAATGGCATTAGTTCAATGAGCTATATGTTGTTAATCATTACCAATACCACCCAGGGATCATTGCACTTTCAATCTTGCCCTTTTTGGTAATTGATGACAACATATAGATCAAAGCTCCGACAAATGATAATAAGATGGAAATACATCGTTGTTTTGAGAAGTATGTGACAAACAAGAGCTCCCCCTAAATTTGTGCATTATTTAAAATTTGCTTTGGACTGCAAATGCACAATGTGTTAGGATCATGGGTCACTCTTCCATGTCACATACATCTTGGTGGAGCGCTCAAAATGATAACAATCGAAAACATGCACTCATCACCAAGCAAAGTGAATGATCATAAATGGATATAAGGGATAAAATCAATTCAAGCATACATTAAGGTAGCATATGATCAAACACATGATCATCCAAGTATCTCACAAAAGACATAGTGTATCAAGCAAACACACAATAAAGTTCAACCAAATAAAGTGCAAAGAGAGACAAAAACAACACACTCTCTCTCGAAGACTATGATCTATACATATTTCTCCCCCTTTGGCAACAAGTTACCAAAAAGTTAAAAAATATGCATAGCGCTACGCGTCTCTCAGGCTTGGTCTTCATGAGGTGGTGTAGAAATGACTCCAAGGACAAAGGCTTCAGTTGAAGTAGCTGGAGCTGGTGGAGTGGCTGCTGGAGGTGGCACTGAAGCTGTGGCTGCTGGTGCAGATGTAGTGTCTCTTGTATCTGGAACAGGCACTGCTGCAGACCTCTGACCTCTTGGCACTCTTGTGAAAGCATCTGTAGTAGACTTGCCTTTCTTCTCCTCTACCTCCTCCTGGAGTTGCTCAACTACTGACTGAATCTCTGTTACTTTGACATCAAGATCATAGACTTTCTGTTCAATGATCCTCTCCAAACTCTCTTGATTTTGAGTCAGGGTGGCCAAGCCCTTCTTAATCCTCAAGGTGGACTGGATCGGATATCCAAGTTGATCTTGCTTACTCTTTAAGAACACCTGAGATGCCTCTTCAGCACTTGGCATCTTTGCAGCTTTCTCTGCCCTTGCCTACTCTCTCTTCTCATGTGCTTGCACTAAGGAAGGGATAGCAATGGGCCGGGTTTGGATCGGGTTGAACAATATGAAATCCATATCCATATCCATGAAGATAGTCTTTGCCCACCCATGAAAAAATACATGGGTGAAAAACTATCTCCATGTCCAAATCCGATGGATATCCATACCCACTTGATATCCAATGGGTCCTCTCAAGACATATAAATAAGACATAACACAATATTAACATAAACTCTTCCATTCTTCACCTCGTGGCAGGCTAGGCTTCACTTATGGTAAATCAACATCCACTAACAACCTAAGATCATTTAGTATTTTTCTAATAGATGAGAATGATGAGTCATTTAAGGAGATAAAAATAAGGGAAGGGGCATTGGAATATGTTACGGAGGGGATTGAATGTCAACTCATAAAAGTTACAATGGGGATTGTGTAACTTCTTATGCATGTTTTAGATTAAAAAAGTGTAAAATTGTCGTGGGACATGTGACCGTGGGGTAGGGATAGCACATTTTCCCCCATTAAGTCATACTATCGGGTCGGGTTTGGGTATATCCATGGGTACAATGTTATATCCATGCCCTATCCACAAACAATCGCGGTCGGGTTTGGGCGCCGCCCATGGAGACAAAAGCACATCCAAACACTATCCATTCGGGTCGGATATCCATGGATATCCATGTCCATGGATAAAATTGCCATCCTTAGGAAGGATCTTTCTCATCCATAACAATAGTGTTATCCTCAAAATCTGGCTTGAGAGGCAAATGCTCCTTGTCCAACAAATAAGTGCTTGTGCCCATCTTGGAGTTGATGAGCACCTGAATTTGTGGAGCATACCCACAAGACCTCTTCTGATCTGTAGCTATCCTCTTGATTGTTTCCACAATAAAACTCATCACTTTGAACTTCTGAGGAACATCAAATATGTGCAGCAAGTTGATGGAATGTCCTCTTATCATTACGTGATCTCTAGACTTGGGCAACAGAGTATGCATCAGGATGGTATTGATTGTAGGCAGGCTTGACAATAAGTGCTTCACTGAGCCAAACTTGTGAGTTTCCAGGTCTGCATCAGGAATTTCATTGTACATACTAGCCATTGAGTTATGATCTTTCTTCTTCTTGGCATACACATCCAAGTCATCCTCATGAGCTTCTGGGGCATTTATCAATTTGGCCCATTCATCAACAGTGGACTGGTACATAGTACCTTCTGACATCCATACAATTCTGCCATCAGGATAAAAATGAGCAGTGGAGTAAAATTGCATGATCAACTCATCATTCCACTTAGTGAGCTTCTGGCCAACAAACTTGTTCACTTCACAAGCCTTGAAGCTATCATAGACACCTGGGAAGTGATCTTCATTTTCTCTAATGTATGTCCAGGCAACCCATCTCATGTCACATACTATGGGCTTCTTATCAAGAAGAATAGTCTCATAGAAATCTTGTTGTTCCTTAGTGTGGAACCTATAATCCACAACAGTTCTCCTCCTTACAGCATATGGGTCAGTCTTCCTCCAAAGTCTCAGACCTGCATCCTTCCTGATCCTCATGTCCTCTGCCACATGATGTGTATCATTGTGGTATGGAATCTTTGGTTTGAGCTTCCTTAGCACTTGGGCTTCAGCTTCTTCTTCTTCAACTTCAGGCACTGGGGCCTTGTTCTTCTCCTCAGCAGGAATGTTTCTTGTACTCCTCTTGGGTGCAGTCTTGGTGGCTGAAGCAGCAGCTTTGGGAGCAGATTTGGGCTTAGCAGTAGCCCCTGACTTAATTGCATCTCCCATTAGCTTTTGTGCCTTAGGTGCTGGAGCAGCATCCTCTTCCTCTTCATCACCAGATCTCACCATAGTAGATTTTCCAAGTACTTTAGCTGTTGTGGTTCTTGCCCTCTTCTTCTTCTTGTCCTCACCAGCTGCCTCTTCTTCAGATTCAATTTTGAACTTCATGGTTTCTCATGTGGCAACTTTCCTTGGCTTGGATGTAGGCACTCTCCTTGCTGGTGCCCTTCTGTTCATGCCTGGCTTAGTGGATGCAGCAGTGCCAAACTCTTTCTTCACCACCTTTTTCCTTGAAGTGGCCTCATCCTCAACTGCAACATAGTCTTCGTCTTCTGAATCAGAAGTTCTCTTCTTTCTTGCTCTAGTAGCTGCCTTGGGCAAGTTACTAGGTATGCTCCTGCTGCACTCATCATAGCTGCTGGAGGGACTAGTGCCCTTGAGGGAGTCCTGGATTAGGGGGTATCCGGACAACTGGACTATATACATTGTCCGAACTATTGGAGCGTGAAGATACAAGATTTAGGACTATGTCCCATGTCTGGATGGGACTCTCCTTTGCGTGAAGGACAAGCTTGGTGATCCGGATATTATATTTCCTTCTTTGTAACCGACTCCATGTAAACCCTAGCCCTCTCTGTTGTCTATATAAACCGGAGAGTTTAGTCCTTAGAGGGACGATCACAATCATAATCAGCATAGGCTAGCTTCTAGAGTTTAGCCTCTACGATCTCGTGGTAGATCAACTCTTGTACTACTCATATCATCAATATCAATCAAGCAGGAATTGGGGTTTTACCTCCATCAAGAGGGCCCGAACCTGGGTAAACATTGTGTCCCTTGCCTCCTGTTACCATTAGCCTAAGCCGCACAGATCGGGACCCCCTACCCTAGATCCACCGGTTTTGACACCGACATTGGTTCCTTAATTGAGAGTTCCTCTATGTCGTCGCTGCAAGGCTCAATGGCCCGTCTCGTAGTCAAGGACAACATCACCTTTGGGGGAGCGTTGGCTGTAGGCCAAACTCTCCGACTGGGCGGCTTCACCACGGCTGCCCCATCGGCTGTCGTGCTGATGATGACCTCTCGAGTCATCACGCATAGCCTCCACGTCAATTCGGAACTCGCCGAACAGATGGATCCGATGGAGCTCTCCTCCCTTAATGAGCTCTTGGATCGCATCGCTGCTTTGGGAGTCGCCACAGACTATGACCGGATCGGGCTTAAACCCGACCAAAAGGATATTAAATCCCGCCGGTCACCCACGAGATAGTGGTGGTGGAGGAGCCACATACGGATTACCCCTCTATTTTGAGGATGAGTTATGTCCGGATCACCGAGCTCCCTGAGCCGGACACCTGCTCAGGGGAAGACATGACCCAAACCCCGAACTTAGAATCGGGTATTGGGCCGGAGAAATTGGGCAGCACCCCGGATCCCGAGCTGTCAAGCCCGGAAGCTCCCCTACCCCAGGGCGTTAGATCGGATCAGAATCCAGATTCAGCTACACCCACCCACCCGTACTTAAACCCTCTCTCTCATATCAGACAAGAGCCCCAAGAAACAGTACATCGCTACTGGGCCGGATTCCTCCTTGTGATAAACAAAGTTAAGGACTATCGTGAGGAGGACGCAGTCTCACTTTTCTGCAAAAACTGCAGGAACAAAGGAATCCTTAATGCTATAAGTCGCCGTGACATATTACACTTTGCTGACTTGACAACCATTGTACAGAAGTACTATGTGATGGAAAGCGCCTGGAAAACCCAATCAGAATTTTGGGATAGTCCGGCTCTCACTAAAACCTTTGTCCGAGCTAAACGGGCGAACTCTCGTAAGTCAGACGATCCAATCCCCAAGAAACCAAAGCCCACCCCAGGGCGTGGAACTGTATTGGAAGAATGGCTCAATGGGCCATGTAAACTCCACAGCACGCCGGACACTACACCAACACATAGCCTTAGAGCATGTTGGATACTCCGGCAGGTAGCAAAAAGTGGCGAGGATCTTCTTGCAGAACAACATCCCGCCAAAGAAGACAATACGGTACTAACAGTCTTCGAGACTTTCGCCTCAAACAATAGGCGCAAGCGAGCTCATCGAAGCTCCGCTGAAATCTGCCACGTGGCAAAAATAAATCCGTGGAACGACACTGCTATAACTTTCAGCGCCAGTGATGAACCTCAATTCCAGACAGTCCGGGCACCAGCCGCTTTGGTCCTTAACCCAATAATAAATGGCTTCCGACTCACTAAAGTACTCATGGATGGCGGAAGCGGATTAAACTTACTGTACGAAGAAACACTCAGCAAGATGGAAATTGATAAAAGCCTCATTGAGCAAAGTGGCACAACCTTCAGGGGAATCATCCCTAGGCAGGAAGCCCGGTGTGCGGGAAAAATCACACTCGATGTGGTATTCAGCACCCCAGAGAATTACATGTCTGAAGAAATCACATTCCAAGTGGCTCCTTTCAGCAGTGGATACCACGCCCTTTTAGGGCGGGACGCGTTTACAACTTTCAAGCTATACCCCATTACGGGTACATGAAGCTTAAAATGCCCGGAACCAATGGAATCATCACTCTAGCCAGCGATCCGGACGTCGCACTTCGCACCGAAAATAAAACCGTAGCACTAGCCCTAGAAGCATTGTCCGAAGCCCTAGCAGCTGAAGAACTAGCAACGCTGCGTGCCACGATGGATAGGGACGACGTGATACTCGACAAGTGACCCAAGTCCACCTCATTTAAACCCGCAGATGAGATAGTCAAATTCCAGGTCCATCCAACAGACCCCACGAAGAGAGCTTCCATCGGGATACAATTGAACCCCACAATGGACGCCGCATTGCGAGACTTCCTACGCGAGAATTGGGACATTTTCGCCTTGCCCCCTTTGGACATGCCGGGCATCCCACGCAGACTGGCTGAACACAGCCTCAATATACTAAAAGTATACAAGCCTGTCAAGCAGACTCTAAGGCTATTTTCAGAGCCCAAACGGCAAGCCATGGGGGAAGAGCTAGCCAAGCCACTTGAGGCCGGATTCATCAGAGATATCAAGCATCTGATTGGTTGGCAAATCTGGTAATGGTACCAAAGAAGGACAAATCCTGGCGCCTATGCGTCGACTTCAAAGACCTCAACAAGGCTTGCCCCAAGGATCCCTTCCCCCTCCCTCGCATCGACCAAATCATCGACGCCACAGCAAGACATGACTCGCTGTGTTTCCTTGACGCACACTCTGGATACCATCAAATAAAGATGGCAGAGTCCGACCAAGCTGCAACAACTTTCATAACACCATACGGTCCTTTCTGTTTCAACACTATGCCTTTCGGGCTTAAAAATGCCGGCGCAACCTATCAACACATGATTCAAACATGCCTGGAAAGGAAAATCGGCAAGACAGTGGAGGCATATGTGGACGACGTGGTCATAAAAACAAGACACGTCGAAACCCTAATAGACGACTTGAGGCTCACATTCGATAACCTCCGAACATACGACATCAAGCTAAACCCGGAAAAATGTGTTTTTGGTGTCCCCTCTGGGAAACTGCTCGACTTCATTGTTTCCAATAGAGGAATTGAAGCGAATCCGGCAAAAATCCGAGCTCTGTCGCAGTTGGCTATACCAACAGACCTCAAGCACATCCAGAAATTAGCTGGATGCGTGGCTGCCTTAAGCCGCTTTATCTCCAGGTTAGGAGAATAGGCATTACCTCTTTACCGCCTTCTTCGGTGCACCGAACACTTCGTGTGGACGGATGTGGCCGCGGCCGGACTGGACAAAATAAAAACCTTACTAGCCAGTAATCCAGTCCTAACAGCACCAAATACTGACGAACCTATGCTATTATACATAGCTGCAACACATCAAGTTGTAAGCGTAGTGCTCGTCGTCGAACGAGGGGCTGACGGATACAAATTCCGGCTCCAGAAGCCGGTATACTACGTGTCCACGGTCCTCATCCCATGCAAATCCCGATACCCACACTATCAAAAGATAGCATACGCGGTCTTCATGGCATCACGGAAGCTACTATACTACTTTCAAGAGTGTTCGATTACGGTGGCCTCCAAAGTACCACTCAGTGACATAATAAATAACCGCGACGCTACGGGCCGGATTGCTAAATGGGCCATCGAGCTCCTTCTGTTCGACATAACATAGAAGCCACGGCGTGCCATCAAGTCGCAAGTACTGGCTGACTTTGTCGCCGAATGGACAGAAGCCGAACTCCCTAAAGAGTACGACGTGTACTCTAACTGGATCATGCACTTCGACGGCTCTAAAATGGTGGCCGGATTGGGAGCAGGTGTAGTCCTAACGTCTCCCATCGGAGACACGGTCCAATACGTACTCCAAATATTATAAACAGACTCCAACAACGCAGCCGAATACGAGGCTCTGTTGCACGGTCTTCGGATGGCAGTCTCCATGGGCATTCAACGCCTAGAGGTGCGTGGGGATTCAAACCTTGCAATATCACTAATAAACAGAGACTTTGATGCCAAGGATCCGAAAATGGCGGCCTACCGTAATGCCGTCCTCAAAATGTCAGCTCGGTTCGAGGGGCTCAAATTCCACCATGTGGCTCGAGAAAACAATCAAGCGATGGATATCCTCGCCCGCATCAGCGCTAAACGCGACCCTGTCCCACCTAACATATTCCTGGAAAGGCTGTTCAAGCCATCCGTGGTATGGGAAGGGGAGTCTGGCAACACTAGCACGGATCCAAACACACCCCCAGATTCTGAACTATCAGACATAATCGGAGGCTCCGCCACCGAAATAACACCTTCGACCCACGAAATCATGGCTATAATCACCCCGTGGACTGAGCCTTTCTTGGCCTACCTAAATAGGCAGGAGCTCTCTAAGGACCAAAATGAAGCACGTTGTATTGTTCGGCGTTCCAAGGCCTACAAAGTACATGAGGGAGAACTTTATAAGAAGAGTGCGACCGGAGTGCTCCAAAGATGCATCTCCGAAGAGGAAGGGCGGCAGCTACTGGATAAAATCCATGCCGGACTCGGCAGGCACCACGCCGCGGCCCGTGTGCTCGTCAGCAAGGCCTTTTGTATAGGCTTTTATTGGCCGACAGCCCGAGCAGACGCACATGACCTCGTCCAACATTGCGTCGGTTGCCAGCTCTTCGCCAATCAGAGTCATATGCCCCCTACCGCTCTCCAAACAATCCCCATCACTTGGCCCTTCGCGGTCTAGGGGCTGGATATGGTCGGACCCCTCAAGGGGGGAGCCACAAGAAAAAATACTTATTGGTCATGGTAGACAAGTTCACCAAATGGATAGAAGCCAAACCAGTCAAAATGGTCGAATCCGGACCAGTGATAGACTTCATATCCGGGGTTGTACACCGATACGGCATCCCCCACAGCATCATCACTGATAACGGCTCAAACTTCATAGCCGATGAAGTGAAAACCTGGTGCGGCAACATGGGCATTAAACTCGATTACGCCTCCGTCTACCATCCCCAAACAAACGACCAGGTCGAACGTGCAAACGGTCTCATTATGAGCGGCATCAAACCCAGACTAATGCCATCCTTGATAGGACACGCACTGGGTCAAGGAGCTCGACTCCGTACTCTGGGGGCTGCGGACCACGCCGAATTGCACCACCGGATACACACCATTTTTTATGGTGTACGGCGCAGAAGTAGTACTACCCTGCGACATAATACATGATTTGCCTCGCATGAGCATGTACGAAGAGAAAGAAGCCGAGTTAGATCGGCAGGATAACTTAGATGCCCTGAAGGAGGAGTGTGACGTTGCAAAAGCCCGTTCTGCATTCTATCAGCAGCAGGCTCGACGATACCAAAGCAGAGAAGTGCAGGCCAAAACTTATAATTTTGGCGAACTCGTTCTACGCCTACCGGAGAAGAAGAAGGACAAGCTCAAACCTAAGTGGGAGGGTCCCTTCGTCATTGATAAAGTTCTCACCAGAGGAGCATACCGCTTACATAATGCATCCGATAACAGACTCGAGCCGAACCCATGGAACGCGGCCAGACTCCGGAGATTCTACGCCTAGTGCCGAACTCAGTGTTAGTCTCCTTACCGCCTCCTTTTTAATTATGTTCCCTCCTTTTTCCTTTCTCAACCTTTTTCCTCTTCACACAAAGTACTTAATACAGTGCGGACGCCCGGATCACTTCGGCCGCACTATGTGGGTAAGCAATACCTGGGGGCTTCCTATACAGAAGCTAAATATAATTACTTTAATGGCTTTTTGCCCATCACATATGCGTTCTTTTTCCATATGTGCCTTTTCTTCACTATTATATGCATCGATATGACTTAAGATGTGGCCATGCTGGGTTGCCTGGCTCTTGTGTTTATGCCCTACGTTCCCATTAATTTGGCTAGGGAATAAGGGGAGCACCTCTGCGATTGTTACTGCCGGTTCAGCCGGATGTGTACCTCAGACTGGGTGAAGCCGAAAGCTAGCGTTCTTAAGGGAATATTCGGTCGGTGAACCAAAGATGTTTTTTGTTTATTACAATGTAAATCCCTAGAAGTTTTGTATCCTGCGTCCTTGTTCACAGTCCGGACATGTGCATCATCGCATGCGTACCCAGGGAAAGGAACCCCTAACGGAACTATTCTCCCTGGAAGATGTTTCTTACTATCCATGTAATATAACATAACTAGTCGGGTACTTGTCTGTTCAAGCACTTATGACCCCTACGCCTGGTTTCCATGCATACCCCGGTTCTGTATAACTGAGTGGGTATTCGGATACACCCCGGACTGTCGGATCCGGGTGCTGAAGCGAAAAGGTTCGCCATGACAAATGATTTTAATCCGGCTAGGGACTACTTATGTCCATTGAATTACATAGTCACTTGGACTGACTATATTCCTCCTCTATACCATCCAACAAGCTATCTAGCTTACAATCCTGTTGGGAATACTTTGCGGCTAACGCTACCTGGTCATACACCAGACTCATGGGAATTTCTTGCCCATCTGGCCCCGCTGGTCCGACTTCGGCCATATGGTTCGAGTCCAACTTAGTGTAGCGCGTCTTCAACATAGCCCAGGCTTCGCTTGCACCTTGTCAGCAGGCTGACATCTTCCACAATCGGAAGCGCCGCCGTGCTCCTTGAAGCATATCCACAAGCTCCCCCATGCCCTTAGGCAGGAAGCTTGATGGCCACAAGGCCTGAGGAATGCCTTGCATCACCTGCTGAGCTCGCTCGTGTAGTTGTGAGAGGTCTTGCAGTAAATCGCCTGTAGACGCTGGCATCTCCTCCTCAGGGAGGCCCGTTAACATACCTACAAATAAAAATTCTTTCAATATGCTTCCTCGCCGAGCTGTAGTACAGTTTGTCTAGGCACTTACCATAAATGCCGCGATGAAGCCTTTTGTTCTCCTTCATGGAGTCCGCCAGCTGAGCGCGAACATCTTTTAATTCGACGTCCAGCCAGACATTGCCATCTTGAAGATTGTTCTTCTCCTGCCTAACTTGCGTAAGAACACGCTCGCCATCTTTTAGCTGCCTTTGGAGATGCGACTCGTTATCTCTTACGACCTCCGGATTCACCCCGGGATTGTCTGCAGAATTTTCTGTTAGACTTATCATACAAGGCACTTACTAACTGGTACATCTTCGTACAATTGAAACAAATGTTACCATATGAGGCCTTCTGGGATTCCTCTAACTTGGCAACCGTGGCCCTCAGCTGGGTCTTACACTCCTCCAGCTCTCGAGACAATTGATCATTCTGATCTACAAGGACCTGTGCATAAATTGATCCTTAAAACAGTTGGACCAACCGTTTCAAGTCTTAGGGGCTACTGCTATACATGCTTATCAAATTTTCTTACCCGTATATCTTTGGTATACTGGTCCGTCGCTCGGGCAAGCCCACCTTGAGCAGCTCGGATGTATGCGTCTCCCGAATTGAAATCATTAAATGCCTCTTCGGAAAAAGATGTTGTTGCGAAGTACGGCCCATCAGCGCCGGTGATTCATGGCGCTCTCTACTTCGGAATTCGTGGCGGAGAGCATATCCGCATCCTCTGTCGGAGGACAATGCGGCATCGGCCCCGCGTCTGCCTCCTCTCTCGAAGCCGGTTCTGGAATCTGGCTAGTGGAGGCGTGATTGGCAGGATCCCCCGATATAGTTCGGCTACTCCTCTTTCTGCCAGGACGCAAAGGACGCTGTTACATTTCAAATACAATAATCACAGAGCAGGTTTTTACCATACCTCTGTAGTGGTGTTTCGGCCCTAACCGCCTTCCTCTTAAGCCTGCCTGATCCGGACACCCTTTGCCGATGGGGCTCGGCTCCACGCTCTGACCGTAGTCTCTGCAAAAACACGACACTTCAGGTGTAAGGCATGGAATCAGAAAGGAGTCCTCTTCAGAGGACAAGGTTTCAGCTTGCTTACACACGATGTAGGTAGCAGTCCGGGATAGTCGGCGATAATAGCCACCGAGGCGCCATCGCAGCTCGCCTGATAAAATATCCCGTTGACGAGCTCCACAGTAATATCCGGATCTTCTTCGAGTCCTGGATCAAGGGCCCTTCCGGGGTCGTCTGGCTGCAGGGAGGGGCTGGAGATTCCTTCTACGGCCCTCCTTAGTTCCTGATCGGAAATATCAAGGTAAATAATCTTGGCGAAGAATGCCACAATAAGTGAAGCGGGGGAAAGAGTGACGACTTACCCAGCTTGGGGGGTTGTACATAGAAAACCCATCCCGCGGTTTAATATGAAGGAATTCTTCTTCTTCTCCTTTATACAAATCGGACAGTATCCTCGCCAGAGCAGTGGCGGAGTCTGGACCTTTACGGCCATAGCAGGTGGCATCATCTTCCCCGTTGTAGTGCCACATGGGCTTCCCCCGATATTGAAGTGGCTGCACTCCCCGCATTATGCATATTGCCATAACCTTGATTATCGTCAGCCCGGATTTGACCAATAACTTTATCCTGCTCATCAGAAAGTGTATTTCTCTGGTATCCTCCTCTTGGGGGCCAGCTTCGACGTGCCTTCGGCGGAGCGTTATTGAACTTAGGGAGACCTGTCCGGACTGGATCCGGAAGGGGAACGTCATCGACATAAAACCACTCCGAAGGCCAGTTCTCCGGTGCCTTCTTGGGAGTACCGGATAGGTATCCGGTCTCGGTGATGCGCCATACTTCGGCTCCGCCCACTTGACATAGGGATTCTCCCTGGTTGCGAGAGACAAGGCAGAACAACTTCTTCCATAATCCAAAGTGAGCCTTGCAGCCTAGAAATAGCTCACAAAGGGCAATGTATCCTGCTATATGCAGTACGGAGGCAGGGGTGAAGTTGTGCAACTGGAGGCCGTAGAACTCCAGGAGCCCACGAAGAAATGGGGGGATAGGAAACCAGATGCCCCTTAGTAGATGCGGGATGAGGCATATTCGCTCCTCTGGGGATGGATTAGGAGATCCCTCCGCTTGCTCCCTGCCATTATAGGTGGCTATTCCGGCTCGGACGGGGACCATGAACACCGGTGGGAGAAACCCCTGGGTCTATAACTCTATCAAACGACTGTGAGGAACTGAACACTCTTCCCAGTCACCCGGCTTGGAGCGAGGAGAGCGAGAAGAAGAGCTGCGGCGACCGGCCATGTTGGAATGGTTTTTCCGAAGCGCTCTGTTGGATGCTTGCTCGAGGGAAGAGGGTGAGGTTTGGATCTGAGAATCCACGTCTCTTCAAATAGACGGTTAACCTGTCGGACCGGGGGTGGTGAATGCAAAAATGCCTCGGCTCCTCGCATTCGCTCGGCACGTGGAGATGGTCATTATTGAAGCACGAAAGTCGAGGAGTACAATATTGATGGGAAGCCGGACACTATTCGTCGCAACAGGTACTTTGGAGTATTCAGAGATCGAACCCGCCTTGCAATGCCGAAGACAAGACTGTGTGCCGGACTCATCGTCATTGAAGCCTGGTTCAGGGGCTACTGAGGGAGTCCTGGATTAGGGGGTATCCGGACAGCTGAACTATATATATTTTTCGGACTATTGGAGCGTGAAGATACAAGATTCAGGACTACGTCCCGTGTCCGGATGGGACTCTCCTTTGCATGGAGGACACGCTTGGCGATTCGGATATTATATTTCCTTCTTTGTAACCGACTCCATGTAAACCCTAGCCCTCTCTGTTGTCTATATAAACCGGAGAGTTTAGTCCTTAGAGGGATGATCACAATCATAATCAGCATAGGCTAGCTTCTAGGGTTTAGCCTCTACGATCTCGTGGTAGATCAACTCTTGTACTACTCATATCATCAATATCAATCAAGCAGGAATTAGGGTTTTACCTCCATCAAGAGGGCCTGAACCTGGGTAAACATTGTGTCCCTCGCCTCCTGTTACCATTAGCCTAAGACGCACAGATCGGGACCCCCAACTCGAGATCCACCGGTTTTGACACCGACAGCCCTCACTCAACTGCTCTTGCTGTTCAGATCTGTTTTGGCTGTCACTTTGGTCAGACTTCTTGCAGGCAAACTGTCAGCAGACCCTGTGAATAGGTTGTAGATGAGGTAGAGTAGGTGAGCATCACAAAGTATAAAGGTTTTGCAAAACAAATTGAGTCAAAAACTTAGTTTTAGTTCTCTACAGAACTGATCTCGGAGCTATCGAATTGACAAACTCGGTGATACCGAAGTAACACTTGGAACCTAAACTAGTGAACTCGGTTAGACCAAGTCACAGTTTGATGGCACCGAGACTGCTAGGGTTTCATAGAATCATGAACTCGGTCATACCGATCTGCAATTTTTGGTTGGACCAAAAAGTGCATTTGCAATGGCCAAGGCCGAATCGGTGAGACCGATTTCTACATTTTGGTCGGTCCGAGATGAGTTCTGCAGAGAGCTAACCCTAAAATTTTCGAATCAATCTAGGCCTAAGGAAGATTTAGCTGGATAGATTAATCTCATTCGTGGCAAGAATCATGGCATTTTCCTTGTGCTAGGAATCGGAGTTAAAAAGACAACACAAGGGGTCGAACACATACCCTAGAACGGCGGGCATTCACTACGGCGTCGACGGCGGGGCAGAATCCATCGACGGCGGTAGAATCCAACGGTGGGAGGTCACTGGTGGCGAGAAGATGATTCAGAGACCCGAGGAGGCAGAGCAGGATACCCGCGGGCTGAGGGGATTTGAAGTAATTTCCAAAATCTCACCCGTGGGTATTTATATCCCGACCCTGTCGGTGTGACCGAGTGGAACAACTCGGTGGCACCGAGATTGCAGAATCGCAAGCGGTTGCTGCAACTCGGTGTGACCGAAGTGTTCAAATCGGTTGGACCAATATGAAAACCTAGATCAACTTAGTGATCTTGGTTTGACCGAAATGGATGTCTCGGTCAGACCAAAATGCACAAAGAGGTTTTGGAAGTTTAAGTCTATGATGAATCGGGGACTCTGAGTGCTCCTCACACAGAGTGGTTTGAATCTGACTTGATCAAACTTTGTGATGTAGCATGAATAGAGGTTGAGGCAAGAAGAGCATAGATAACTAGATAAGGTTCTTAGGCATTCTTGTCCATCCACTTGGCAAAAGAGAAAAAGAAACCAAACAAACAAAACAACAAGTGGATGTCCTCGAATGAGTAAAATATGCAAACGACATGCTCACACAATAAAATTGCAAATGAAACATGTGACAAATCATTCACAACCAATTCTAGCATCTATCAAACAATTGGCGATGTCTAGGTCATTTATATATGAGTATATTGACTTAGGAGTCAAATGAGAACATTTCATCATAGGTCATACTCATCGTTTAAGCACAAGTGGGGTTACCACTTTTACATAAAGCATTGTTGTGTTCACACCATTAGAGTTGCTTTAGCTCAATTCTTTAGAGTAAAGCTCCCCCTAGATGCGAGATCCCCCCTAGGAGGGATGAACTAACCTTGGGTTTTGTTGATGATGACTTCATGTAGGTGTTGAAGATGTGGATGCTCAATGTTGTTGTAGATCATTTGGAGCAATCCATTGGAGTGAGTTGCACTTTCAGTACCTACACGGGTTAGTCCCACAAGGAACAAACAAGGATATCCATAGACATAGAGTGATGCACACCCAAGATGATGTCCATGAAAGCATTTGGTTACCTTGTCCCTTGTCTTACCAACAAGAGGGTTTGTGACTCCTTGAACTAGTGCTAGATGTGGAAGTACATTGCACTTGTCCTTGCCAAAATAATATGAGTGAAGAATATTGGCGGAGTCACCCTCAAGAACTCTCTATTCCTTCTTCTTTGGGATCCACATCATCTTGATGGGAATCCTTGGGGTTGTAGTGGAACTTGATGAAGTAGAACTTGATGTAGTCTTGGGAACCCACTTGACCAAGGCCTTGGGAGCTTCTTCAAATGCATCAATCTCCTCTTGAAGCTTGTCCTTGCCTTTTTGCTTGTGGTCTTGTGGTGGAAGATCATCTTGAGCTTGTGTCCCTTGGAAAGAAGTAGGATCATACTTATCTTGTTGGGGAACAAACTTCGTCTTGGGGTATTGATATTCTTCCCACTCAACTCCATTCGCATTGAACTTTCATTCAAAACCAACACCGTGATTCTTCCGGTGCCTTCCTTGCTTGCATACAATTTCCTCAAATTGCTTACTTCTGGCAAGGCTCTTGTAGACACCTTTCTCTATAATTCCCTTCAATATGCTATTTTCTTGCTCAAGTGTAACTTGGCTAAGAGAATCATTAGTGGAATCAAGAGAACTACTAGAAGCAACAACATTGGATTTAGCATGATTATTGTTACTACTAGAAGAAGAATCTTTCTTACTCTTGTTGCTAGATTTTACCTGTGGCATGTAAGTAGATAAGAGTAAATTCTTGGCAATGTAAGAAGAACTTTTCTAGCGAAGATCATCATTGATTGCCTTTAAAAACTCATGCTCTTGCTCAAGGTTGAGCTTTTCAAAGCGTAACTTCTCATGAGTCTTTAAAAGTTCTCAATGATCTTCCAAGGTAGTTTCAAGAGCTAACTTAAGAGTGTTTAGTTCTTTAGTGAGACGCTCAATCTTCTCCTTATCATTGTCATTCGTTTTATCTTGATTAGCATGATTAATTGACGTTTCATCATAGTATTCATAACTAGAGTTGTCAACAAGTAAATCATCATCACCTAACAAGTCATCTTCATCACTATTGAAATCAACATACTCGAGGTGTGATACCTTTGGGCCTTTAGCCATGAAGCATCTTCCAATTCCTTCATTTGGTGAGTCAAATATGTCGTAGGAGTTGGTTGACACAAGTGCTAGACCGGCAACACCTTCATCTTGAGTATATTCGGAGTCGGAGTGATAACTTCTCTCGGAGTGATGGTCGGAGTCGGAGCCGGATACCTATTCACCAACATGAGCTTGATGTCTTCGCTTTGTGTAGCTCTTTGATGATTTGTCCTTCCTTTCCGTATCATTTCTTCTCCGGGAAGTTCTTCGATCATAACGATCATCTCTCCTCCTCCTCTCTCTTGGTGGCGATTCTTCTCTTCTACTTCTTCTTTTGGGTGAATCTTCTCTCCTTTTGTAAGGAGTTGTACACTCATTGGAGTAGTGCCGGGTCTTCCACAATTGTAGAAATTACGTTCACGACTCGCTCTTTTCATTGTAGGACCTTGACTTGGAACTTCTTTCCTTGCTTCTACTCTTGTGGAACTTGTTGAAGTTTTTCACCATTAGGCTCAATTCCTCATTAAAGGTTTGTTTCTCACTTGATGATGTAGGAGCATCACATGAGGTGTAAGCACCACTTGACTTGTTGTGAAGCTCTTCCTTATCCTTAAGTGACATCTCATGAGCAACAATTCTTCCAATGACTTCCGTTGGCTTGAGATTTTTGTAATTGGGAATCATTTGGATCAATGTGCACACGGTATCATATTTTCCATCCAAGGATCTTAGGATCTTCTTGATGATGAATTTATTGGTCATCTCTTCACTTCCTAAGCCGGCAATCTCATTTGTGATGAGAGCAAGCCTAGAGTACATTTCAGTGACACCTTCACCATCCTTCATTTTGAACTTGTTAAGTTGAATTTGAAGCACATCCAATTTGGGTTCCTTGACGGAGTCAGTACCTTCATGCATATCAATCAAAGTATCCCAAATCTCCTTTGCATTCTCAAGGCGGCTGATTTTGTTGAATTCTTCGGGGCACAATCCGTTGAAGATGATATCACAATCTTGAGCGTTGTATTGCAGCATCTTCAACTCTTCTGTGGTAGCTTCACGGTTCGGTTCTCTCCCATCAAAGAATTCACCTTGCAAGCCCATACACACAATAGCCCAAATGGCGGGGTTATGTCCAAGAATATGCATTTTCATCTTATGCTTCCAACTAGCAAAATTAGTACCATCAAAGTAAGGACCTCTACGGTGGTAATTTCCCCCGCTAGACGTCATACTCTCCTAGGTTGTGAAACCAAGGCTATGATCACCAAAAGCTATGGAAACCAAGGAAAATGGAGACCAAAGCTCTGATACCAATTGTAGGATCGAAAGTATGTCTAGAGGGGGGGGGGGTGATTACACTACTTGACCAAATAAAAACTTAACCTTTTGCCAATTTTAGTTCTTTGCTGATTTTGACAATTTAGCACAAGTCAAGCAATCTTAACACAATTCATGCAAGCATGCAAAGAGTATATAAGCAGCGGAAAGTAAAGCATGCAACTTGCAAGAATGTAGAGGGATGGGATTGGAGTGTGCAAACGCAATTGGAAACATGGATGTTTTTGGCGTGGTTCCGATAGGTGGTGCTATCGTACATCCACGTTGATGGAGACTTCAACCCATGAACGGTAATGGTTGCGCGAGTCCACAGAGGGATCCACCCACGAAGGGTCCACGAAGAAGCAACCTTGTCTATCCCATCATGGCCATCGCCCACGAAGGACTTGCCTCTCTAGGGTAGAACTTCACGAAGTAGGCGATCCCCATGCCCTTACAAACTCCTTGGTTCAACTTCACAATATTGTCGGAGGCTCCCAAGTGACACCTAACCAATCTAGGAGACACCACTCTCCAAAAGGTAATAGATGGTGTGTTGATGATGAACTCCTTGCTCTTGTGCTTCAAATGATAGTCTCCCCAACACTCAGCTCACTCTCATAGGATTGGATTTGGTGGAAAGATGATTTGTGTGGAAAGAAACTTGGGAAAGGCTAGAGATCAAGATTCATATGGTTGGATTGGAATATCTTGGTCTCAACACATGAGTAGGTGGCTCTCTCTCAGAAAATGGGTAGTGGAAGTGTAGGCACGTTCTGATGGCTTCCCTCACGAATGAGGAGAGGGTGGAGGGGTATATATAGCCTCCACACAAAATCTAACCATTACACACAATATACCAAACTCGGTGGGACCGAATCAGAAAACTCGGTCGGACCGATTCAGTACATAATGTGACCGTTAGGCAATTTCGGTGGGATCGACATGTCAACTCGGTGGAACCGATATCATTAGGGTTAGGGCATAACGTAATCTCGGTTTGACCAATTACACAAACTCGGTTGGACCGACTTTGGTAATAAGCTAACCATAGAGTTGGTCAAGCAAACTCGGTGGCACCGATTCGCTCGTCTTGGTGGGACCGAAGCATTACGAAAAGGAAACAGAGAGTTTGCATTGCAGACTCGGTGGGATCGATCGCTCCTCTCGGTTAGGCCGAAACATTATGAAGGGAAACAGAGAGTTTGCAACCCCATCTCGGTGAGACCGAGATCCCTATCGGTGAGACCGAAAAGACTAGGGTTTCTGGCAGTGGCTATGTCAAATGAACTCGGTGGCGCCGGATGGATCAAATCGGTGGTGCTGAGTTTGACTTTTGGTTAGGGGCATATGTGGATATGAGAAAGTGGTTGAGGGCTTTGGAGCATATCACTAAGCATTTTGAGCAAGCAAGCCATTAAGAAACACCTCACCCCCTTCTAATAGTATTGGCTTTCCTACAGACTCAATGTGATCTTGGATCACCAAAATAAAAAATGTAGAGTCTTGGACTTTAGAGCTTGAGCCAATCTTTTGTCCTTAGCATTTTGAGGGGTCCACAATCCTAATCTATGCCATGCCAATCATTGAACTTTCCTGAAATATTTATCTTGAAATGGCATTAGTTCAATGAGCTATATGTTGTTAATCATTACCAAAACCACCCAGGGATAGTTGCACTTTCACTCTCCTCTCGATAAGCACGCGCAGGGGTCTGATCGTAGACCTCTTGTACTCAAATAGCTATCCTGCACGGCGCCTCCTAACAAATAAAAGGGGGACGCATCACGGCATGTAAATGGTAAGTAGAACGCCCACAGTTTCAATAATACTTGTGTTTCTGACTGTAACATAACAACACTTGTTCCAAAATGACTTTGTTGGTTGTTAATGTGTGCGCCTTTGCAAATTGGACAATTGTCGGGGAAACGAACACCTATGGGATCACAAGAATTCCTTCTACGTTCAGCGGGGAGAGTAGCTGCACGAAGAGCATGTCTAGCAGTCAGCACAAGGTTTTTTTACCCAGGTTCGGGCCATAAAGATGCGTAATACCCTAGTCCTGCTTGTCTAGATATATGTGTTCTTGAGCTTTTGGACTAGCTATGGTGCGTGCACAGTACAAAAAGTCCGAATCCTCTCTCTGTACGCCTCGGGCCTCCTTTTATACATAAAGGGGTCGCCATAGTGCACAGAGGAGGTGGAAAGCAAGCTACAGTGTATGAGCTTATCACTCGGCACCGTAGGACAAACGCATTTAATGCATTGCCTACGTGCCCTCTTACTTTATCGGGGACCGCAACAGAAGCCATCCCGTCCATCGCTGCTCCTCCTTACTTCGACATGCGTCCTGGCTGACGAGGCATGAAGTGCCACGCTGGCTAACTAGCTGTTGTGTTGGCACAATGGTAGAGCCTCCATGAAGATCTGCATGCTGCCACGCAGGCGCCTGCTCGGTTGGCACACTGGTCGTTGCACTGGAGTGGTGGTGTCACGCCCAATATGCGACCCTATCCAAAAGGAACTCGAAGGTCCCACCAAGGATAGACCCGCATATTGAGACGCTTTTGCAAGGTGGATATCATTACATCAACATTACATAATAGATGGGGATACATACAAAAGGCATACAATGCCACACATATACAACATCATCATACATAAGAGCATCATCCGACTACGGATGAAACACAAACAGAAACTCAAACGACATCCACCCTGCTAGCCCAGGCTGCCGACCTGGAACCTATCCCTGATCGAAGAAGAAGTAGAAGAAGCACTCCAAAAAATTAACATCGCTCTCGCATCAAGATCATTGCATAACCTGTACCTTCAACTGTTGTTGTAGTAACATGTGAGCCACAAGGACTCAGCAATCCCATTACCATGGGTATCAAGACTAGCAAAGCTTAAAGGGAAAGGAAGGGGTAAAGTGGTGAGGCTGCAGCAGCGACTAAGCATATATGGTGGCTAACATATGCAAACAAGAGCGAGAAGAGAGCAAAAGGAATGGTCATGAAGCTAGCAATGATCAAGAAGTGATCCTGAACTCGTACTTACGTCAATCATAACCCAAAACCGTGTTCACTTCCCGGACTCCACCGAAAAGAGACCATCACGGCTACACACACGGTTGATGTGTTTTAATTCGGATCTGGTGTCAAGTTATCTATAACCGGACATTAACAAATTCCCATCTGCCTATAACCGCAGGCACGGCTTTTGAAAGATTATACCCTGCAGGGGTGTCCCAACTTAGCCCATGATAAGCTCTCGCGATCAACGAAGGATATACCTTCTCCCAGGAAGACCCGATCAGACTCGGAATCCCGGTTTACAAGACATTTCGACAATGGTAAAACAAGACCAGCAAAGCCTCCTGCTGTGCCGATAAATCCCGATAGGAGCTGCAGATATCTCGTTCTCAGGGCACACCGGATGAGCCAGACGTCGGGTTGGCATAGACCCTGGTTGCCCAGGGGGCGCCGGACATCGCTCGGTTTGGACCAACACTTAGACAAGCACTGGCCCGGGGGGGGGGGGTAAATAAAGATGACCCTCGAGAGGGCGACTCCCAAGAGAAAAGGTAGGTGGTGGTGAGGCAAATGGTAAAACCAATGTTGGGCCTTGCTGGAGGAGTTTTATTCAAAGCGAACTGTCAAGGGGGTCCTATAAATCACCCAACCGCGTAAGGAACACAAAATCCGGGAACATAACACTGGTATGACGGAAACTAAGGCGGCAAGAGTGGAACAAAACACCAGGCATAAGGCCGATTCTTCCACCCTTTACCAAGTATATAGATGCATTAATAATATAAGAGATATTGTGATATCCCAACTAAAATCCTGTCCACCATGGGGCAATCTTCAACTCACCTGCAACTAGCAACGCAATAAGAGGGCTGAGCAAAGCGGTAACATAGCCAAGCAACGGTTTGCTAGGAAGGGTGTCAAAGGTTAGAGGTTCATGGCAATTATGGGAGGCTTGATGAGCAAAAGATAGGTAACGCAGCATAGCGATAGAACGAAGCAACTAGCATAGCAATGATACTAGTGAGATCCAGGGTAGCGGTCATCTTGCCTGAAATCCCGCAAGGTATAAGAACGAGTCCATGAAGAAGACGAACGGATGAAGCCGAACCAAGCGTAGACGAACGAATCCTCACGATCGCAACGAAACAGGAACTATCGAAAAGAAGCACACAACATGGTAAACACACCACACATGAACAAGGCATGATGCACAACAAGCATGATGCATGACAAGGCTACATTAAGCTACTCATGGCAAGAGATGATACAAACAAGAGCAACACATCAAGACAAGTTTAAATGAGGCCGGAAACAACATATAACAATTCCGGTAAGTCCTCACATGCACATTTCGAAATTGGTCCAGATCTGAATAAACCTTATGTTCAAGTTGTTAAGCATCAAGTTAAGAGGCACCAAGATGATCTATACGAGATTCTAGTCAAGTTACATATAAAGCTCATTTAGTTCGGAGCTACGGCCTAGAAGATATGAGCAAAACAAGTTAAACATGGCATTGATGCAAAATGCATAGAAACATCAAGCAAACACCTCAAAACAAGGATGCAACATGATAATATGAAACTACATGCAATTCTAAGCAAGTTTCATATAGAGCACACTCAAAACGGAGCAACGGTTCAACACACACACACATGAAACAAGTTTAAAGGACAAGCTGTCCAAAACAGCAACTAGGCATATTGCAAGCATCAAAACAATATGCTACAGCATCACAATATGAAAACAAAAGGCATGGGCATGATGTACAGGTAAAGCATAACAAAACATGAACACTGAGCTATCTCTAGAAATCACTAGAACATGCTGAAACACACATGGCAAGATTGCAAGTAATAACAATTCAGACTTTGCAGAAAATAACATCAGGTTGCAATGTTTAGAGCTATCAAACAACAGGTTACAGGACCTTATCATGAAAAAAAAGGCATGGCATGAACCTACTAATTGCATAGAACAAAAGTCCCTTACTTACCATAAGCCAAAAAGGATCATAAGATATGATGGCACCCATGTAAACATGGCAACTTATATTACAGATTCATACATGGCAGGAAGAGAATTATGAAGGCATGTTGGTGAGTTTGTACCGCTCACCACAGAGCAATACATGGCATGGCAAGGCAACCAACAGTAAGAATACATGTTTATGAAGCTAAGAATGGCAATATCAAGTCCATAGGGTACATGGATCACTAACAACAAGCATGGCAACAACTGAACTTAATGTTAACAGGCTGGCAATAACATTATTTAGCAACTTTGGAGCAAGATATGAACAAGTTACAGAAGGCTATAATTGCAACCAGGGGCATGAATGGATAGAGCATAACATGTAGAACAAAACACCCTTAGTGAACATCTCCAGATTATGCATAGAATGACTAGTAGCAACAGATTTACATAGCATCACGAAATAACAGATTCAGCCTAGCAAAACAGCAACATCAAGTACACTACTTAACAAGCTCGATTCACTCACCACAAGTCATTGCATGACAAGATAAGCATAGCGTCAGCAAGAATACATGTTTATGAAACAAACCAAGGCAAGAACAAGTTCATAGCATGCAAGGATCAACTACAACAACCTTGGCAAAATTGAATAACATGTAAACAATCTGCCAGGAAACATTTTGAAGCAAAAGTAGAGCACAAAAATGACATGCTAGACTACTCCATAATTGCAAACAGGGGCATTAATGGATAGACAATAACCATATGTTCAAAACATCCTTACTGAAGTATCTCAAAATAAGTATGGATCTCTCTATAGCATCAGGTTTACATGGCATCAAAATAATAGCAGAATAGTGACTAAAATCAGCAACATCACGAAGCCTAGTTTGTATGCTTGTTCTAGTCACCACATTGACCACAAAAATACATGGTAAGCACCTCTGTGAAGAAGACATAGCATAGGTCAAAACACATGTAGACATCACCCTTATAGGATGCACACATCAATCATGGCAAAAATGACAAAAGAGCATGTTCTGTTAACAGGCAGCAGACAACATTATGAAGCACTCTTGCAACGATGATTCAGGCATCAAGATGGACTCAAATGAACATGATGCAATGGAATGAAATGAATTACTCGTTGAGACGAACAATTTGACATATTACATGCACGAAGCGAAGCTACGGATGCAGAGATATGTTGCAATGAACATGGCATGATAACGTTACAGATCTAGGGACTTGATAGATTTTTACCTCCGCGAAAGTCAACGCGGGACGGAGGGATCCGGGATGCCGCGTTTGGTTGGATGCATTGGTGGATCTCGTCCCGATCCTGGGCGGATCCGGACGGAGCTCCGGCGAGGGCGAACTCTGGCGAGCTGCGCGGTGGACGAGGACGGAGGAAGGGCGACGACGCCGGGATGCGACCGGAGGCGGCCGGCCTCGGGTGCGGCGAGGGCGGACGGCGGCGGCCGGTGGCGAGGTGAGGGCCGGCGGCGGGGAGGCACTGGGGGCGCGGCGGC
>NC_041381.1:198726461-198729162 GCF_002162155.2 Triticum dicoccoides
GACTGGCGGCGGCGCTCGGAGGGCGGCGCCGGCGGAGAAGCTCGGTGGCGGACGGGCGCGGGAGCACGGCGGCGCGCGGACCCGGCTTCGGCGGAGGAGGCCGGGGTCGGCGAGGGGCGGAGGCAGGCGGCCGCGGAGGCGCCGATGGGGTCCGGTGACCGGAGACGGCGGCGCGGTCGGCAGAGGACCCGTGGGCGGCGCGGGGCGGCGGAGTCAGGCTCGCGGGCCCGCCGTGGGCTCGCGGGCCGGTGGCGGCTGGCGGCGGGGATCGCCACATGGCGCGCTGGGATTCACTGCGGCGGGCGGCACGGTGGAGCGGACATGTCCGGCGCGACGCGGACACGTCCGGCGGCGCGGGGAGGAATTTACTAGGGTTTCATCAGCGAAAATTTCGGGGAGGCCCATATTTATAGATTATGGGAGCTAGGAGAGTCTAAATGGGGAGCGGTTTTCGCCACGCGATCGTGATCGAACGACCGAGAGCATGGAGGGGGTTAGGATGGGTTTTGGGCCACTTTGGAAGGGTGTTGGGCTGCAACACACACGAGGCCTTTTCGGTCCCTCGGTTAACCGTTGGAGTATCAAACGACCTCCAAATGGCACGAAACTTGACAGGCGGTCTACCGGTGCTATACCAAGGCCGCTTGGCAAACCTCGGGCCATTCCGAGAAAGTTTAACACCCACACACGAAACAAGGTCTGAGAGGGGCGACGGGGCACGCGCGAGAGGTCTGGACTCCGAACGGACAATGGAGAGAACCGGGAGAACCCGAACGGATGCAAGTTTTGGAAAACATGCAGATGAAATGCAGATGATGACATGGCAAAATGCAACACGCAAGCAAATGACATGGCAATGACGGCGAATAACTGACAGACACCTGGCTCATCGAATCCGGGGCGTTACAACACTCCTCCACTAACAAGAGATCTCGTCCCGAGATCTTAGGACCGAGACGGAAAGGAAAGGGGATAAGGTGAAACAAGAACTCAAGAGAAAAGGCAAAGAATCGAGAGCACTCGAGAAGAAGAGTGGAACGACGAGGATGACGAGAATCGAAATCTCACAGAGTCAGATAGACTATCAAACCACTCCGGTTAGAATGAGATAAGAAACGAATAAGACTGAAAGGATTTAGACAGCACTCTGGATGAAAATGGAATGAATAAAATACGAGCTTGAGAGGATGGCATGATACTTGACGACATAAACACCGCAATGCCTCCGGAAGAATTGAAAGAATTGAATGAAAAGAACTTAGAAGGAAGGATTGAATGGAGTTGTTGAGAAAATCAACAACGAAAGAATAAGCTTGTTGTGGACTTATCAAAAACAACTCAAAAATTGAGGTGAAATTATACCACAACCAATTTCTGAATAGCTGAGAAGAACGAAGAAATGCAAAACTCCACTTTAGAAGAAAAGGAAGAATTAATTGCACTTCGAGACGCGAGAAGAAAAGATACTTGAACTCCACCAACAAGAACCTTGATGAACTCTTGAAATAATGAATTAAATCATGATGAACCACCAAGAAGAACTCCGGTAATAAAAGGATGATGAGATAGAATGAAGGAAGAAAGAATAAGATGAGCCTTGCGATGATTTAGATGGAGGTTCCGACGAAATGGCCTAGGAAATTGAACTCCAGAAAAGAAAAGATGGGAAACACTTGGAACTAGAATTTATTCATCAAGAACAAACTCCGAAGGAAAAGGGATTACACACTCTGATGAAATAAGAATAAGATTTATTATATGCTTATCCTCGTCAAATTAAATTGATGACTAGCAATGGATTTTTCATACTACTTATTCTTCTTGAAAAGGATTGAGAAGTGACATGTCGCAAACTTGAGAAGGTCTTCATGAACCACCGGAAGGATTGAAAGAATGAATGAATCATAATCAAAGAAAAAGAATCTTGAACGAACCACCGTAAGAATTCGAAAATGAATGATGAAAGAGAATGCATCATCGGGAAGAATTTGAAGAGATAAAGAATTCTTCTAGAACGATGGACTCCGGTGAAAAGAAACAGAAATCAAATTCTGAAATACTTCGGATGGATGAAAAGAATTGAACGACTGGAAACAATTTGATAGGATAACATCGAGCTAGCACCACGAATCTTCGAGAGAACAAACAAGACTTAGGGCAAAAACTCTTCTTCGGTCTTCAAAAGACGACGGGAAACACCACCAAAAATCACTGAGGTACTCCGGGAGAATGAAAAGCGAAGAGGTTGAGCCAACAATGAAATGATTTGAAATCAATCTTGGAAAAGGCATGTGACTCATGAAATTCATTCTTACGTCACACTTGAAAAGAATTGAGAATAACTCCGGGGGAATTAGGAGATTTAGGTAAGATCCTGGAAAAAGACCTATGGGTTAGGGCCCACTAAAGAGAAAACACCGTTGAAAAGGATTGATGAACAAATAGATGATGCACCGGAACAATTGAAATATTTGAATGAGGTGACAACCTCGAATTAATTGGAACACAGACGAATCTCCTGAGATGTCTTGAACACTCCGGAAGGATAAATTGGCGAGAGGCAAACGAGCAGGGAAAACACTTGATCCAAGGAAAAGAATGTGATCAACCCGAAAAACTTGAATTGAATCCACCGAAAAGAAAAAGAGATGAAGAATGACGAACAAGACGAGAATTCACCGGTTGAAATGATTTACGAAAG
>NC_041381.1:198729388-198745680 GCF_002162155.2 Triticum dicoccoides
AATGAAATTGATGCTCGAAAGAGACTCAGGCTCCGGGAAGAAAAAGGGTGGGAGGGCGGGAAAAACAAAGGCAACTTGGAAGGGGGAATCGACGAACAACTTGAAGAGAAAACACCGGTTGAAATCATTGAGGAAAGAAAGCAAAGACTCCGCACGAGTAGGAAGGATACTCGATTACAGACTCCGGTTCCGAGAAGAAAAGGGGAGGGCGGGTGGGAAAAGAAAACCACTTAGGATTGAACGCAAAGATGAAGAGGCTTGAGTCAACTTGACGAGAAATGCACCGGATCAAAAGAGCTGAGGAACAACTACGGAAAACCAACTGCATGATCCTAAAGAAAAATTTGAAAGGGGAAGAGGAGTAATTCAAAACACCTACGTCAAGATTCCTCACCAGAGCGACGAAGAGGCTGAGGAGTAAAAAGAATTCCTACTCTCCAATATAACTAGACTCCGAAAACAGTTTTCTTCTAGACTTAACAACGGCCAAACTACACGATCAATCAAGGGAGCTCCTAGGGTCGGTCGAGGCTCTGATACCAACTTGTCACGCCCAATATGCGACCCTATCCAAAAGGAACTCGAAGTTCCCACCAAGGATAGAACCGCATATTGAGACGCTTTTGCAAGGTGGATATCATTACATCAACATTACATAATAGATGGGGATACATACAGAAGGAATACAATGCCACACATATACAACATCATCATACATAAGAGCATCATCCGACTACGGATGAAACACAAACAGAAACTCAAATGACATCCATCCTGCTAGCCCAGGCTGCCGACCTGGAACCTATCCCTGATCGAAGAAGAAGCAGAAGAAGCACTCCAAACAAGTAACATTGCTCTCGCGTCAAGATCATCGCATAACCTAAACCTACAACAGTTGTTGTAGTAATCTGTGAGCCACAAGGACTCAGCAATCCCATTACCATGGGTATCAAGACTAGCAAAGCTTAAAGGGAAAGGAAGGGGTAAAGTGGTGAGGCTGCAGCAGCGACTAAGCATATATGGTGGCGAACATACGCAAACAAGAGCGAGAAGAGAGCAAAAGGAACGGTCGTGAAGCTAGCAACGATCAAGAAGTGATCCTGAACTCCTACTTACGTCAATCATAACCCAAAACCGTGTTCACTTCCCGGACTCCACCGAAAAGAGACCATCACGGCTACACACACGGTTGATGCGTTTTAATTCGGATCTGGTGTCAAGTTATCTACAACCGGACATTAACAAATTCCCATCTGCCTATAACCGCAGGCATGGCTTTCGGAAGATTATACCCTGCAGGGGTGTCCCAACTTAGCCCATGATAAGCTCTCGCGATCAACGAAGGATATACCTTCTCCTAGGAAGACCCGATCAGACTCGGAATCCCGTTTTACAAGACATTTCGACAATGGTAAAACAAGACTAGCAAAGCCTCCCGCTGTGCCGACAAATCCCGATAGGAGCTGCACATATCTCGTTCTCAGGGCACACCGGATGAGCCAGACGTCGGGTTGGCATAGACCCTGGTTGCCCAGGGGCGCTGGACATCGCTCGGTTTGGACCAACACTTAGACAAGCACTGGCCCGGGGGGGGGGGGTAAAATAAAGATGACCCTCGAGAGGGCGACTCCCAAGGGAAAAGGTAGGTGGTGGTGAGGCAAATGGTAAAACCAATGTTGGGCCTTGCTGGAGGAGTTTTATTCAAAGCAAACTGTCAAGGGGGTCCCATAAATCACCCAACCGCGTAAGGAACGCAAAATCTGGGAACATAACACCGGTATGACGGAAACTAGGGCGGCAAGAGTGGAACAAAACACCAGGCATAAGGCCGAGTCTTCCACCCTTTACCAAGTATATAGATGCATTAATAATATAAGAGATATTGTGATATCCCAACGAAAATCCTGTCCACCATGGGGCAATCTTCAACTTCACCTGCAACTAGCAACACTATAAGAGGGCTGAGCAAAGCGGTAACATAGCCAAGCAACGGTTTGCTAGGAAGGGTGTCAAAGGTTAGAGGTTCATGGCAATTATGGGAGGCTTGATGAGCAAAAGATAGGTAACGCAGCATAGCGATAGAACGAAGCAACTAGCATAGCAATGATAGTAGTGAGATCCAGGGTAGCAGTCATCTTGCCTGAAATCCCACAAGGAAGAAGAACGAGTCCATGAAGAAGACGAACGGATGAAGCCGAACCAAGCGTAGACGAACGAATCCTCACGATCGCAACGAAACAGGAACTATCGAAAAGAAGCACACAACATGGTAAACACACCACACATGAACAAGGCATGATGCACAACAAGCATGATGCATGACAAGACTACATGAAGCTACTCATGGCAAGAGATGATGCAAACAAGAGCAACACATCAAGACAAGTTTAAATGAGGCCGGAAACAACATATAACAATTCCGGTAAGTCCTCACATGCACATTTCGAAATTGGTCCAGATCTGAATAAACCTTATGTTCAAGTTGTTAAGCATCAAGTTAAGAGGCACCAAGATGATCTACACGAGATTCTAGTCAAGTTGCATATAAAGTTCATTTAGTTCGGAGCTACGGCCTAGAAGATATGAGCAAAACAAGTTAAACATGGCATTGATGCAAAATGCATACAAACATCAAGCAAACACCTCAAAACAAGGATTCAACATGATAATATGAAACTACATGCAATTCTAAGCAAGTTTCATATAGAGCACACTCAAAACGGTGCAACGGTTCAACACACACACATGAAACAAGTTTAAAGGACAAGCTGTCCAAAACAGCAACTAGGCATATTGCAAGCATCAAAACAATATGCTACAACATCACAATATGAAAACAAAAGGCATGGGCATGATATACAGGTAATATAACAAAACATGAACACTGAGCTATCTCTAGAAATCACTAGAACATGCTCAAACACACATGGCAAGATTGCAAGTAATAACAATTCAGACTTTGCAGAAAATAACATTAGGTTGCAATGTTTAGAGCTATCAAACAACAGGTTACATGTACTTATCATGGCAAACAAAGGCATGGCATGAACCTACTAATTGCATAGAACAAAAGTCCCTTACTTACCATAAGCCAAAAGGATCATAAGATATGATTGCACCCATGTAAACATGGCAAGTTATATTACAGATTCATACATGGCAGGAACAGAATTATGAAGGCATGTTGGTGAGCTTGTACCACTCACCACAGAGCAATACGTGGCATGGCAAGGCAACCAACAGTAAGAATACATGTTTATGAAGCTAAGCATGGCAATATCAAGTCCATTGGGTACATGGATCACTAACAACAAGCATGGCAACAACTGAACTTAATGTTAACAGGCTGACAACAACATTATTTAGCAACTTTGGATCAAGATATGAACAAGCTACAGCAGGCTATAATTGCAACCAGGGGCATGAATGGATAGATCATAACATGTAGAACAAAACACCCTTAGTGAACATCTCTAGATTATGCATAGAATGACTAGTAGCAACAGATTTACATAGCATCACGAAATAACAGATTCAGCCTAGCAAAACAGCAACAACAAGTACACTGCTTAACAAGCTCGATTCACTCACCACAAGTCATTGCATGACAAGATAAGCATAGCATCAACAAGAATACATGTTTATGAAACAAACCAAGGCAAGAACAAGTTCATAGCATGCAAGGATCAACTACAACAACCTTGGCAAAGTTGAATAACATGTAAACAATCTGCCAGGAAACATTTTGAAGCAAAAGTAGAGCACAAAAATGACATGCTAGACTACTCCATAATTGCAAACAGGGGCATTAATGGATAGACAATAACCATATGTTCAAAACATACTTACTGAAGTATCTCAAAATAAGCATGGATCTCTCTGTAGCATCAGGTTTACATGGCATAAAAATAACAGCAGAACAGTGACTAAAATCAGCAACATCACGAAGCCTAGTTTGCATTCTTGTGCTAGTCACCACATTGACCACAAAAATACATGGTAAGCACCCCTGTAAAGAAGACATAGCATAGATCAAAACACATGTAGACATCACCCTCATAGGATGCACACATCAATCATGGCAAAAATGACAAAAGAGCATGTTCTGTTAACAGGCAGCAGACAACATTATGAAGCACTCTTGCAACAATGATTCAGGCATCAAGATGGACTCAAATGAACATGATGCAATGGAATGAAATGAATTGCTCGTTGAGACGAACAATTTGACATATTACACGCACGAAACGGAGCTACGGATGCAGAGATATGTTGCGATGAACATGGCATGATAATGTTACAGATGTGGGGACTTGACATATTTTTACCTCCGCGAAAGTCAATGCGGACGGAGGGATCCGGGATGCCGCGTTTGGTTGGATGCATTGGTGGATCTCGTCCCGATCCTGGGCGGATCCGGCCGGAGCTTCGGCGAGGGCGAACTCCGGCGAGCTGCGCGGTGGACGAGGACGGAGGAAGGGCGATGACACCGGGATGCGACCGGAGGCGACCGGCCTCGGGCGCGGCGAGGGCTGACGGCGGCGGCTGGTGGCGAGGCGAGGGCCGGCGGCGGGGAGGCACTCGGGGGCGTGGCGGCGAGCTTCGGCCGGCCGGGGCTGGCGGCGACGCTCGGAGGGCGGCGCCGGCGGAGAAGCTGGGCGGCGGACGGGCGCGGGAGCACGGCGGCGCGCGGACCCGGCTTCAGCGGAGGAGGCCAGGGTCGGCGAGGGGCGGAGGCAGGCGGCCGCGGAGGCGCCAACGGGGTCCGGTGACCGGAGAAGGCGGCGCGCGCGACGGAGGACGCGCGGGCGGCGCGGGGCGATGGAGTTGGGCTCGCGGGCCCGCCGTGGGCTCGCGGGCCGGCGGCGGCTGGCGGCGGGGATCGCCATGTGGCGCACTAGGATTCTCTGCGGCGGGCGGCACGGTGGAGCGGACATGTCCGGCACGACGCGGACACGTCCGGCGGCGCGGGGAGGATTTTACTAGGGTTTCATCCTCGAAAATTTCGGGGAGGCACATATTTATAGATTCTGGGAGCTAGGAGAGTCCAAATGGGGAGCGGTTTTCGGCCACGCGATCGTGATCGAACGACCGAGAGCATGGAGGGGGTTAGGATGGGTTTCGGGACACTTTGGAAGGGTGTTGGGCTGCAACACACACGAGGCTTTTTCGGTCCCTCGGTTAACCGTTGGAGTATCAAACGACCTCGAAATGGCACGGAACTTGACATGCGGTCTACCGGTGCTATACCAAGGCAGCTTGGCAAACCTCGGGCCATTCCGAGAAAGTTTAACACCCACACACGAAACAAGGTCTGAGAGGGGCGACGGGGCATGCGCGAGAGGTCTGGACTCCGAACGGACAACGGAGAGAACCGGGAGAACCCGAACGGATGCAAGTTTTGAAAAACATGCAGATGAAATGCAGATGATGACATGGCAAAATGCAACACGCAAGCAAATGACATGGCAATGACGACGAATAACTGACAGACACCTGGCTCATCGAATCCGGGGCGTTACAGGTGGTGAGGTGGCAAATCCTTGCCGGGCGCGAGCTTGGTCGCAGCCCAGCAATCATCCCCGGCAGGGCTTGCCGGGGGCCTCGCAGTCGTCCCCGGCAAGGATCTTGCCGGGGTTCTTCGTCCTGGTCCCATGAGGACCGGCAAGCTATCAATCTCTATGAAGATCTGCATGCTACCACACATGCATTCCCAAATCTTGGTCTTAACATTGTCGATGGTGTCAGAACTCTTAGCCTCAAGGGTGATGGGCTTGCTGGTACTACGTAGGTTTCCCCGGCAAGGATGTTGCCGGGGGAGGTCCAGCTCGCCTTCTGCTCCTTGTTCCTTGACTTGAGTATCTGCCTTGGTAGTCTTCGCGTTTCATCTTCTGTTGCCCTGTCGGGCCCGGCCACAGGTGTGGCTACGACTGCCTGTGCACAAGTAAGGGGTACAGAAGGATCCCATATTTTTGTACATCGACAGGAGCCTCTGGGCCTGGGCCACACATGAGCGCAAGGCATAGTTGGGCCAGGCCCAAAGCAGTGCACGGGCACGCGTGGCAGGGAGTTAACTTACACGATCTCTTCGCCAGTTGTGCTTCTCCACAATCCGCGTCGAGTGCGTGACGTGGGGGTCGTGCATGGGATGGCCTCAGCATGCTTGCGTCATCCCGCAGTTGATAGTAAAGAGGCGGTCTGTGCTTTCCTTATTAAAAAGAGGGAATTTGCAGGGGCGCTACTCATTTACTAAATGGACCCGGGTCGTAGCCTGCATGGCACCACACCCCACGATCACGGGGCGGAAAATGGTTGCCCCACCTGTCCTCACGCCCCTTTCCGCTTTGCCACATGTGCCCCATGCCTTGGGAAGGGAAGGCGGTGGATGCGGAGGGCATGGGCATTAATGCTGAGGCCGGAAACCAGGCGTTGTTGATAGGGGGAGCGGGTCGGTCCCGATTCCCTGTGCTTCAGGAGGCCGCATTGGTCGTGCAGGGCGGTCGCCCCCTTAGGCTGGGAGGCCAGGCCCCAGCCCTTCCCTTCTATAAAAAGGGAGAGGGATGGTGCCTTTCCACACTCGCCTTCTTCTCCTCCTCATGCTTGGTATCTTTCTTCCACTTGCTATGGCAAGAGGGTGTGCTGGTGCTTCGACAATGGCAACGAGGGCTTCTGCTTGACAGCGCGCTCCTCCTCCCCCGGAGCTTCCAGCGGCGGATCCTGCCAAGAGGGGGAGAGGAAGGGGACGAGGCTGAGGCCGCCGTGGTGCTCGAGGAAGAGGAGGACGGGACGGCTCGACGGCTGCGCTTCTACTGGCGGCCCCTCCTCCAATGGACGGCCATGTCAGAGATCAGCCTCACGAGTTCTTCATCCGGCTGTACAAGCGCGGTTGCGGCCATCTCCACCTCCCTACCCTGTTTGCTCGGGTGATGGAGCAGGATCCGCCGCAGGCTTTCAGGCTACACACGAGGGGCTGCGGGAACGACATCACATGGGTCAATGTCGGCTTCCCGCGCCCTCACGTCCTGTACCTTCGCCGTGGGTGGAAGAATTTTGCACGCGCCCAAAGCTTGTCGGAGGGGCACGTTCTCCATTTTAAATTAATGGAGAACGACCTTCTCTCCGTCAAGGTCTTCGGGAGCTCAGGAATCCGCTTAGGGTGCTGCGTGGAGAGTTCCACCAACGATGAAAGCTCCTCCTCGAATGACAGTGGCGAGGAGGGCAGCGCCAACGACGATGACGGCAGCGGGCGGGAGGATGATAACTCCGACTCCACCTGACCATCAGTGGCAGCACCATCATCTGCTCCACCTCCTCCCCCGGCAACACGCCTTGCCGGGGGTTGCGTCCTGCTGGCTCTCGCGTCGATGGTCGACATGCTTCCCCGTCAAGCTCTCCATTGATGTGTTCCCCATGCCCGTCCCCATCTTCACCTGCTATGCCTGGGAGGAAAGGGGCAAGAATAGGGATTACAGGGCACTTTTCTTTTTCTCAATTTGTAGGTACTTGCTAAATCTTAACTTTCTAGAAAATGTAATCTCCCGAGCCCATGCTTATGTTCTGTAACATTTTGTACTTGCATCAGCATATCAATGAAAAATATGAGATTTTTCTGGGAACTCATGCATGTACATTTTCGTGCAGAGGCGAAACGCCCCTTTAATAAAAATAAATGAGTTTTCCCGGTAAGCTACCTTGCCGGTGTCCCCTGTGCCTGTCGGAGAGTCACATCTGCCGGGTTACAGACACAGGGTCCAACCCCCTGCCAATCTCTTTTGAACAAAGGTTACTGTGACCACCCCAACCGAAGCAGCGTTCTAGTCAGGGATGGTAGCACCTAAGTCTAAACAGAGTGGCAAGGTTTTCTAATGCACAAGTCACAAGTTACGAACATGGATGGGCAGGAGATAAACTTTATCTGGTTGTGTTGTCGGGGATGACGTGTCGGGCAGCCTTCTCAATTTCTTGCCAGAGTGTTGTCACTGCGGTTGAAAGGAGGAGAGGATAGGGGCACGGAACCTGGGCGGTTTCCCAATACCTACTAGGATCTAAGGTAGCACAATATCCTGGACAAGCAAGCATGCATATATATATATATATATATATATATATATATATATATATATATAAACATAAACATGGAAACTAGCAGGAAACTGTACATACTAAAAGCTATCTGACTGCGCACAGGGTCTGCGCCTGGCTCTGTACATAGGGTTACATGCCTTGCCGGCAAGGCTAGTACAAAATGGGGTTGCCGAAGCTCCCGGCAACCGCGCCATATGGGTAAAACTTGCAAAGATGTTAGATGTTCCAATAGTTGCTCACCGGAATGCCATCTTCGGTCTCCAGGCGGACTGCACCGGGCCTGGTGACTCATATTACTCGATAAGGGCCTTCCCACTTTGGCGTCAACTTGTTTGAATTCTTGGTGGACTGAACACGCCAAAGAACAAGGTCGCCTTCCTCAAGGCTTCGGGCGTGAACCTTGTGGCTATGATAGCGGCAAAAGGTTTGTTGGTAGCGAGCGGCTCGCACAATAGCTCAAAGACGATCTTCCTCAAGGAGCGTTGGATCATCTTGGCACAACTGCTCTTGCTCAAGCTCATCATAAGCGAGCACTCAAGGTGACCCGTATATGAGTTCCGTGGGGAGAACTGCTTCTGCCCTGTATACTAGGGCAAAGGGTGTCTGGCCAATGGCTCGATTTGGTGTGGTTCTGATTGACCAAAGAACCGTTGGCAATTCATCAATCCAGCGCCTTCCACACTTGCATAGACTGTCAAAAGTCCTTGTTTTGAGGCCTCGCAACACTTCAGCATTTGCTCTATCCGCTTGGCCATTGCTACTTGGATGAGCAAAAGAAGCAAAGCAAACCTTGCTGCTAAGGTCTTGGTAATACTGCATGAAAGTCCGACTTGTGAACTGTGTGCCATTGTCGGTGATGACTCTGTTTGGCACACCAAAATGGCAAACGAGTCCCTTGAAGAACTTGACGGCTGACTACGATGTCACCTTTCTCACTGGCTCCGCGTCCGGCCACTTTGTGAATTTGTCAATCGCAACATACAAGTACTCAAAGCCCCCGACAGCACGGGGAAAGGGGCCCAGTATGTCGAGCCCTCAGACTAAAAATGGCCAGGAAAGAGGAATTGTTTGAAGAGCCTAGGCTGGTTGATGGAGCTTCTTTGAATGAAACTGGCACGCTTCACACTTGGTTACTAGTGTCGTTGCATCCTGGAGGGCAGTGGGCCAGAAGAAACCTTGCCGGAATGCCTAGCTGGCAAGGGCTCTTGACCCGATGTGGGAGCCACATATGCCTCTGTGGATCTCTGCCAACAGCTCCAGTCCATCCTCCCAAGGAATACACTTCAATTTCACGCCGTTCGGTCTCCTTCTCTATAGGACATCATCCACAAACTGGTACATGCTGGACCGACGGGCTACTTTTTCTGCTTCTTCCTGCTCCTCAGGGAGCTCCCCTGTTTGGAGGAAATGAACTGTATGCTGCGCCCATGCTGGAGCCTGAGGCTCAACGATAAGGACTAAAGGCATGTCTTCTGCCGTGGGGGCAGCTGTCTCTATGGAAAGGACAGGTGGCTCCGCTAGAGGCTACTGCTCCCCGGCAAACTTGGGATACCCGGCAACTTCCTTGCCGGCGGCTCCTGGGAACTCTGCGGGAAAGTACTTACCGGGGACCGCTTTCCTTTGCTTGTTCTGCCCTGCTGATGCTTTGACGAATGGCTGAGTTAACTGAAGCACAAAGGTACCCGGTTCCATAGGTAACTTGAGGGCAGCATGCTTTGACAACTCATCGACAATGTTGTTCTCTGCTCGAGGAACATGCTCTGCTTGCAGACCATCAAAGCGCTCTTCCAACTTCCTCACTTCATCCACGTAGGCCTCCATCAGCAGGCTCTGATAATCCTTGTTGACTTGCTTGATGACAGGTTGTGAATCTCCTCTGACAATAAGCTTCTTGATTCTGAGGTCTGCCGCGATCCTGAGACCGGTAAGCAGCCCCTCGTACTATGCGGTGTTGTTCGTTGACTTCTCCCGGGGAAAATGCATCTGGACTACGTATTTGAGGCGCTCTTCGGTGGGTGCGACGAGCAGCACGCCGACACCAGCACCTTTCAACGAGAAAGCCCCATCAAAGTACATAATCCAATGACTACTTGCCTCTTTGCCAAGAAGGGTGGTTTCTTGAACTTCTTCGTCGGGCGTGGATGTCCATTCTGCTATGAACTCTACCAAGGCTCTACGCTTGATCATCGAAGTACTTTCAAATCTGAGCCCAAAGCTTGACAGTTCCAAGACCCACTCCACAATCCTCCCAGTTGCATCTAGGTTGTGCAAGATTCGTTGCAACAGGAGGCGAGTGACGACGGTGATCTCGTGTGCTTGAAAATAGTGGCGCAGCTTTCTCGAGGCCATAAGAAGGCCGAAAAAGCAACTTCTACATGCCAGAATACCTTGACCTAGCCACCTGCAAGAGGGAGCTGACAAAATAGACTGGGTGCTGCACCACCTTCTTCATCTGCCTTACTTCGCTTACTTGCACAGACTCTATCTTGTTGGAACCGGGCTCTGCCGGGGGTTCTGCCTTGCTGGCATCGGGCCCTGCCGGCCCTGATTCCTCATCCGATGGCCTTGTCGCCGTTGTCGCCTCTTCCTCAACTCTTCTCTCCACCACTAGCGCAACACTGACCACTTGATTCATTGATGCCAAATATAGCAGCAATGACTCTTGTGGTTTGGGCGCAACTAGTATTGGCATAGAGAAGAGGTACCTCTTTAAATCTTGCAGCGCTGCCTCTGCCTCCGGAGTCCATTTCATTGGACCCGCCTTTTTCAAAATTTTGTAGAAGGGGAGGGCGTGCTCAGCAGACTTAGAGATAAACCTACTCAGGGTGGCAACGCAGCCGGCAAGCCTACGAACTTCCTTGACTCGTCTGGGTGCCTCAATCTGCTCAATGGCTTTCATCTTGTAGGGATTCGCTTCGATTCCATGTTGAGACACAATGAACCCAAGAAGTTTGTCGGATGGGATGCCGAACACCCACTTCTCTGGGTTGATCTTGAGGTTGATCTTGCGCAAATTAGCAACGGTTTCTTCCAGGTCCTGCACGAGCATGGCTTTGTCTTTGGTTTTGACTACTATATCATCCATGTAAGCTTCCATATTTCTATGGAGCTAGGGCTCAAAACCAATCTAGACTGCTCGGGCAAACATCGAACCAGCGCTCTTCAACCTGAAAGGCATTCGTACAAAACCATACGTACAACATGGGGGGATGAACACGGTATTTTCTTCGTCTTCCTTCTTCATGAAGATTTGATGATATCCTGAGTAGGCGTCGAGGAATGACAACAGGTCACACCTGCAGTGGAGTCCACTATCTGGTCGATACGTGGCAATGGGAAAGGATCCTCTGGACAGTCTTGCCACGCAAACACGTCGACATTAGCCTGCAGGAAGGCGATGAGCGCGCTTTCCTATTTGCTGTCAAGGGTGGAGCTTATGGTAAAAGCTTCGCCCGTGCCATCCTCCTTGACGGGCACCTTCTTGGTTTCTGGTGGGGCCACCTTAGACTTCTTGCTCTTGCCAATAGAGCTCTCTGGCATGTCCTTAGTGGGAACACAACACTCCAAAGAGGTGTGTTTGCCGGAGTGAGTGTAGGAACCCTTGCCGAAACCAGGAGTCTTGTCGGCGGCCGAGGCCTTGCTGGTCTTCTTCTCGGTGGCGGGAGCAGGTGTCTTGGCGGCGGATGCCGCAACGGCCTCTCGATAGAGTTGGTCGGCATAGATGAGCGCATCCCTCTTGTCGCATCTGACGGTGATGATGCTCATCGGGCCGGGCATCTTCAGCTTGTTGTATGCGTAGTGTGACGCCGCCATGAACTTGGCCAGCGCCGGGCGGCCAAGGATGCTGTTATATGGCAACGGGATCTCGGCAACATCGAAAATGATTTTCTCTATCCTGTAGTTAAGGTCGCCACCAAACGTGACTGGCAGCGTGACCTTTCCCTTGGGCTGGCTCCTCCCCGGATTGATCCCTTGGAATGTACCCGTTTCCTCAAGATCTTTGTCAGGGATCTGCAGCCTCTTGATCACATTGGGCGAGATCAAGTTCACACCGGCCTCACCGTCAACTAACATCTTCATCACCTTGAGGTTGCGTATTGTTGGTGATACCAACAACAGCAAACACCCGACCGCAGTTGTGCAATCAAGGTGATCCTCGGCGTCGAAAATGATAGGCGTGTGGGACCACCTTAGTGGCCTCTGTGCGTCGACCATTGGTTCTGTCGCATTAATCTCATGTGCCCACTGTTTTAGTTGGTGGTGGGAGGAATTCAACAAGGCACATCCATCAACACATATGACCTCTGTCACCTTCTGAAGCTCATGCTCAGTGGACTCGTCGTCGTCATCATGATCGTCATCCTCTTCCTTCTTGTCGCGGCATCAGTAAGGCCTCTCTTGTTGCTTCTCTTTGTCGCCGCGACCTCTTAGACCTCCGTGCTTCTTGCTAGATTCTTTAGCGCCACCTTGGCCCTTCACCTTGTCTCGTCTCTCATACTTAGCCCTTTGCTTCTCCATTAGCAGCTCTACTTGGCGGCAATTCTAGAGGTCGTGGCCCTTGGTACGGTGAATCTTGCAGTACTGCTTGTCAGAGCCATCTTACTTGCCGGCAGTCGCGAAGGCCCGGCAGGCGTTGCACCCGGCAATCTCCTTGCCGGGGTCATCAATAGCAAGAACGGTCTTGCCCTTGCGCTTCCTGTTATGTCGTAGGCCCTTCTTTGCCAGGGCAACAACGTCTTCATCTTCTGAGTCACTTTCCACGTCGGTATCTTCGCCGGGGTACTTTCTTCCTTCCTTAGCTCGGGCACATCTGTCAGCTAGAACATATAGTTCGGCAACATCTGCAACCTTGTTCATCGCCAGCTTCTCGCAATTTACGATTGGGCATGTTCTGATGGAACGCACTGATGACATCGGCGGGATGAACATCAGGGATGTTGTAGTGCACACGGCTGAACCTTTGTATGTATTTACGCAAGTATTTGCCGTCCCTTTGAGGGATCACACGCAAATCGCTTGCCTGGCCAGGAGCTACATGGCCACCCGTGAAGGCACCAACAAACTCGTGGCACAGATCGTACCAAGAGGAGATGGAGTCTATCGGAAAATGCATCAACCATGACCTGACGTTGGGCTTGAGCGCCAACGGGACATAGTTGGCGAGTACCTTGTCGTCTCATGCTCTGGCAGCTTGCATCGCAATGGTGTAAACACTGAGGAACTCAGACGGATGGGTCTTGCCGTCGTACTTCTCCGGGACCTCCTGTTTGAACACGCGGGTGTTGGGCCACTGGAATTGCCGCAGCTCATGGGTGAACGCTGGACAAGTTATCGCATAAGGCAAGTCAGCAGCGTCCCCCAATGCAGGCATGTATGCAGTAGGCCTAGCACGCCTATCAGATTGATGATGTGCCTCCCGCCGCCTCTCGATAGTGGTACGGGCATCTTCCTCGAGACACTCTCGAAGAACTTGACGTTGGTCGCAACGCGCCCGTGGGTCAGATGACGCCGTGGACACGTTGTCACGGGCGTTAACCCGACAGGCTGGCCGTGGTGGAGGGGAGTGCACCGTGGTTGCGGTGCCTCCAACCCTCCCACTTCCTATACGCGTTGTCTCGTCGGTCCGGCGCCGCGAGGGACTTGCTTCCCGGTGGTCATCCCTGTTGGCATGGACAATAAGGCTTTGAATGGCAGCCCTCCACTCTTCTTGCTTCTCCAAGGCAGGAGGAGAGTCGAGGAGTAGCTATGCCCGCGCCAATGCTTCTGCTCGTGTAGGTGGCAGCGACAGGTGTGAGGAATGGGAGGACTAACTACGTTAGAAGGATTCCCATCATGATTCTGTGGTCGTGCGCCCTTTTTGCCAGCATCATGGCGCGCATGTCGGCCCTGCGCGTCTAGAGAGTGACGCTGAGGGCTTTTGCCGCGGCGACGCCCGGGGTCTTCAACATAGCGGCGCAATTTGTCGCGCACGAGCTGAGAGGACCGCAGCGCGTGTGCTCGCAGTGTTGTCTTCCTGCCCTTGGAGGTCCCCACGCCACCCGTAGGTAGCGTAGCTCCATCCTTGGGTGCGGTAGTGTGTGGACCGTCATCGCCGCTGCGGACGATGCCGCTCGCCTGGCTTCTCGTATCTGGGTGGCGCAGACGGTCTTGATCTCTTCCACCACTGGCATCTACCACATCGCCCGTCCGTGCGGGCACGGGTGGAGCGGCTCCGGACGGGCCGACCGCCGCGATCGTCTTCTTCTTCGGCGCAATCGCGGTGAAGAAACTTGTTGTACTAACTAGAAGATCAGATTCTCACAAGTAATTCCCCCTACTTGGCGTACCAAAGATGTCGTGAAAACGAACGCCTATGGGATCACAAGAATTCCTTCTACGTTCGGCGGGGAGAGTAGCTGCACGAAGAGCGGGTCTAGCAGTCAGCACAAGGTTTTTTTTACCCAGGTTCGGGCTGCAAAGATGCATAATACCCTAGTCATGCTTGTCTGGATATACGTGTTCTTGAGCTTTTGAACTAGCTGCGGTGCGTGCACCAGTCCAAAAAGTCTAAATCCTCTCTCTGTACGCCTCGGGCCTCCTTTTATATGTAAAGGGCTCGCCATAGTGGCACACAGGAGATGGAAAGCAAGCTATAGCGTATGAGCTTATCGCACGACACTGTAGGACAAATGCATTTAATGTGTTGCCTGCGTGCCCTCTTACTTTATCGGGGACGGCAACAGAAGCCATCCTATCCGTCGCCGCTCCTCCTTGCTTCGACATGCGTCCAGGCTGACGAGGCATGCAGTGCCACGCTGGCTAACTAGCTGTTGTGTTGACACGATGGTAGAGCCGCCACTAAGATCTGCATGCCACCACACAGGCGCCTACTTGGTTGGCACACTGCTCGTCACACTGATGTGGTGGTGAGGTGGCAAATCCTTGGCGGGCGCGGGCCTGGTCACAGCCCAGCAATCGTCCCCGTCAAGGCTTGCCGGGGGCCTCACAGTCGTCCCCGGGAAGGATCTTGCTGGGGTTCTTCGTCTTCTGGTCCCATGTGGACCTGCAGGCGATCAATCTCTATGAAGATCTGCATGCTACCACGCATGCGTTCCCAAATCTTGGTCTTAACGTTGTCGGTGGTGTTAGAACTCTCAGCCTCAAGGGTGATGGGCTTGCTGGTGCTGCGTAGGTTGCCCGGCAAGGATGTTACCAGGGGAGGTCCAGCTCGCCTTATGCTCCTTGTTCCTTGACTTGAGTATCTGCCTTGGTAGTCTTCGCGTTTCATCTTCTGTTGCACTGTCGGGCCCGGCCACAAGTGTGGCTATGACTGCCGTGCAGAAGTAAGGGGTACAGAAGGAGCCCATACTTTTGTACACTGACAACAAAAAAATTACCACAACATGTTCGTGCCATTTCATGAAACCATGCCAAGTTTCATGATTTTCAGGTGAGTTTTGGATTACAGGAATTTAAAAACTAAGTTTCTCAATGTTTCCGGTCGAGCCACGATGCCCAGATGTTTGAATTCCATTCCCATTTCTTGCATGGGACCTAGAAATTCACCCAAGTACACATAAATGATTTTTTAACCAACGTTGGAGCATGTGCTTATAGTTTCAATTTGAATTATGGGCATTCAATGCCCAGAAACTCCTTTTAATAGAAAAAAGGCCAAATGAACCCGGAATAATTCTACGATTTAGCACGAAACTCCTATTGGTCTATGTTGCCTCCGTAAAAAAATCAAGGGGGGAAAGGCAGCGTATGTTATTTTGCACACGAAGGTGACACGTTCCCTCTCGGAACCACAAGCCTTCTTGAGAGAAGCTCCGGTTTGCAAGAAGCTTATACCGAAGGTTGTCCCAATTCAGTCAAAAAAATTACCACCGCATTGTGCTGCCATGTCATGACACCATGACAAGTTTCATGATTTTCATGCGTGTTTTGGGTTTAGAGGAATGTAAAAACCAAGTTTCTCAATGTTTCCGGCCGAGGCACGACACCCAGATGTTTGAATTCCATTCCCATTTCTTGCATGGGGCCTAGAAATTCAACCAAGGACACACATGTGATTTGTCAACCAACTTTGGTGCACTCGAGCATGTGATTGTAGTTCAAATTTGAATTATGCACACTAAATGCCCAAAAACTCAATTAATGTATAAAAAGGCCAAACAAAACCCAGAATGATTCCAAAATTTAACATGACACTCATATAGTTCTAT
>NC_041381.1:198745977-198778902 GCF_002162155.2 Triticum dicoccoides
TTCGCACACAAAGGTGGCCCATTCCCTCTCGGAACCACGAGCCTTCTTGAGAGAAGCTCCAGTTTGCAAGAATATTATACCAAAACTTGTCCCAAATTGGCCAAAACAATTACCATAGCATGTTTGTGACATGACATGACACCATGCCAAGTTTCATGATTTTCATGTGTGTTTTGGATTTACAAGAATTTAAAAACCAAGTTTCTCAATGTTTTCGGCCGAGCCACGACGCCAAGATGTTTGAATTTCATTCCCATTTCTTGCATGGGACCTAGAAATTCACCCAAGGACACACATGTGATTTTTCAATCAACTTTGGTGCACTGGAGCAGGTGCTTGTAGTTCAAATTTGAATTATGCACATTAAATGCCCAGAAACTCAATTAATGTATTAAAAAGGCCAAACGAATCCGGAATAATTCCAAATTTTAACACGACACTCATATAGTTCTATGTTGTCTCTGAAAAAAATCAAGAGGGGGGAGGGGGCAGCGTATATCGTTTCGCACACAAAGGTGACACGTTCCCTCTCGGAACCACGAGCCTTCTTGAGAGAAGCTCCGGTTTGCAAGAAGATTTACCAAAACTTGTCCCAAATCGTCCAAAAAAATTACCATAGCATGTTTGTGACATGACATGACACCATGCCAAGTTTCATGATTTTCATGTGTGTTTTGGATTTACAAGAATTTAAAAACCAAGTTTCTCAATGTTTTCGGCCGAGCCACGACACCAAGATGTTTGAATTTCATTCCCATTTCTTGCATGGGTCCTAGAAATTCACCCAAGGACACACATGTGATTTTTCAATCAACTTTTGTGCACTCGAGCATGTGCTTGTAGTTCAAATTTGAATTATGCACATTAAATGCCCATAAACTCAATTAATGTATAAAAAAGGCCAAACGAACCCGGAATAATTCCAAATTTTAACACGACACTCATATAGTTCAATGTTGTCTCTGCAAAAAATCAAGAGGGGGAGGGGCAGCGTATATCGTTTCGCACACAAAGGTGACATGTTCCCTCTCGGAACGACGAGCCTTCTTGAGAGAAGCTCCGGTTTGGAAGAAGACTATACCAAAACTTGTCCCAAATCGTCCAAAAAATTTACCATAGCATGTTTGTGACATGACATGACACCATGCCAAGTTTCATGATTTTCATGTGTGTTTTGGATTTACAAGAATTTAAAAACCAAGTTTCTCAATGTTTTCGGCCGAACCACGACACCAAGATGTTTGAATTTCATTCCCATTTCTTGCATGGGACCTAGAAATTCACCCAAGGACACACATGTGATTTTTCAATCAACTTTGGTGCACTCGAGCATGTGCTTGTAGTTCAAATTTGAATTATGCACATTAAATGCCCAGAAACTCAATTAATGTATAAAAAGGCCAAACGAACCCGGAATAATTCCAAATTTTAACACGACACTCATATAGTTCTATGTTGTCTCTGCAAAAAATCAAGAGGGGGGAGGGGGCATCGTATATCATTTCACACACAAAGGTGACACGTTCCCTCTCGGAACCACGAGCCTTCTTGAGAGAAGCTCCAGTTTGCAAGAAGCTTATACCAAAACTTGTCCCAATTCAACCAAAAACTTTAGCACAACATGTTGGTGCCATGACATGACACCATGCCAAGTTTCATGATTTTCAGGCAAGTTTTGAATCTACAAGAATTTAAAAACCAAGTTTCTCAATGTTTTCAGCCTAGCCACGACACCCAGGTGTTTGAATTTCATTCTCAGTTCTTGCAAGGGACCTATAAATTCACCGAAATACACACATGTCATTTTCCAACAAACTTTGGTGCACTGGAGCATGTGCTCGCAGTTCAAATTTGAATTATGCACATTAAATGCCTAGAAACTCAATTAATGCATAAAAAGCCCAAACGAACCCGGAATAATTCCTAATTTTAACACAACACTCATATAGTTGCATGTTCACTACAGATAAATATCCTAGCAATTCAAACACCATCCTTTCCCTCCGTAACACCATTTGTCTTCCAAAACAGAATGAAAAAAATCTGGTACACCACAAACAGTTTCCTAGCAAGAATCATGTGCACTACAAAAAAAATACACTTCCGTGATGATACGTGTTTGTCATAGTAGGTCACATTTTCTGTCATGCATGTACATCCATGATGATTTTATGACAGAATCAAGATAGTCATACCTGTGCTGTCGTAGAAGTGCTCCATGACATTACCAAAATTATCATCACGGAAGTGTCCACTTCCATGATGATAAATCGCGCGTCACAGAAGTGCTTTCGTCAAGGGTGACCGACACGTGGCATCCACTGTAACGGAATGCCGTTAAGCTATCGGGTCCGGTTTTGGATCCGATAACCCGTTAACATCCCCGACCAATGGGGATTTTCCACATGTAAAATCATCATTGGCTGGAGGAAACACGCGTCGGCTCACCGTTGGGACAGATGTCATCCACTCATGGGACCTGTCATGGAATTGTCACGTCAGATGTCCTCATGAAAGGACTTAGTTGTGGAGCCATCGCAACTAGGAAGCTTGAAGGGGTTAATCGGGACAAAGGACACGAGAGGTTTATACTAGTTTGGCCCCTTACGGTGAAGGTAAGGCCTACGTCTAGTTGGGTTGGTATTGATGTTTCGATGACCGGGGAGCGAGATACGCTATGCCCGGCTCTCGATGAGTTGTTTCTTTCCCTAAGCCGCCAGCAGGTCGTCCCCTTATATACACGGGTTGACGCCCTATGGCTTACAGAGTCCCGGCCGGCTTATAAATAGTTTCCGGCTCGGTGACTAGTTAAATCTACCTTATGATACAAGTCATGCCATTATGGCGGTTTACTACAATGGGCCTTAAGTCGCCTGTGTGCCTTAAGCCCTTTATTGAACCGCCATCTTCATGCTTGGTCTTGGGCTTCTTTCTGGTAAGTCTTCTTTGCGTAACCCGGCCCCTCCTGGGCAGCTTACACAAATAGTTATATCCCCAACATTAGGCCCCAGATGGATTTGAACTTGTTCCTGTCAATCTTAAAATACCTTAAAACATAAATCCTCAGTCTTCTGACTATGCAAAAGGTTTTCTTTAACCCGCCCTAACGTCATCTTTTGGATCTGTGTTAACCCGCCGTGACGTCATCTTTTCTTAAATTCCTTTTTTTATTCCACCATATCCTTCAACGGATCTCTGTCTTTATTGACTGTTCCGAAAACCGAGGCGTCGGGGCCGCTAGATAGTAATTCTTATCTCCTCGTTTCTCGCACCATCTTAGTTTTCCGTTCCTTATAAATAGGCGTGACCTAGGTCTTCCCATTCTCCTCCTTCCAGTCGTCTCCTTCCTCTTGCTACTTCTCTGTCGCTCGAGCTCTGCCGCCGCCGCCGTCGCAGATCTCATCTTCACCAACTCTGGTCAATGCATCAACCTGGTTTGACCAGAGAAATGCGACGACCCTCCGCTGCAACCCTGCATCCGTAAGTCTCCTCTTTCCTGCTTCTTAGATCCACATTAGGACCTTCGAGTTCTTCACGTTCTTCGTTGTTTAGCAGTTCCCTTTCATAGATTCCATCACCCCCTCTTTTCTTGATCTTGGAGATGGTAGAAACCGATGCGGTAGATTTTCCGCGCCTACTTTGGACGTAGATAGACCCCTTTCTGTTACATAGAGGCCCCATTCGAGCTCTTCAGCTTCATCTGCGTCAATCTTAGGTCTAGATAAATTTCTTGTCAGAACAACTTTTTGATCTCAAATAACAGTAATAGATTATGAAACCTGTTTATATCACCCAGAAAACTACTTCTGTCAAACACAACCGTCCATGTAGCCGGCTTAAATAAATGATACTAAACTGTGAACCTTGCTTGCTTCTCATGACCTTAAGAAGTTTGACTGCTTTTGATATTTGCGGTGGCTTAAATACTGTTGCATAGTTATCCTTATATCATTAGGCCCCTTCTTAAGCCGCCACCTTGAATAATTAAGATATTTCTCCCTGGTTAAAATTGAACCGGAACTTCTTAATTTGTCGTAGGCCAACTGTTGTCATGGCACCTAAGGCAACCAAGGCCCCTGTGACCAGCAATTGGGTCCCATCCATAGTCACTAAGAGTAAACTGTCTGAATTTGTGAAGTCTGGCCAACTGCCAAAAAGGAGGTTATGTCTTATCGTGCCCCTGACCCGTCTATAGAGAGGCCTCAACCCAAAGAAGGGGAGGTGATAATTTTTACGGATCACATGAACCAGGGATTTGTCCCACCCGGCTCAAAATTCTTCAGGGAAGTTTTGAATTTCTTTGATCTTAGACCGCAAGACATTGGACCCAATTCCGTGTCAAACATTTGCAATTTCCAAGCCTTCTGAGAGGTGTACCTGGGAGAGGAGCCAAGTTTGCTATTGTTTAGAGAACTTTTCTATTTGAACCGGCAGAATGAACGTGCCAACGGGCCTAGTCTTGAGCTTGGAGGCATTTCAATTCAGCGGCGGAGAGATTGCCTTTTTCCTTATGCCGAACTGCCGAGTCATCCAAAAGATTGGAACCAGACGTGGTTCTATTGTCAGGATACTTCACCGGCTGATGAGAGCCCTCTGCCCGGCTTCCGCGCCCTGCGCCTTGAGTCCAACCATCCGCTAGCGGACAAACTGACGGTTGTCGAGCGTTTGCCTCTCAATCCCACCATCAAGAAGATCAAAGGTCTTTTGGGAAACGGTTTAAACGGCATCGATCTGGTCCGAGTCTGGGTCACTTGGCGAGTACTTCCATTAAGCCGCCGCTCCGGCTTAATGTGTACTTACACAGGCGAAAAAGATGATCCACTACGTCATAGTCCTAATGACTTACCAGATGATGTGGTGGATGCTACGACCCAATCACTGCTGAAGGAGGGCACTGTAACTAGTAATGCCTTCGGCTTACTTCCCTTCTGCAAGAAGAACCCGACCCCTGCAGTGAGTTATCAATCTTAATACATATTCTTTATCATGTTATACCTTATTTGTACTCATAACTCCTTATCTTTTTCCACAGGCCGATGATAACTTCTGGAAGGTCAAGTATGACCATGAGGCTACCAAACAAGCCAGGACAACCAAAAAGACTGAAAGGAAAGCCGCCAAGACTGGAACCTCAAAGAAGAAGAAACCCAGCGCCTCCGACTTATTCAAATTGGATGGTACTTCTTCGGATGATGAAGAGGTAATCCTTTAACTTTCTTAACTCCCTTGTCGTTATTTTACTGACATTCTATCCTTTTAGGAGGATATAGGGAACAGTCAAGCAGTTGAAGAAGAGGTAACTATAATCTCCTCTGACTCAGAGCCTTTGCCAAAACAAAAAATCTGAAGGGTGACCTGGAAAGTAAGATTTTCAGATCGTCTAGCTTATCAAGATCCGCAATTTCTTTTGAAGCAACAACAACTTGAAAACCGGAGGCAGACTCGGGCCAATCAAGACGTAGAACTCTCCTCTGGCTTACCCGATGTAACTAGGAAGCGTCGGACCGAGGTTATCTCCAATTTACGTTCTGTTTTACCTTTGGCGGGTTTGATTCGCCAACCTCTCAATTCATCTAACTCTAATTATCAGGATACCTCTCCTTCCTCCGACGAGTCAATGCAATCAAACATGCCAGCTTTCAAAACATCTCCTGGGTAATGTAACCTTATTTACTTTAAGTTTTACCTTACTTATGCTTTAATGCTCATCCTTCTACCTTTATTGACAGCATGCAAGTGAAGCCTAGCAAGAGGGCAAGGAAAAATAAGCCATCCCAAGACCCGATTGTTACTGAACCGGCACCTGACATGTCTGCTCCTGACAGCTCCTCCCATCAGCCGCTGCCTGAACTGGCTTCTGACATTCCGGTGCCAACCTCTGACCCGCCTGCCGAAGATGTTATCAACAGCTCTGATAATCCGGAAGCTCCTAGCCCGGTCAAGACGACTGACCTGGAAGATGAATTTCTGAAAAGTCAATTTGTTGAACCGGGGCGGCCTACTGTCCTTGCCAAATGTACTGCCAAGGAAGAACTTGCCGAACGCCGAAAGGCCAAACAGGACATTACTGATTATACTCACTTAAGCATTGGTGATATAGTCTCGGGCTATCTGAATCAAGTGCATAATAGTCGTGACCTGGAAATTGACATGGTGAAACAAATACAACACAAATCTGAGGTATAACTTATGCTATTTTCCTGAATATTACTTACTGTACCAGCCCCCAAGTCTATTGCTTATGAATGAATATGATGTAGACTTAGAAATCTACTTACTATTGGTTTGACCGGTTTAAAGAAAATATTTAACCCGGTTATAGCATGATACTTTGAACTTGCGATACACATTAGCCCCAAGTGCCAAGTATCTTTTCTTGTAAAATGCTTGGGACTTAATATGCATGACCCGGATTTGTCGGTTAAAAAATTCTTTAACATACATTAGCCCCCAAGCGCCAAGTATCTTTACTTGTAAAATGCTTGGGACTTTGGATGTTATCTTATCGTGATCCTTACCATAATCTGATATCAATGCAGGCCACCATAAGTCAATTTGAATCGGAGCTTGTTGACTTGAAGAGCCGGCTGAAAGCTCAAGAACTTGAAACTCAGAAGGCCAACTCCAAATTCAAATTCAGTGTCTCTGAAAATGAGAAGTTGAAGAAAATTTTTGAGTCCGAGAAGAAAGCATGGGCTGATGAGAAGACTTCACTGGTGACTCGGGCCGAGACAGCAGAAGCATCTCTTGCAGAGGCAACAACCGAGCTGTCCGACTTAAAACGGCAGATATCCCAAATGGTCTCAGCCATCTTCGGTAAGTTACTGTACAAAACCACAAACATTGTAATCTTTCAATGACTATTGTAATCATTATCTCCGGCTCACTGTTATTCTTGCGAACACACAGGCCCCAGGAGCACCAACCTCAAGCAGAGCATGTTGATCAAGCTTAAGGCGCTTTACACTTTAGTGCAACAACTGTACTCCGGGTCACAACGTGCCTTAGCCATTGTAGCCTTATCGAATACCACTCCCCACCTTCTTCAAGGAGTGCTGAAGCATCTCGCTGTGCTACCTCTGCAAATTCAGGATTTAAGGCGGGCATCTTCAAGAGCCGGGGTTGTGGCCGCATTGAGCCGAGCAAAGGCATGGATGCCAGAGCTTGACCTGGCTGACCTCGCTCTTGGATATCCGAGCCTGAAGGAGGACGGTACTGTATTTGATGATCATGATTTCACCGCATGTGTCAAAGTCGTACGTCCCTTGGCTACTCTTATTGGAAATGATACTGATCTTACCAAGTATTCGCCGGGCTACAATAGCGAGAACCGGAGAATTCCAAACATTCCATATGACCAAGTCAGCCTGATCCCTCCAACGCGTAAGCATACTTTTGCCCCTGAAGTGGACTCAGCCGACTTAATAGATGATGAGGCTGAGTTTGAACCTTTGAGTGGCATTGACTAGGCCTCATCAACCTTCCAGGACAAAGCAACCGGCGGAGAGGCGGAGAAGGATAAGCCGGAATCTTCAAGCCCACCGAAGGAGTGAATCGCCAGGCGTTTTGCAAACAACATTGCTTCATTTATTCAGACTCGGGGAGTCTTGTAATAGGGTAGAAAAAACTTCTCAATGTTTGTCATGCCTTCGCGCATGTTCCCAGCGCTTAACACTTTCGTAAGCCGCTATCGCTATATATGCTTGGCTTATGTTGATCGTTTATTTCCTTGAAGTTTAAATTTTCTTGCCTTATCCTGCACATAAAACAAACAAAATTCCCTTGGCGGTTTATCGCGTCGGGGGTCACATAAGGTATTGATAACCCGGAACACGAACCAAAGACATCATATACAAGCCGGTTTATGACTATACTCGTTAAACATAGCCATAATAGCATACCTGCGATCCCTTTTGATAATCTTTCCTGCTTATATGATGTCCACCTAGTACTTAACAACCTGGGGGGACCAATATTAAACCGGAAGAGACAAAAAACTATCTCATAATGCTTTCCAGAAGGTCTCAAGATAGTCAAAATAGTTATGCTTATGATGCATAATAAACAACATTCACAGGCTCCTGATTCGAATACGATCGGTAAACCGTTCCAAAGGGGTTAAGCTAAGATTCGGATACAATCATATAGCCCCCAGTGGCTTTGGCGATGCCGATCAAGTGGGTATCAACAGCTATGTTCTCTTTGGTTCGAATATGACCTATGTTTGAACAGGAAGCCCCCAAGTGACCATAAGAGTTGTTTAATGACGCTGATTCGAATACGACCCACGTCAGACCTAAAGGGGGTTAAGCTGTGATTCAAATATGATCAAGAAGCCCCCAAGTGGGTTTGGCAGTATGCCGATCAAGTGGGTATCGACAGCTATGTTCTCTTTGGTTCGAATACGACCTATGTTTGAACAGGAAGCCCCCAAGTGATCATGGCTAGATTCAGATATGATCATAAGCCTGACCAAAGGGAAAGCCGGATTCAGATATGATCCGCTTCCCTGTTGGTAGTTTTCACCACCTGATAATGAAGACATATAAACATTTTTGAAGAAACAAGGACAGAGGTCCTCCTTTATTGCTTTATATAATATGTACATCGTCAAAAATATATATACATCTGGAGAGCCGCTGGCTCAAGTATAGTAAGGCCAAAGATGGGCGATATTCCATGGCCGGCAGGTCTCCTCCTCCGACTTACGTGAGTCTTTGTGCTCTTGAACATCAATGAGGTAGTATGACCCATTGTTCAGATTCTTGCTGACCACAAAGGGTCCTTCCCAAGGCGGAGATAGCTTGTGCATGCCAGATTGATCTTGGATGAGCCGGAGTACTAATTCGCCTTCCTGAAAGGTTCTACTCCTAACCCGGCGGCTGTGATAGCGGTGCAGGTCTTGCTGGTAAATCACCAATCGGGCTATTGCTAAGTCTCGCTCCTCATCTAACAAGTCAAGTGCATCCTGACGAGCTTTTTCGTTATCCGCCTCCACGTAAGCCGCCACGTGGGGTGAGTCATGTCGGATGTCACTTGGCAGAACTGCCTCTGCACCGTACACCATAAAGAAAGGTGTGTAGCCTGTAGATCTGTTAGGCGTAGTGTTGATGCTCCACAGCACAGAAGGTAACTCCTCCACCCAACAGCCCGGAGTCCGCTGTAAGGGGACAAAGAGCCGAGGCTTAATACCCTTCAGGATCTCTTGATTAGCTCTTTCTGCTTGACCATTGGATTGAGGATGAGCAACATCCGACACATCGAGCCGGATATGTTCTCGCTGACAGAACTCTTCCATGGCTCCCTTAGAGAGATTAGTGCCATTATCAGTTATAATGCTGTGTGGGAAACCAAAACGAAAGATCACCTTTTTCATGAACTGAACCGCCGTGGCTGCATCACACTTACTGACTGGCTCTGCCTCAACCCACTTTGTAAACTTATCCACTGCCACCAGCAGATGGATCTTTTTATCCTTAGACCTCTTGAAAGGTCCAACCATGTCAAGCCCCCAGACCGCAAACGGCCAAGTGATTGGGATCATCCTCAATTCTTGAGCCGGCACATGAGCTCGTCGTGAAAACTTTTGACAACCGTCACACTTACTGACCAGATCCTCCGCATCAGCATGAGCCGTGAGCTAGTAGAAACCATGATGGAAGGCCTTGGCCACAAGAGATTTTGAGCCGGCATGATGACCACAATCTCCTTCATGAATTTCACGAAGTATATCTTGTCCCTCCGTAGGTGACACACAGCGTTGAAACGCCCCAGTGACGCTTAGGTGATGTAACTCACCGTTAACAATCGTCATAGATTTGGAGCGCCTGACGATTTGTCTTGCCAAGGTCTCATCCTCAGGTAACTCTCCCCGGGTCATATAAGCCAAATACAACACTGTCCAATCTGGGATAACGTGAAGAGCTGCCACCAGCTGTGCCTCCGGGTCTGGCACCGCTAGTTCTTCCTTGGTAGGCACCTTGACAGAAGGGTTATGTAAAATATCGAGAAAGGTGTTAGGCGGCATCGGCTTACGTTGAGATCCCAACCGGCTTAAAGCATCAGCCGCCTCATTCTTCCTTCAATCAATGTGCTCCACTTGATAACCCTTGAAGTGACCAGCTACCGCATCTACTTCATGGCGATAAGCCGCCATAAGGGGATCCTTGGAATCCCACTTGCCTGACACTTGCTGAGCCACGAGATCTAACTCACCCAAACACCTTACCCGGCTTATGTTCATCTCCTTGGCCATCCGGAGACCATGGAGTAAGGCCTCGTACTCAGCTGCATTGTTAGTACATGGAAACATAAGCCGGAGTACATAAAAAAATTTGTCACCTCGAGGGGAAGTTAAAACAACTCCAGCCCCCGAGCCTTCTAGCTGCCTGGACCCGTCAAAGTGAATAGTCCAATATGTGTTATCCGGCTTCTCTTCAGGCACCTGCAACTCTGTCCAATCATTGATAAAGTCCACCAAGGCCTGAGACTTAATAGCAGTATGTGGCATATACTTCAAATCATGAGGCCCAAGCTTGATAGCCCACTTGGCGACTCGTCCTGTGGCCTCCCTATTCTGGATGATGTCTCCCAAAGGGGCAGAACTCACCACTGTTATAGGATGACTTTGAAAGTACTGCTTCAACTTCCGGTTGGCCATAAACACTCCGTAAACGAGTTTCTGCCAATGTGGATACCTTTGTTTAGACTCGATGAGCACCTCACTGATATAGTAAACCGGCCGTTGAACCGGATGCTCCTTGCCAGCTTCCTTACGCTCCACCACAATAGCAACACTGACGGCTTATGAATTGGCAGCCACGTATAACAGCAACGACTCTTTATCAATAGGAGCTGCAAGAATCGGTGGTTTAGACAGCTATCTTTTTAAGTCTTCAAAGGCAGCGTCAGCAGCACCACTCCAGACAAAAGTGTCCGTTTTCTTCATCATCTGATACAGTGGTAGGGCCTTCTCACCTAACCGGCTTAAAGCGGCGACACGACCCACCAATCGTTGAACATCATTGATGCACGTCGGTTTAGCCAGAGAGGTAATTGCCTTAATCTTCTCCGGATTAGCTTCAATGCCTCTGTTTGATACCAGAAAACCCAAAAGCTTGCCTGCAGGTACACCAAATACACGCTTGGCCGGGTTAAGCATCACTTTATAAATCCGGAGATTATCAAAGGTTTCTTTCAAGTCGGATATTAAGGTTTCCTTCTCTCTGGACTTCACCACAATGTCATCTACATAAGCATGAACATTACGCCCGATTTGATCGTGTAGACAGTTCTGCACACATCGCTGATAAGTTGCCTGAGCACTCTTGAGTCCAAACGGCATAGATACATAACAGAAGGCCCCAAACGGAGTGATGAAAGCCGTCTTCTCCTGGTCCTTAACTGCCATTTTGATCTGATGATAACCAGAGTAAGCATCCAAAAAGCTCAAGCGTTCACAACCCGCCGTAGCATCAATGATTTGATCAATATGGGGGAGAGCAAAGGGATCATCGGGACAAGCCTTGTTTAAGTCCGTGTAGTCCACACACACCCGCCAGGTGCCGTTGTTCTTGAGGACAAGCACCGGGTTAGCCAACCACTCCGTGTGAAAAACTTCAATAATAAACCCAGCCGCTAAGAGCCGGGCAACTTCCTCTCCGATGGCTTTCCGTCTCTCTTCATTAAAACGCCGAAGAAACTGCCTGACCGGCTTATACTCCGGATCAATATTGAGAGTGTGCTCAGCGAGTTCCCTCGGTACACCCGGCATGTCAGAAGGTTTCCATGCAACGATGTCCCGGTTCTCACGGATGAACTCGATGAGCGCGCTTTCCTATTTGGGATCCAAATTGCTGCTGATGCTGAATTGCTTGGCAGAGTCACCTGGGGTAAAGTCAACAAGCTTTGTCCCGGCGGCCGATTTAAACTTCAATGCCGGGTCATGCTCTGTAGTTGGCTTCTTTAGAGAGGTCATATCTGCCGGGTCAACATTGTCTTGATAAAATTTGAGCTCCTCTGCGGCACAAGCAGACTCAGCGTAAGCCGCGTCGCCTTCTTCACACTCCAAAGCCACCTTTCGACTCCCATGCACAGTGATGGTACCCTTGTGACCCGGCATCTTGAGCTGTAAATAAACGTAACATGGTCGTGCCATGAACCTAGCATAAGCCGGTCGCCCAAACAGAGCGTGATATGGACTCCTGATTTTAACCACTTCAAACGTCAATTTCTCAGCCCTGGAGTCATATTCATCTCCAAAGGCCACCTCCAGTTCAATCTTGCCAACTGGGTAAGCCGACTTACCAGGAACCACTCCATGGAAAACAGTGTTGGATGTTCTCAAATTCTTATCAGTCAACCCCATGCGTTGAAAGGTCTCGTAGTAGAGGATATTGATGCTGCTACCTCCGTCCATGAGTACCTTAGTGAATTTATATCCACCAACCTGAGGTGCTACCACCAAGGCTAACTGACCTGGATTATCGACCCGTGGAGGGTGATCTTCTCTGCTCCATATGATGGGCTATTCTGACCACCTCAAATAACGAGGAATTGCCGGCTCAACAGAATTCACGGCCCTCTTATGAACCTTCTAATCACGTTTGCATAAGCTAGTGGTAAACACGTGATACTGCCCACCACTTAACTGCTTCGGATGGCTTTGATAACCCGACTGCTACTGCTGTTGCCCTCCTTGACCAGACTGCTACTGATTATTACCGCCTGGATGTCCCTGAAAGCCGGAGTTTGAACCACCGGCCGGGCCATGAAAACCGCCAGCCCCTGAACCGCCGCCAGATCCATGACTGCCATCAAAGGTGTTGGATTTTTTAAACGCCTTCATGATCGCGCAATCTTTCCACAGGTGTGTGGCGGGGCGCTCCCAGGTGCCGTGTCTCGGGCAGGGCTCATTGAGTAGCTGCTCAAGAGATGGGCCTGACCCGCCGGATCAAGGCGGCTTACCCTTACGTCTCTGATTGTTACCTTGCGCATTGGCATTGGCCACAAACTCCGGGTTACCATCCGCCTTACGCTTATTGCCTCCTTGATTCATCGGGTTATGCTATTGACCCTTTCCATTGCCGTTCCTTTTTCCCTTCCCTGTCTTCTCATCGTCAGACGTGGGATCCTTGGTACTATCAGAATCGGCATATTTGACTAAAGCCACCATCAGCGTACCCATATCCTTGCAGTCATGTTTAAGGCGCCCCAGTTTCTGCCTCAGCGGCTCAAAGCTGCAATTCTTCTCCAACATAAGGGCTGTAGAGCCGGCATCCATCTTATCAGATGAATGAATTATCTCCTTGACCCGGCGTACCCAATGGGTGGTGGATTCACCCTCCTCCTACTTACAATTCGTCAAGTCCACGATTGACATAGATTGCTTACAGGTGTCCTTGAAGTTTTGGATGAAACGGGCTTTTAACTCTTCCCATGAACCAATGGAATTGGGTGGTAAACCTTTTAACCAAGATAGGGCCGTTCCATCTAACATCATGGTGAAGTATTTAGCCATTGTCGCGTCACTGACTTCTAACAGCTCCATGGCCATCTCATAACTCTCGGTCCATGCTCCGGGCTGTAAGTCGGCCGTGTAATTTGGCACCTTTCGAGGTCCCTTGAAGTCCTTGGGCAGGCGCACATTAGGCAGAGCTGGTACCAGACAAGGAACACTGCCGGTTCTAGTGGCTACTCCCGCCTCAACAGAAGTCATTGGATATTCTGGGAAATCTTGATGTGCCGTCTGTTGAGCTGCTAGCTGAGCCGCCCGCTCGTTCTCCTGATGTATTCGGTCTTGCACCAGATTATAGCCACCTAGCTGGTTACGGCGTTGGGCGTTGCTTGAAAAAGCTTCAGACTCCATGTGCCTGTTGTAACTCGGGCTCCGGTTCTGACGAGGCGGCGCTAACCAAGGCGGAGGAGTTGAATGAATCCTGTCCCGGCTGTAAGAATAGGTCTCTTGCTGAGCTAAGGCCGTCTGGAGAAGTTCTCTAACCCTCCGGGTCTCCACTGCCGTCGGGTCATCACCGTCCATGGGAAGAGCCGCCAAACGCGCTGAAGCCGCGATTAAGTTCTCCATGGGGTTGGAAAAGTGACCCGGCAGTATCGGCACATAACGCGGCGGTGCCATGCTCACATGAGGTGGTGCCATCTCCCGAGGCTGAGTCAGCCCTCCTGTTCCGGCTGTCATAAGCTGATTGGCCTCTGGTGGGTTACTTGGGCCGGCTCCGGGTGTAGCAAAAAGAACCCGAGGGTCGTAATTCAGAGGTAAACGGGACTGGGTTTTCTGATGTCTCCTTCTCATCACTTCATTGGACGCGTTTAAGCTCATCGTGAGCTGGTAAGCTTCTGACTGTAGCCGCTGCGCCCGGGCGTCTAGAGCCGCCCACTCTATGGCTAACCTAGTGTCCTCAGCTGCCAAGGCCTCCTTGGCCAGAGCTATTTCCTCACGCACCCGTGCCACCTCCACGTCATGCTCATCTTTATCTGCGGGAATAACCGTTGCGGTTAACAGGGTCGTAAGCTTGTCCATGAGATCTATCAGCACCTGAGCCGGCGGGCGCACGGGGCCGCTTGCCCCGGCTGCTCCTAACCTAGACGTTACTGCCGCAGCAGCTGTAGAGTTTGAGCCGGGCTGAGTCCCAGCCATAAAGATTCCTACCCATCTTGGCGGCTCACAGGGGTCCGGAATACTGGTGCCATCGGAATAGCCCCCGAGCACGCCGTCTTGCACTTGGTACAACGAATTTGTTGAGCCGACGGACGAATCACCGTTTGAGAGAACGACCGTCTCACCACCATCTCCAGATTCTTCAGAGAGTTCCTCTCCATGGACGCAGCCCACGAAGGCACGCTTCATAACAGGTTGAATTCGGGTCCTCCTCGCACACTGAGCTGTCTCGACGAGGTCGGTGCAATTGTCCGGCTCAGGGCCCGGCTAACCGATCCGGCCGATGAAGACGTGGATGCCATCGAAGGGGACCCGGTACCCGTACTCAATTGAGCCAGCGTCGGGACCCCAGCCTTCGTCGTCGATGTAGATCTTGCCGCGACGACTCTTGGTTATCCGGCCCACTACGTATCCCTTGAACCCTTCGAAGTTTCCCTTCAAGAACTCAAATCCACCGTGCGCGAGCCCCACGGTGGGTGCCAACTGTCGTGGAATTGTCACGTCAGATGTCCTCGGGAAAGGACTTAGTTGTGGAGCCATCGCAACTAGGAAGCTTGAAGGGGTTAATCAGGACAAAGGACACGAGAGGTTTATACTAGTTCGGCCCCTTACGGTGAAGGTAAGGCCTACGTCTAGTTGGGTTGGTATTGATGTTTCGATGATCGGGGAGCGAGATACGCTATGCCCGGCTCTTGATGAGTTGTTTCTTTCCCTAAGCCGCCAGCAGGTCGTCCCCTTATATACACGGGTTGACGCCCTGTGGCTTACAGAGTCCCGGCCGGCTTATAAATAGTGTCCGGCTCGGTGACTAGTCAAATCTACCTTATGATACAAGTCATGCCATTATGGCGGTTTACTACAACGGGCCTTAAGTCGCCTGTGGGCCTTAAGCCCTTTATTGAACCGCCATCTTCATGCTTGGTCTTGGGCTTCTTTCTGGTAAGTCTTCTTTGCGTAACCCGGCCCCTCCTGGGCGGCTTACACAAATAGTTATATCCCCAACAGGACCCAAGGTGCCTATGATACGTCAAGACGTGGTACGGCCCAACAGAGGCCCATTCCTGTGAAAAGGCCGACCCATTTGACTTGGTCAAAAGGTGGTGGGCCGGCCCACAAAAAGCCTGCTAACGGCCTGTCCGCATATAGCCCGTTTACAACCCGCTAACCCAGGGCCCGTTACGCCCTATCCGAATTAGGCCCAGTAGCGTCATTTGGGCCGTCCAATATGGTTCCAGCCCATTTTAACTTCCGGCCCACGTGTGGCCCATAACTTCTTTTGGCCCATATGAGGCCCTTTGTAACTCTTGGCCCATTAACAGCCCGTGGTGAAACTGGCCCGTAATGAACAGTGTATCACTTTATACCCATTAACGGCCCATTATTCCATTGGGCCGTTTCCAGCCCAAGTTATCTTTCGGCCTTCTCAGGGCCCATTTATTCTTGGGCTCATTTACAGCATTCGGTTACTTATGGCCCGTTACTGTCATTTTCTGCTTGTGGGCCAAATTCAGCCCGTCGTTACAGTCGGCCCGTTTGTGGACCGTTAATACGTTGGGCCGTTTTCATGTCAAAAAAACCCGTTGGGCTGTTTTCATATAGTTATCAAATACGCCCATTAACGGACCGTTATGGTCCATGAATAGTACGGCCCATGATTGGCGAAATGATGATACGCCCCGTAGAAGGCCCATGGATCCTACGGCCTGTAGAAGGCCCATGGACCCTACGACCCATAGAAGGCCCATGGATCCTATGGCCCGTATAGAAGGCCAATGGATCCTACGCCCGTAGAAGGCCCATGGATCATATGGCTCGCAAGAGGCCCATGGTTACAATAGTCCGTGTGCTGCCATGATTATTTTGGCCTAGTTACCAAAAATAGGCTATTGTGGCCACTAGAAAAACACAGAAAAAGAACTGCAGTGACTACAAGCAAACAACTAAACAAGACAATGAGGAAATAAATAAGCAAGCATTTAACGCTAGCCTATTACCGCTATTACACATATTACATCCACTGGGCATCAAAGTTCGCCACCAGTGCAAATATAGGGAACAAAGCAGCATATTACATACACTGGACGTCAAAATTGGCCACCAGTGCAAATAAACGCGGCAGCAAAAGAAGAGCATAACTGAAACAACTTCAGAAGAGCTCAAGAAACGTTATCCTGGGTATCCACCATGCTGGCAATAAGCTTAGCAAGCTTATTAGCTTTGTCCTGTTTAACGCTAAAATCCTCCAACGCTTGCTGTTGCACCAGAAAGTATGCATCTGAATGCTCCAGGGACTTCCGCAGTCCTTCCGCTTCTTGTCGCAGCACAACTGATCGATGTCTTTTAGCTTGTAGTTGAGACTCAAGAAACCAAATTGATTCAGACAGTGAGTTTGAATAGCTTGTGCAAGCGGTAGTGGCCAGTAACTCGAACACTAAACCAAGACAGGACTTTGGGGTTGTCTCACTGTCTTTAAGATAGTCTTCCTTAGCTGTTTTATCAGCTTTGTTGGAGACCAACAAGGATGTGTCACTATCCTGAACCTTATCTGCATTATTTCCTTTACCATTGCTAAATAAGGCACTCTTCCCCAACATTCTAAAAGAAGAAACAAGCTGACACATAAAAGGTTTAGCATGTACTAGTATATGAAACTCATTTCGGTGAACCAGTTCATTAGTAAGGCGGACAGGATTAAACCACCAATTCTTCTATTGCCAAGTACTAGTACATAATAAAAGCATCAAACAAACATATATCTATGTCCTATGGTCACTACATTGTCTTGCCAAATCAAAATAGAGATAGGGTTCAAATCATATTAGTTCAAGACAAAGCAGCAGTGAACGAATACAAAGCGTGGGAAACTACACGGCGCAACAAGATTTCAGATGTTTACCACGGGTCTACATGTACAACAACACTATTGGCTCTGTTGTGATGCTAGTAATATGCATGATATGAGAAGTCAACTGTATACACAATTGAAATTGAAATCAACAGAGCTATTGATAAGAGCAAACCTGTTAAAGAAACATGCGTGAACATACCTATTGTGCCATTGGAGTTTCAATTGGATCCTTCAATTTAAAAATATGTTTGTATGAGTAAATACAGTGATACAAGAGAAAACTAGTATGCACGATAGCAATCATAGTTAAAAAAGGCGCGCCTAGGCTCTAGGCCTTGGCAAAATGCATTGCGCATAACTACGCTTAATCTATGCATAACTGTGCATAAGCATGAGCTTTGGTCAGTAAAGCGGAAGGCGGTGGCAAAACACACAATTAACGCCAAGCGCCTTTTTGAACTATGATAGCAATGGAATCTTAAATTAGAACAGTTGTTCTTCATGTTTAGGCAGTTGTTCTACATGAACAAAGTATAGTAAGATGCAAGAATATAGTACTTAAAAATAGAAAATGAGCTCATAGACCTTACCACATTCTTGGTTCGGGACCAGTACAGAACAAGGCGTTCCCAGTCATCGTCCAGTAAATGTGTCTCAGGAGAACGTAAGGGAATTTGATGAGTTTCTTTGCCGGTGAAGTATGTTTTCTTCAGGTAATTCCGATACTGCCACCAAGCATTCTTGAAGATAGTAGAGGTATTAGCACAGGTTACCTCATCCTGAGTTTCCAAATCGGTCCTTCTCTATAGAGAAAAATGGGAAAAATTTGCTGTATTATAACCATCATGGAGGTAGGATGTATGGGACAAAGCAAAGTAATTGCCATGAATAACATTACTTACACATAACTCCTGGACAAACACCTGCAACTAGCATTTTCCTTCATCTTCAGTATAATATTTCCAAGATGGGAAGATACGCACATACGATTTAACAACATCAAATGTGATAGCTGTTGAACTACGACTAGTTGGTTGTGCTTCCTCCATAGGAATAGGCATACTAATTGGTGGAGTTGGGGTTCACCGTGGTAGTACTGGCCCTTTGGGCACTGGAGATGCCTTACTAACTGCTCTTGTTTGGGAGCTCTGTGGTAGAGATGGTGCTGTGTCAACAGGAACTGGGTTACTATCTGCTGGGGTTGGGGTTAGATTGGGTGAAGCTGGTTCTGCGTCCATCGCAGTAGGGGTACAATCTGCGAGAGTTTGGGTTATGTGTGGTAGGGGTGGTTCTTATGCATGTATAACCAGGGTGCTATCTCCACCAAGAGGTAGCACTGTTTTATTTGAAGACTGTGTTTTTAGTCCGCTGGATACTGGCATCACCCGCTCCAATTCAAATGGCTGATAAACAGGAAACATAGTTGAATGTACAGACATTGTATGAGAGAGAGATGCAATAGATAGTGTGGAAAAAAGGCATGAAATAGTTGACATGTATATTGTTTAATTAAAATGGATAGCATGACATAATTTCACATATATGATGTCTATCTAAACTGGATAGCATAGCATAACATAACTCAAAGATATGATGAATAACTAAACAGGATCGCACGACATAATTCACCTACATGGTATCTAAGTAATCAGGATCGCATCATTTAATTAACATATGTGATTTATATGCTAAACAGAGGGCATTCGATATGATGTCTGAACTAAGAACATGGTGTTGAATATTGTGTATATAATGTCTAAACTATGCAATGCAAGACACCATATGCATGATATGAGCAGTATAACCATGACAAGTTTGAGCATACACCTTGGTGGGGGAATAGGACTGGTCATCTATCTCTGAATTCATCTCTGAGGAGCTATTGGGACCCAACAAGAGATCTACTTCGACAGGTAGCACTGTCTGCTCTGAAGGCCTTGTTTTCACTCCAGATTTTTCCATCTCCCACCCAAATGGCTGATTCACAGGAAGAGTAGTTTAATGTACAAACATTGTCGACAAATGGAAATGTAATCAAGAAAAGGATGGGCAATCATTCAAATATATGATGCCTGGTTAAATAGGGTGGCATTGCACATTTCACATATATTATGGCTGGCTAAAAGACATGAGACTGCATAATTCCCATATATGATATAGAAACTAAACAAGTGGCATTACAGAACATGTCTAAACTAAGCAGATGACATATATGATGTCAAAAGTAGGCACTGCAAGGCAACATATGCATGATATGACTAACATCATCATGCCAAGGTAGAGCAAACACCTTGGGGGGTAAATAGGAGTGGTCAGCGGCATCTGAATCCGCCTCAGAATAAATATCTTCCTCTGGATTACAATCTAGAGAGGGGTGGGCAGGGTTTGCCATTGAACCCACCATGGAGCAATGTCTGCATGACATTGTATTGCCGCGCAAAACTCTTCTCTTTTTCTCTACATGTTCAGCATGACTGTGTACAATATCTGACATGCATACAAAAAATATGTTGAGATTATGTAAGGAGAGCATGCAGAAATTTAGAGTGATGGTAACAACCAGTGGATGGATCCAAAAATAATGATAGCAAGCTGATGATTGCTTTAAATTAATAAAAAGACAGATGATGATTCCTTTACTATTTGTTTCCCACCCAAGATGAACAATATAGGCATACCCTAGGTGAACCAGATATTAGATAGACATACTATTCATTGCTGCCTCGATATGTGCCCCACAACTAATTTAGAACTCAAGTTTGAACATTAATTTGGACCTGACTTGGAGTCCAAGAGGTGAACAGGATGATAAAGTAGCAGGTAATTTTAAGCAATGCATAACATAAGCAGAAATAAAAGAGTGTGACCTCTCTTGTGGACCCGTGTACTCCTCGGGTTCTTCTGCTGAGTCGATGATGGTGATGCCGTTGCGGTGGGTGCCGGCGGCAGGGAAGGAGATCTGAGGCGGCGAAAGACCATCAGGAGTCGTGATGTCTGGTTTCGTGGACGCTTCTGTCGATGGAGCAGCTCAGGTGAGGTGGACGACACCGCGGCAGGAGCAGGACAAACCACACAAAGTTCCCTTCGACACGTACCTGTAACTGAAGTAATTCTGTAAGGGCTCATTTGTCTTGCATGATTCTTAAAATGCAGGGATAGGAAAAACACCGGAATAGGATAGGAATGCACATGGTAAACAGAGCATTTGTAAACACAGGATTTCTGTCAACTTGGGTGTTTGGTCTACAGGAATTGGAAGAGCAGAGGAATGCAAAGAAACATGGCCAAGATAAAGTGAAACCATATGAAAGCGTGTACAATTAGAATGTTATTCTGCCACTAATGCACTTGGTCTTGTTTTCATGCATAGAATTTTGAAAAGTAGGTCTAGGTGGATGTTTTGCTTCATTCCTTTCAACAAAATGCATGAATAATTGAACAGTAGAGTGCCATTGGAAAATTCCCTATTGCTATGTTTTTCCGTTGAACCAAAATACCCCTAATGGATCGACGTGAATGTATAGTAATAAGTGATGCAACAAGTGTACAACCTCTTTCCATAGCTGTGTCGATCTCAGCATCATTGGGTTGGTCGCTGAAGCAGTTGAGGCAGAGGTGGCTATCGGAGGTGTGGAGGAAGATCTGAGGAATCTGTAGACGGCGTCCAGGGCATTGCTCTGTTGTGATGGATCGTTCTATCGTTGGAGCAGCTCCGGTGAGCCGTAAGATGTCAAGGCTGAAGCAGCACAAGACAAACATCGTCAATCTCAAGTGGGATTCTAACAGCATCTCTAATAGATGATGTAAAATAGATGTAAAATTTACATCACCAAAAACCACTTGACTACAACAGATGAGGTAAAAACTGTTGAACCTGAACTTAACTGTCATAATTGAAATTTACTGTGGAATCTGGATGCTACTATCGAAACTGAATGCAATGGTAGCAGAGAGGCACTTGACATGTAGTTTAGGGAGGGCCTGCAGTTCATCTTCAACCTGCACCCCCCAGAGCCGCTAGCCACCACCGGCCGAACCGCTGGCCCCAGCGCCGCCTCGCCGCCTCGAAACAACTCCCCACCGCTGCCCCGGCCAACCCTCTAGGCCCCCGCCCCCACCCTGAACCCTAAGATAGATTGTAGGGTACCTCTCTAGCGAGCCCCCATCCCTGCTGCGGGTGGTTCTTCCTTAACTCCAGCGAGCCCCCCCAACCCCTGAAAATCGACTGACCCAAAAGTCAATTCAGTCAACTGAAGTGTGGCTAAATCAGAGTAGAGCAGCAGCACGAGCGAGGGGGAGAGCAGCAGCAGTAGTTGGGTGAGCGAGCAATTGAGCGAGAGCCAGAGCAGCAGCAGTAGCAGCACGAGCAAGCGAGCGAGAGCCGGAGCAGCAGCAACAGATCCGGGTGGTATGGCCGCTGCCGCCGAAGGGGCCTCGCACCGGGGGAGAGCCGCCGTGGAGATGTCGCCCGCGGCGTCGGCTTCAAGGTAGCCGCTCCATGGGGGTGTGGGATGGAGCACCGGCGGCGTCGGGAGGTCGAGTTAAGGAGAAGGTGCGATGCGATGAGTGTACTACCTCTTTGGTGGCACCGAGTAGGCCTCGGCTTCGTCCGAGGAGTCGGTGAGGATGCTGTGGTTCCAGTGGAGCAGGTTAAGGCGGCGCTATGGGGATGGAGCAGCCGTGATAGATGAGGCGATCATCGGAGCGGCTCCTTGGAGGTGGAGGACGAGGCGGATGAACCTGCGGGACGACGAGATGGACGACGGATACTCATCCGGGGAGGTGGACGAGGGACGTCGAGCTGTTGTGGTGGACGAAGTTGTCGGTTCAATATCCGGCGTATCTCATAGTAGGGGTCCTAAGCTAGGCGTCTTGGAGCGATGGTAACATGGACACGGATTTTACCCAGGTTCGGGCCCTCTTGATGGAGGTAAAACCCTACGTCTTGCTTTTGATTGTATTCATATGGGGTATAGTACAGAGTACATGTATCTACCACGAGATGATAGTAATGAATATGAGATTGTCTATTGACTAGCCTGGCCTCGGTTTATATAAGACACCGGAGGCCTAGGGTTTAGGAGAGTCCTTGTCTTGGGCGCCAAGTCCTGTGGAGTCTTCCTTGTATGCGGCAGGGGTTGTCCGAACTGGCCCATGAGTATGCGGCCATGGGGGTCCTCGGCCCAATCCAACTAATCGGGAGACGACGTGGTGAGTACCCCCTAGTCCAGGACACCGTTAGACGTCATCAGGGAAGAGGCTCCCGCTGGGCAGCGGTGAGGTGGCGGACGGAGAAGGGTGGGGTTTTGTGACTGGAGCGGAGAGGTTATGGCGGCCTGTGATTTCGAATGGCGAAAAGGGGGCGATGGGAGGGGGTGAAGCATGACTTAGGGACGCGCTTGTCCAAAATGTAGGGTGTGTTACAAAAGTACCCCCCCCCCCCACCGATTTGAACTAGAGGCCCTTTCGGCTCAGGGTTAGAAGGGGGATTTCGCGTGTCGGGATTTGGCAACTAGAGAGAGTTTTCGCGCGCATTATAATTTCGGGATAGCGAGGCACGGGTTGTGAAGGCGCCAGTTTTGGGAGCACGATATCTGAATTTTCGGGATATAACAAGCCGCGGGTTGAATTTTAGGGACAAGCCTAACGTGTAGTAATATTGTACTTGTCCGTACCAAATCAATTCGCACTTCCCTCAACCAAAAAGAAAACAAAAAAAATATAACTATTCACACCACACAAAGAGAGAGTCTTGCCCCATTTTACTATACAAATGCTATTCAAAGCTACTCCTTCCTTCCATCTATATAGGGCCTAATGCGTTTTTCGATGCTAACTTTGACCAAATATTAGAGCAATAATATATGACATGCAACTTACACAAAGCACACCATCAAATTCTTCTGTGAAAGGTTCTTTCAATGATATAATTTTCACATTGTGCATGTCATGTACTATTAATCTTGTCAATAGTCGAAGGCGGTCTTAAAAAACTCATTACACCCTATATAGATGGAAGGAGGGAGAATGAATCCATGTTATGTCCGATTAAAGTTTTTCGCTTGCTGTATAATGCATGTAACCTACTCATACCAACATTTTAGTGCATTCCAAATGTCTTTACTACCGCTGCAATTCGAACTAAATTTGAATACGTTTCTCTATTTCAATAAGAATCTACAATCTTGATTGTTGCCAACTTCAACCATCATTCGTGTATTACCTTAATAACACACCACATGATTACTATAGAGATAGATATGAACTATGTGTACTACATGAACTCGAATTCTATTTTTTGAATACACTTGATGTTGATTCCAAATAATAGTACATTTGATGTACAACTATATATTCATAATCTAAACCATGTTCCATACATACACCATGTTTATCACACAAAGTATAGTGCCCCGCCCCCTACATTATGACAAGTATTTAGACCTGAGCTGCAAAAGCCACACATTAGCCCAAATTATAATCAATGTTCTATGTATTATATGTAGTACTAGCAAGATGCCCATGCGTTCCACAGAACATCAACATGATCAAGGGGCCTAATTTGCAAATATGGAGAGGGGTGTGAGCATCTTTTTTCAAACTTGCCATAGTTTCCTTCCTATCCGCCAGATATAAATCAGACGACCTATATTGCAGGATGGCAGACACACCATCATCAACAACTCCGATTTTTTATAAGAGTAGATGTCGGATTTCGGGTTCCGACAGACCCTTGAGGTTCAAACACTGGGGTGCGCATGGAAATCTCTCCCCTACCAGCTCGCGTCTCAAGTCCCGCAAAGATCTAAGCAAGAAAGATGAACACACAAGGGACACGAGATTTATACTGGTACAGGCCACCATTGTGGTGTAATACCCTACTCCAGTGTGTGGTGTGGTGGATTGCCTCAGGGGCTGATGGTAAACAGTACAAAGGGGGAACAGCCTCGCGAGGGGCTATTCTTGAGCTGGTGCGATGACCTGCTTGGGTGAGTTTAGTCGCTTCACTCTCTCTCTCGGGCGATTTGTTTCTCGATGCCTCTACCATGTGGTGGCTAGTCCTATTTATAGAGCGAGGCCCTGGGCCTCTCCCCAAATAATGAGCGGGAAGGGCGCCAACAATTGGCCATTTTGAAGGGGAACATCTGGTACACTTATCCTGACTAAAGTTGGTCTTCGGCTGCCAAAGGCCCTGACGATGACGCCGCCCTGAGCTCCACGATGACCTCCATCCTGCCATTCTGCTGGTCTTGGTCTTATTGCACCGAAATGGTAACCTTTTCCTGATGCCTTGGTCTATGATTTCCCCCTTTGCACCGAAAGGGAAACAAGGATACTGCGCAGGCCGGCGCCCGCCGGCGCCCGCCTGCTGCCCGCCTGGCCTTCGATCGTCATGGCTTGCGTCACTGGCTCCTCGGGAGGTACCCCGCCTTGATCTCTCTGCCTCCTCGCGAGCCTGCCTGAGGAGGCTGCTCTTGAGGAAGCTTCTTGTCATCCACCCCGCGAGGCCTGGCCCTTCGCGAGGGACTTGAGCTTGAGCTGATGAAGTTGGGCTGCATTGGGCCCCCACTTGAGCCACGCTGCAGGCCGCAGGCAGGCAAGTCTGGGGACCCCCGTTCCCAGAACACCGACAGTAGCCCCCGGGCCCAAGGCGCGCCCGGACTTGGCTTAGTAGAGAAGCAAATGGGCAAATGCGAAGTGCTGCGGGCCCCAACAGCCTGCGGCCTTGGGCGCCGCATGGCGATTGATTGGACGTGGGCGTCTCCGCTTCCCCATGACGCCTCATTATGCGCCCAGCTAGGCGGACCCATGGTTGCACACAGTTACTCCCCTTTTGCCGCCCGCGCGCTTCCTACCCTTCCTCCTTCCTCGAGCCTCGACCTCCGCCTCCAATCCAACTCGAGCTCTCCCCTTTTTCGACCGCCATGGCGCCAACGAAGAAGGAAAAGGGGAAGAAGCCCGCGCCTTCGTCCCGCTCGCCTCCGGCGGTGGCCCCCGCTGTCAATCGGTCGATCATACTCAATCCCGAGGCCCTGCGCAAGGTCCGCTCTGCTCTGGCAACCATCTTCAACGAGTGCGGCCGGACCATGGCCTGGCCTGCGTCCCATGCTTCTACTAATAGGGTCATCACAGAGGTCCAGTTCTTTGCCGACGCCTTGTGGGCGGGTCTGGTTCCCCCCTTCTCTGCTTTCTTCAACGCGGTGCTCTCCCATTATCAGATCCACATGATGCACCTCGGGCCTGAGTCCATTACTCTCCTGGCTGTCTTTGCCTTCGTTTGCGAGGCAATGGTGGGCACTCCTCCTTCAGTTGCCCTGCTGCGCCACTTCTTCTCCTTGCGCCTGAGCGATCCCACCCAATGCTCGGGGTGTGTGAGCTTCCTTGCCATGCCAGAGACGGCTGCTTCAGGAATCGACTTCGGCCTTCCTCCCTCAAAGGCCAAGTTTAGAGAGCGGTGGCTGTATGTGGACGTTGGGGTACCCAGCCCCCTGCTCTTGCACCCAACCGCGCCTGCCGTTCCCAGCTCAGGCTGGCCTCATGAGGCGCTCGTGAGCCCCCAACTCGTCTTCGTCTGGCGCCGCTTCGAGACCTTGAGGGTGCTCAACGTGACGGCTCCCAAGGTGGTGAAGGAGTTCCTCCAGTGTCGCATTGCTCCTCTCCAGCGCCACTCTCGTCGGATGTGGGACTATGCGGGGCACAAGGACCGCATGCGGCTCCAGGAGGAGGACCTAGCGCCCGAAGTACTGAGGACGGTGCTCAAGGTCCTGACTGGCGACCCTTCCCCAGGCAGCCTCCGACATGATGGTGCCCTCCTATATCTTTGCTCGGGCAGGGCCAATTTCGTGAAGCAGATGCCCAGCCTCGACGAGTGGGGGCTGCACCCGACTGGCCACAGGGGCCCCCGTGAGAATCCTGTCGCTGTGGTTGCCCTTCCGGTTGCCCGAAGCGGTCCCGTCTCAGGTGATGGAGCGAGGAGACAAGAACCGCCGGGAGCCGAAAGGGATGATATTGTGGAGGTGCTTGCCGCGTGGAGCCCCGGAGGCGACATCTCATGAAGCCCGCCCTAAAGTAGTGGCAGGTGAGGAGTTGCGGCCTACGGCTCCCGAGGTGAGGTTCCCGAGGCTCCGGTCGCTCCTCATGAGGTGGTGCCCAGTGGTGCTCCTCAGGCCGGTCCCCTTAGCGCCGATCTCCCTGACGCCTCCGACATGTCACAAACCGACCCCTGCTCCAAGCGCTTAGGTCAGTTTCGAGTAGATTTCGAGGCCCTCCGCAAGAGGAAGGAGGCCTTGGGCGGTGAAGATCGCCCTTGCCGCCTGTTGAAGCGTAGGAAGTACTTTTCCACGGATGAGTAAGTCCTCTTCTTTCCTTGCTCCTTTATTCTCTGCTCTCGAAGTTGATCGCGGCCTTCTCAGGGTCCTTCCTGCTGAATTCGTGGAGATGGGCAATGAGCCATCCCCCCAAGCCTCGTCCTCGCTGCTGACCCTGGGCGTGCCAGGCTCGAGCGACGCTCTTGCCGCTCGGCCAGTCGGAGAAGCGGCCCGTCCTGTGGGGCATCTCGAGCCTGCGCGCTTGCTGTACTCCCTTCACGGGTTCTCCTGGGGCACGACCAGCTTGCCCCGTGCTCCTTCCCTGACCGTGAGCGGCGATTAGTTGAAGTCGGCCTTAAGCTTCTCCTCTGGGGACGGACCGGTGCCAAGCCGGGCTCGTGGTGCGGCCCGTCGGGCAATCGCTGGGGCACCAGTCCCCAGCCCTGCGCCGGGAGGGGGCATGCCACCTAGTGCCCCCGGGCTCGCCAGCGGCGGAGGATGACGAGGAAGATGTACTCAGGCGTGCTCGCGAGCGTCGCGCCCTTCGCCAACAATTCCTCCAGGGTATGACGGACGCAGTAAGCCGAATCGGAGCAGAGCTTGCTGGCGAGGATGCGCGCCTCGAGGCCGAAGGCTTGTGCCTTGCTGCAGAGAGGAACAAGCTGAAGGTAGCCATTGCCTTTGCGCATCACCAGCGTGACCTTGACAATGTGAAGGCTGAAGCGTCACTGGTGGCCTCGCGAGAGGCCTGCTCTCGAGCCGTCGAGGAGGCCCGGGAAGCAGACCGTCGGCGCAAGGATGCGGAGGAGCGCGTGTGGGAGCTCCAAGCCTGGAGAAACTCTCTGGAGGAGCAAGTGGAATTGCACTAGGCTGCCCTTGTGTCGTTGAAGGAGGCCTCCGTCGACCAGGCGGAGCTCCAGAAGCGCGAGGACATGCTGACGCTGGAGGCTGCCGAGTGCAACCTTGACCTTGAGCGGCTGGAGACGAGGGAGCGCCTGGTGGCTCAGGTGAAGGATGACATCACCGTGCACGAAGCCCGAGCCCAGGAAGAGGTCGACCGCCGTGTGGCGGAAGCTCGTTCAGGCCTCGAGCATCAATACGAAGCGAGGTTGGAGCTGATCAGGGCCGAAGCTCAAGGTAGGACCGCGGCCCTCAGGGCCAAGCTGGCTGAAGTGACGCGGGGCGCAGACCTCTTCGCAGATGCCCTTGGCGCAGCACAGGAGGAGTTGGCCTCTTCCCGCACCGAGCTACTTCTTCTCCGACAGAGGGTCGATGGCGCCGAGGCCATCGCGCGGCAGAACAAGGACGAGATCCGTCAGAGGCGGCTTCTGGAGCACGAGCACGCCCCCATGCTCCGAACGCTCAGGGAACGGGCTAATACGGCCCTGGGAAACATTTGCGAGGCCGCTGCCGAGGTGCTGCATGAGACCAATTATGCCGGCAACCTCCAATATTTCACTGACGTGGTGACACTTCTGGAGAACCGCTCCGAGAGGTCTCGTTGGCTCGTCGAGGAGAGGAGCCGAGCATTGCTTGGGCGCGCCTTCTCCCGTGTCTTTAGCCATCTGCAGAACATGGACCCCCACTTCGATTTTGATGCCGCCATTGCACCCGTGCCCATAGCTATCCGAGGAAACCTGGCGCAATGGGTGGAAGACAACGTAGACGCCCTCGTTAGGGCCTTCACGTCTGATGATGATGGCGTGATCATGGCCGCCGATGAAGGTGGCATGGTGGACGCGCTTGGCGCTGGCGGAGGTGTTGGTGGTGATGGTGATGACGCTAGCGACGCCAGCGATGCCTCTGGAGGCGCCCTAGATGACGCGACGAGTGATATGTCCGACTGATCGTTCGTCACCGTTGTTCTCCCTGCGCAAAGAAAGTTCGGGCTTGGCCCTGAAGATTGTAAGAGCATTTTGGGAGGGGAAGCCCCGCATGTAAAGGTTTGCGTACAATATCCTTGTTAGTGTAATGATGTGTGAGAGCTTAGCTACTGGCCTGTCGATGGGTTAGCTGACCTGTTTACCTTTTTACCCCGACGAGTCCCGAGCGGGCCTGTGGGGGCCACAATGCATCGAGTGTCTTCTGGGTGGTCCTATTGATCCTGTGGCGAGAACCTCCGGAGAGGGTGCGGCGACAGCGGTCCGGATTGTATACGTGTCTGGCCTGGCCCGGCTCGTGAGGGGCTCACGAGGGGAGGCGGCTGACACTAACTTGGACGTAAAGCCGAAACCAGAACACGAGAGATTGCTCGAATGAGACTAAGCTCCCCTTCCCCAAACACACGCAAGTTTCAAGCTCAAATCCAACTTAAATTCAAATCGGAGAAACTCGTCAACAAAGGAAAAGGCAAAAGGCAAAAAGGCAAAAAGCCGCGTCCGGCACCTAGTCTAGTCTTCGACGTCTTCTCACCAGCGCGGAGCTAAGTGCTGCCACTGGGCATGGGCGGGAGCCCCCGAGGCCCAAGGGCGGCTCTTCGGAGACTCCGGAGCATGCACAACCCCACTCATTATTACGTGAGAGTGTCAACGGGCAGCGAGCTTCACAGGCACTGGGCCTACTTCACAGGTACCGACCTTGCTTCATATCGCCAGACGAGGGCCCCGCCTTGCCCCGCACTCTACCGCCACTGACGGCGACCGGAAACCAAGGACGACGCCAATGGGGTAGAGCGGTCGCCAGCGGTTCCCCCGACGACCACGGGTCCTCTGCCGGGGGCAGGCCTTGTGGCACCTCCCCGGCAGAGGGCCTACCTCCGAAGTGCGCCTGATGTCGAGCGCCGCGGGGGCGAACCCGGATCCCGGCCCTTCTCCTGCAGCCCCCGGTGCCCTCCTCCTGAGGGGTAGGAAGCTGCAGCATTGGGGCAGCCATCTGTTGCGGTGACCTGTACCTCCTGCGACCCATGGTTAGTATAAGTTTGCTCATGAGGAAGTAGTGGTATCAAATAGTTGCTGCCACCGGCGCGGCCGTCGAGGCCCTCTTGGGGCTCTTGAAAGAGCTCAGCTTCTGGTGGCTCCTCGCCCCAGCCTGGCCCAAGGAACAAGCCATGGTCTTCTTCCAATGCGCATTCTCGATCCACCATGTGGGGCACATAAGCTTCTGGCACCGCAACCCCACGGTTCTCGCCATAGTGCCCCGCATGCCACGCAGCTTGGCCTGGAGCATTGTCTTGGCCTGGAGCATTGTCTTGGTGGCCCGCCGAGGCCGAAGGTCGCGGGGTGCGCTCCTTCGCCGGCCAGAGATGGGGCCGGCGCGACTTGGCGCCCGGCGCTGACGGCCGGGTTGGCATTGCGTAGGGCCTAGAGCCCGCTCGGAGTTGCGTGGGCACATATGGGCCACCATACGGCCCGCCCAGGACCTGGGGTGGCAGCTGGACGCAGAAAGGAGGCGCTCCCGAGGCGGCAACGTCCAGGAGTTCGGCTACTCGCTCCAGCAACACGTCACGGCCGCCCTCCAGCAGCCGGCACCGTAGCAGCTCTCGGCCCACCGTGAGCGCGGCCCTGGAGTTCGCCTGCTCCCGTCTGGTGTGTGGCGTTGTGGCCGCGGCGTGGTTCGAGGCTCTTGCTGCTGACTGCACCTACCGCGGTGTGAGGGCAGGCGGCGTTTGGCCGTGTCGCCCGCGCCCTGCAGCGCCCTGCGGAGCGCGAGCTGCCTGAGGTGCAAGTTTGAGGTCGCCCTGGGCCGGCGGCACGGCGTGGACCGGCCACGCCGCCCAGCGGTCGGTGTTGGCAGTCTGGTCGCTTGACATCAGGGCGGCGAGGCGACGGAACGTGAGGCGGCGGAAGAAGGACTCCGACGCACCCTTACTTGGCGCGCCAAATGTAGGATTTCGGGTTCCGGCAGACCCTTGAGGTTCGAACACTGGGGTGCGCACAGAAATCTCTCCCTTACCAGCTCGCGTCTCAAGTCCCGCAAAGATCTAAGCAAGAAAGATGAACACACAAGGGACACGAGATTTATACTGGTTTAGTCCACCATTGTGGTGTCATACCCTACTCAAGTGTGTGGTGTGGTGGATTGCCTCAGGGGCTGATGGTAAACAGTACAAAAGGGGAACAGCCTCGTGAGGGGCTGTTCTTGAGCCGGTGCCATGAACTGCTTGGGTGAGTTTAGTCGCTTCTCTCTCTCTCCGGCGATTTGTTTCTCGATGCCTCTACCCTGTGGTGGCTAGTCCTATTTATAGAGCGAGGCCCTATGCCTCTCCCCAAATAATGAGCAGGAAGGGCGCCAACAATTGGCCATTTTGAAGGGGAACATCTGGTACACTTATCCTGACTAAAGTTGGTCTTCAGCTGCCAAAGGCCCTGACGATGACGCCACCCTGGGCTCCACGATGACCTCCATCCTGCCGTTCTGCTGGTCTTGGTCTTATTGCACCGAAACGGTAACCTTTGCCTAATGCCTTGGCTTGTGCTTGCCCCCTTTGCACCGAAAGGGAAACAAGGACACTGCACAGGACGGCGCCCGCCTGGCCTTCGATCGTCATGGCTTGTGTCACTGGCTCCTCGGGAGGTACCCTGCCTTGATCTCTCCACCTCCTCGCGAGCCTTCCTGAGGAGGCTACTCCTGAGGAAGCTTCTTGTCATTCGCCCTGTGAGGCCTGGCCCCTCGCGAGGGTCTTGAGCTGGAGCTGATGAAGCTGGGCTACATTGGGCCCCCACTTGAGCCACGCTGCAGGCAGGCAGGCAAGTCTGCGGACCCCCGTTCCCAGAATGCCGGCAGTAGAGATAAAATATATTATATGTAGTATAGCATGTTCATAACCACACCATGTGTATCACCGTTATATATATTCACACATGCGTCAGTTTAAACACTATGATAAATTCTTCAAATATCCGAATTCACTTTTTATAATGAAGTATGATCTCTATTCGTATTTTACACCCACACAATCCTCTTATCTTTGTAGCTAGCGCTAACTTTCTCTCATGCATGCACACGCCTGCATCCCTCTCACCCTCCCTCAACATTCTCTAGCTCCATCACGCAAATTCGTCTTTTCACTTTAGGTCATTGACCCACGGTGTGTGTAGGCCCCCCAGCTCCTTCTTTACGGCACACATCGATCGATATGCCTCTCTAGCCAGGTGTGCCTACCACAAACACAAGCTTCCCCGCTTCTCTTATCACCGTCCATGCCTCACTCCCACCACTCTTTTCATCAATTTCGTACTCGCACACTCCTTCCCCCTTGATATAGTATGCCTCTCGTTCCACCTCCTAGATGCATCCCTCTCTCTCTATCCTTCTCCTCGTGCCTCATTTGCTTCTAACACACACATGCTTGTATACCAATCGATCTCCCAACATATACCTAGATCGACTTTAACTATCCCCTCCCATCGATCGACGTACCTCACAAGTTATGTCTCTCCTTTCTCTAACAAAGGGCGATTGATCTTCCTATGTAGTTACGTCTGCTTACCACAGCCATATCGTCCCCCCTCATCATTCGTGCATGCCTCCTAACCCGTCTCTCACACACACGTGCACAGAAAACAAGCAGCCATCTCCTCTCTTATTGATATTGCGGGCGTGCCCTCCGTTTGTCTAGCAAGCCTATCCCACCATTTGTTAGAAGCAACTCCACTATCACCCCCTCCAACACTCTAGCTCTCTCTCTCTCCCAACCTTATTCCTCTCCTGCACATATGCATGGATGCCGATCAATCTTCCTTAATACATGAGGCAGATCGATCTCCTTAATACATGAGGTAGGCCTCTCTCCTCCTCCACACATATACCAGCCATTGTACCTCTATAGTTAATTGGGCCTCCCTCTTCCCCCACCACACACCGATAGTCGAGCGCTACAGGTAGGTATCCATGCCACAGAGACAAACTTCACATGTCCCCTCTCACGTTCTAGTAGGCCAGCCACTCTATATCTTTGACGTGGGCACACGCAAATTCGATGGCACTCTTTATCGATCGTGCGCGCGCGCACACACACACACACACATCATCCCTCTCTTCAATTCTATGGACACCTCAAGCCGATAATACCTCCACTCTCTTCTCGTAGATCGCCCGCTCTATATATATGTTATATCCAGGACTTGCATATGTTACATTTTTTGATTGACCCCCCC
>NC_041381.1:198779144-198797502 GCF_002162155.2 Triticum dicoccoides
CGAACCCACACACTATATCTATCTAGGTTTGTATCTCTCTCACACAACCCCACATAGGTGGTGTACGTATACAAGAAGATAATAGGTGCACCGTGTACGTACTCACGCTTCGTGCCCAGCCACACCCGCGCGGGTACACGGTGGAGCTCATTTCTTTATGAAATGGCAGCTCACATGCTAATTTGAACGCCTATAGCTGTTGTTTACCTAGGGAGGTCGTGTACCACGCGTGCATGAAACAAAGTTCGACTTGACGCGTTGCCGCGTTATTTTTAAATAAAGTTATAGCACTCAATGGCATGTAGATAGAATATAAAACGATTTTTATGGAGAAAAAGGTAGTACGCTCCACTATATAAAATGGAGCCTGCCTGCCTGGTTTGTCGCTCTTCAGAGTATCTCACACAACGCTGCGGTGGCCTCTCTCTCTCTCACCGTTGGTCACTGATCCGGCCGCATCCCGTCCGCCGGGGGAAAGGGAGGAAGTGCATCATTTCTCCGTTCGACGGCGCCGAGGTAGCACGTCCCGATCTGTGGTACACGCCGTTCTCTCTGACCAAGCTCCGGCGCGGCAGGGCCTACGCCACCTGCTCGCTGCCGCAGTATGGGCAGATTCCGCCCACCGCCGCTCACCTAGTTACATCCCGACGACCTCTAGGTATCCCCTCCGGCCTTGCTCCACTGCCCGTCTTCCCACGTCACTGCATGTGGATCTTCCATAGTTCTTTTCCCAAAATGTAGCTCCTCCGGCGTACTTTCCATATTGCAATCTCATCCTCACACCATTTTAGACAAACACAACCATGTTGTTATCTTCCCTTAGGACAAGGAATATGCTTCTTTTTTGTCGTCGCATGTGTCATCAACTGTTATTGGCCAGTAATTGTTTCCTTTCTACCTCTTTTTTGCAAACAGGGCTATCCATTTCACCTCGTTTCTATTGCGACCTTTTGGTGAACTACACAACTCACTTTTTTCTTAAGAGTGTTTTGTGTAGTTGTACTAAAATTTCACACGGGCAACGTCTCTACATTTCAGTGCGACTGCACAAAGGGAGATTGGTTTTGCTCTATCCTCCTCATCCAACTCCGAGCCTCATCTTCTCCAACTAGTTAGTCTTAAGAGAGACTGCAAAGGTGACCGGCTTCTATTTGTGTGTTTATTGTTTCATCAACAGTCCTCTACTATCGTAATCACACTTAGTATCTTTGGAACAGGGACGCTCAGCTCTATTTTAGTGGAACTTCACAAAATGATCAGAATGTTGCATGCTCCAGACAGCTACTTTTTTTCCCAACATGCCTTGTTGATTTAGACAGAGCTAGGGGGACATTGCTGCCAATGAAAGCATGGATCAATTTTAATTTAACACCTTCTCACAACTCTGTCTTCAGTTGTGATGTAAATATTAGCTATGAACTGCTAATAATTGACATGCATTAGTAAGGAAGTTAGTTTTTTATTGTTTCCGAAAGAGCATCGATGACAAGACACAAGAAACAAAAGCTGAAAGCTCACACCATTGTACAATTTCATGTCACTGAAAAATTATTTGTATAGTACGTCAATTATGTAAACAAATGCTGGAAGCTTGATAGCATTGCCAGAAGCCTCTTCAGCATCCGGGTCCATGTGCCATGCACAAAATTATACTCCTTCGTTCCTAAATATTTGTCTTTTTACAAAATTTCAAATGGTTATATTTTAGAGTGTAGATTCACTCATTTTTCTTTGTATGTGTACTCCCTCCATTCCTAAATACTCTATTCATCTTTCTAGAGATTTCAACAAGTGACTACATACGGAGCAAAATGAGTGAATCTACACTCTAAAATATGTCTATATACATTCGTATGTAGTAGTCCATTTGAATCTCTAAAAATACAAATATTTGAGTACTCACTCGTTGAAATCTCTAGAAAGACAAATACTCCGGAGTATATTTAAGAACCGAGGGGGTAGTGCACAACCACATGGGAGACTCAGCCCGGTCGTTGCGCCGCATTAACAGTGAGTAATGAGCAATCAAATCATAAGCCCCACCTTTCCACTATAAGTTGCTCGGAAGAAGCAACCATTAATACACTCTTCTTTGAATCCGCTCATACTACTCCATCTGTCACTGTTTATAGAGCGCGCTTCAGAAAAAAGGAAAAAAATCTGTGGGACCAAGGCGACTAGCGATCAGCCTGAAAAATAGCATTGGTAGTTATAGCACAGCGTCTATTGCTAGAGGGAATAATGCGTACACACATTCATGCAGTGCTTCCACCCCGGGTACACACATGCATGCACTTACACCACTCCGTAGTAGTAGTACATCAAGAGAAAATTGTGGACTTGATTGCGGTTACCACGCCCTAATTAATTGAGCATTAAACCAAACGCGTCTAAAGTCTCTCTGGTGGTGGAAATGCATTGAGAGAAATGCATCATAATGAAGCGTGCCCTGTAAACTATGACGGAGGGAGGAGTAGATGAAGGTGCAAAACCAAGTGCGTGTTTGGCCAGTCGGTCAACGCACCTCCTCTTGGCATATCACTGACATGTGGGACAGGAGTGTGAGCAAACCGATCTCAATTGACGGCAAAGAGCCAACCTGCCGTTCCTTGAGAGAGACGAGGAGCGAGAACACACAGACGGGCTCACACGGAGGCCAAGATATATTCGAGCATGGTTGGTTGATCGATATCATCATTACATGTTGGGCTGACATTTTTTGCCCTTCTCCGGAATAAACGTGTACTTTATCAGAGATTAAAAAAAATAAGAGTACAGACGCTCCACCATGCGGTTCTAGTAGTAGTACTGCTCGTACTACTAAACCTTGCGCTTGGCTCTTCGCGTCTTCGTGAAGTCGAACAATGATGGTACTCCGCATGTTGGGTACTATAGTGTATGCCTCTAACAATCTGACACCAAATGGATTGATGCATGTCCACCAAGGGTAGGTTGCATTAGTCAAAAGGCGTAAGGGAGTTTCACCTTGTCCTGCAAGCTTCTCCTCGTTCTGCGAGTTGACGGGACACACCAAAAAGTAGTGCTAGTCCATACTCCCTCCTTTCCGGTTAATATGGCTTAATCTTTTTTGCGGGTAAATGAGAGAGCTTTATTCATATATAAGCATTCTTAGGATGATCAGCCAAGACACTGGTCACTAGGAAGCGAGGTACCCCGCAAAAAAAGAAGTAGGAAGCGAGGTGTTTCATCAAGCCAGCTCTCGGCCACATTCAAAGTGCAGCAAGCACGATTCCCACGAAGATGCGCCGCAAGGTTTGCTGACCTGTTTACATGCTGAATAACAAAAAAAGAGGAAATATTACCGAGCGCTCCTATTTGTAACAGGATATGAGCCAGAATTAAGCGAGAATTGTGGCGAGTGTTCCATGCAATCAACTTCCATTATCACATGCGAGAACCCTCGAAGAGAGCCATATGTGTTGAAGATTGCTTTATCACATTTTAAAATTATAAAAAGAGTGCAGATGCTCCTCCATCCGGTTCCTAGTACTAGTATAGTACATACCTCTATAGACTACTCCCTCCTTTCCGGTTTATTGGGCTTATCTCAAAATTTTAGTTTTTCCATCTTATAAGGCTCAATTTGGTTGTTTTCCATCACATGTTCAGATTCCAAGGTGCATTAAATCATTGCATGCAAGTATTAAGAGAAAATTGACCAATGCATGTACTTTATGCATGCATGCATTCAATTAATGCATTGATAAACATAATTTTTTGAAGAAAATAAGAGCATTAATTAGGTGCTTTTGCAAAACTACAAAAAGTATTCCACCGCTCGCCATCTACCTGGATTGGTGAGATTTTTGAATTGAGCACTATAAACCAGAAAGGAGGGAGTATGGTAGTAGTACTGGTACTACTAGTAAACTTTGCGCTTGGCTGTTCGCCTATTTGGGAAGTCAAACAATAATAGTACTAGTAGTATAGTGTATGCTTCTCGCAATCTGACACCAAATTAACTATTGCACGTCCACCGCCTGAGCGAGGGAGAGCTTGCATTAGTCAAAAGTTTCTCCTTGTCCTGCGAGCCACCGAGCGCAAGCTTCTCCCGTCCTGCAACCTTCTCCTCATTCGGCAAGTTGACGGGACACAGCAAAGTAATGCTAGTCCATACTGCCTCCTCTCCGGTTAATATGGCTTAATTTCAAACGAGATAAATACACTGTCTGTCACTGTATATTTGTAAAAATACAGTCAGTGGAATTCATAATACGCTCATTGCGCTCAATATATATATATTTTCTGGTGTTTATACGGTCACTAGCTCACCCTGACTGAGTATGTGTGTGGATGCACGTGTAGGTTGAGCACTTGAGCGTGATCGTGTGTGTTCCGTCGTGTGCTCGGACATGCATGTATTAGGGCGTCGTGCGCGTTTTTGCGTCCATGTGTACGTTTGACTGTTGCATACACGTAGGGGGAGTACGTGTAGGGGCCACTAAGGAGAAGTCAAATCACACAGTAAGTTATTCGGAACAAGCAACCATCATTTCACTCTTCAATGACACGTACGCAATATAAAATGGTTGATATGGAGAGAAAAGGAAAACCACTATATATACACTAGTAGGAGCCTAAGCTACGAGCCTGCTTGCTTAGGTTGCTATCTTCACAATGTCACGCCCAAGATGCGACCCTATCCTAAAGGAACTCGAAGGTCCCACCAAGGATAGAAGCGCATCTTGAAGACACTTTTGCAAGGTGGATATCATTACATCAACATTACATAATAGATGGGAATACATACAAGAGGCATACAATGCCACACGAGTACAACAATACATCATACATAAGATCAACATCCAAACTACGGATGAAACACAAACAGAAACTCAAACGACATCCACCCTGCTAGCCCAGGCTGCCGACCTAGAACCTATCCCCTGATCGAAGAAGAAGCAGAAGAAGGACTCCAAAACAAGCAAACATCGCTCCTGCGTCATGATCATCGCATAACCTGTACCTGCAACTGTCGTTGTAGTAATCTGTGAGCCACGAGGACTCAGCAATCCCATTACCATGGGTATCAAGACTATCAAAGCTTAAAGGGAAAGGAAGGGGTAAAGTGGTGAGGTTGCAGCAGCGGCTAAGCATATATGGTGGTTAACATACGCAAATAAGAGCAAGAAGAGAGAAAACGGAATGGTCGTGAAGCTAGCAATGATCAAGAGATGATCCTGAACTCCTACTTACGTCAGGCATAACCCAAAGACCGTGTTCACTTCCCGGACTCCGTCGAAAAGTGACCATCACGGCTACACACACGGTTGATGCATTTTAATTCGAATCAGGTGTCAAGTTATCTATAACCGGACATTAACAAATTCCCATCTGCCACATAACCGGGGGCACGGCTTTCGGAAGTTTATACCCTTCAAGGGTGTCCCAACTTAGCCCATGATAAGCTCTCGCGATCAACGAAGGATATTCCTTCTCCCAGGAAGACCCGATCAGTCTTAGAATCCCGGTTTACAAGACATTTCGAAAATGGTAAAACAAGACCAGCAAGACCGCCCGATGTGTCGACAATCCCGATAGGGGGTCGCACGTATCTCGTTCTCAGGACACACCGGCTAAGCTAAGCGTACAGGTACCGACGTAACCCAAGTTGCCAAGGGATGGTCCCGCACGGTGCTCTAGTTTCGACCAACACTTAGACAAGCATTGCCCCGGGGGGGCTAAAATAAAGATGACCCTTGGGATGTGCGACTCCCAAGGGAAAAAGGCTAGGCGAGGCAAATTGTAAAACCAAGGTTGGGCCTTGCTGGAGGAGTTTTATTCAAAGTGAACTGTCAAGGGGGTCCCATAAATCACCCAACCACGTAAGGGACGCAAAATCCGGGAACATAACACCGGTATGACAGAAACTAGGGCGGCAAGAGTGGAACAAAACACCAGGCATAGGGCCGAGCCTTCCACCCTTTACCAAGTATATAGATGCATTAATCAAATAAGAGATATTGTGATATCCCAACATAATCATGTCCACCATGGAGCAATCTTCAACTTCACCTGCAACTAACAACGCTATAAGAGGGGCTGAGAAAAAGTGGTAACATAGCCAAGCAACGGTTTGCTAGGAAGGGTGAAAAATGTTAGTGGCTGACATGGAAATTTGGGAGGCTTAAAGAACAAGTGATAGGTAGCGCAGCAAAGCGATAGAACGAAGCAACTAGCATACCAGTGATAGTAGTGAGATCCAGGGTAGCGGTCATCCCGCTAGGAAGAAGAACGAGTCCATGAAGAAGATGAAGCCACGAAGACGAACCAAGCGTAGACGAACGAATCCTCACGATCGCAACGAAACGGGAACTATCGAGAAGAAGCACACAACATGGTAAACACACCACACATAACAAGGAATGATGCGCAACCAAGTATGATGCATGACAAGGCTACAAGAAGCTACTCATGGCAAGAGAGGATGCATACAAGAGCAACACATCAAAGCAAGTTTAAATGAGGCCGGAAACAACATATAGCAATTTCGGTAAGTCCTCATATGCAAATTTAGAAATTGGTCCAGAACTGAATAAACCTTATGTTAAAGTTGTTAAACAGCAAGTTAAGATGCAACAAGATGATATACACGAAATTCTAGTCAAGTTACATATAAAGTTCATTTAATTCGGAGCTACGGCCTAGAAGATATGAGCAAAACAAGTTAAACATGGTATTGATGCAAAATGCATACAAACATCAAGTAAACACCTCAAAACAAGGAAGCAACATGATAATATGAAACTACATGCAAAGCTAAGCAAGTTTCATATAGAGCACACTCAAAACGGAGCAATGGTTCAACACATACACTCTATACAAGTTTAAAGGACAAGCTGTCCAAAACAGCAAGTAGGCATCTAGTAAGCATCAAAACTATATGCTACAGCATCTCAACGTGCAAACAAAAGGCATGGTCATGAAGAATAGGTAAGGCATGACAAAACATGAACACTGAGCTATCTCCAGAAATCACTAGAACATGCTCAAAAAGTCATGGCAAGATTGCAAATAATAACAGTTTCAGACTTAGCAGAAATAACATCAGGTTGCAATGTTTAGAGCTATCAAACAACATGTTACAGAAACTTATCATGGCAAACAAAGGCATGGCATGAATCTACTAATTTCATATAACCAAAGTCCCTTAATGACCATGAGCCAAAAGGGCACAGAAAATATGATGGCACCCATGTAAACATAGCAAGTGATATGACAGATTCATACATGGCAGGAACAACAATAAGTAGGCATGTTGGTGAGCTTGTACCATTCACCACAGAGCAATACATGGCATGGAAAGGTGACCAACAGTAATATGGAATATTCATGAAGCTAAACATGGCAAGAGAAAGTTCATAGCATGCTTGGATCACTAACAACAATCATGGCAACATTGAACTTAATGCTAACAGGCTGACAGCAACATTATTTAGCAAGTTTAGAGCAAGATAACAACAAGCTACTGCAGGCTATAAATGCAACCAGGGGCATCAATGGATAGAGCATGACATGTATAACAAAACATTCGTAGTGAACATCTCCAGATTATGCATAGAATGACTTGTAGCAGCAGGTTTACATCGCATCATGATATAGCAGATTCAGCCTAGCAAAACAGTAACAGCAAGTACCCTACTTCACGAGCTCGGTGCACTTACTACAAGGCCCACAAAAATACATGGATTGCACCACTGTAAATACGACATGATGTAGCACAAAACACATGTAGACATCTAGCTCATAGGATGCACACACAAAATGCAATGAAAAAGACAAATCACCAAGTTATAACAGTTTCAGCAAGTTAACATCATATAGCACTTTTGCAACGATGATTAGGGCATCAAGATGGACTCAAACAAGAATGGAACAATGGAACAAAATGAAGATCACACTCTGATGAACATTTCGATATATTATACATGCAAAACGGATCTACGGGCATGGAGATATGGCATGATGAACAGAGCAATATAATGCAAAAATTACAGGACTTAGTGAAAAATCAACCTCCGGAAAAACGGGATGGAGTGGTTCGGGACGGCGCGGATCCAGGGCGTTACACGCAAGCATAGAACGACGGGCCTGATCCCGCAGCTGGGGGAAGGGAACAATGTTCTGCGTAGACGCAGTCAACATCGGTGAGGGAGAAAACCCACAGTCCCAATCGGGGGTCACCGCGGTATGGGCCGATGCCGCATCCCAACCGCCCTTCTAGCTACACCCCGATGTCCCAGGTAGTCCATCTTCCTTTTGGAGCTGGCTTGCTCCACTGCCGTAGCTCCATCTCCATGCCGATCTTTCTCTACTTCTACCGGCTTCTACTTGTGATGAGTTTATGTCTCATGAACTAGTGCTAGTACTATTATTCTAATCACACTTCTTCAATAATTTCCCATCAGGGATGCTCAGGTCGACTTTAGTGGAACTGCACAAAAGCATCATATGATCCGAGGGTGCCAGCCGTCTTTCCTTCGACGGGTTCTACCTGGCCAGGAAATTGAATCCTGTTTAGGGTTTAGGGTTTAAGTCGTAGTGACCCCATCAGTAGTTTTTCTTTCGTACACGTTCTCACAACTTTTGTCTTTAGTTGTGAAGTAAATATTGGCTATGATCTGTGAATCATTGAGATGCATTAGCATGCATGTTAGTTTTCCTTTGTATTTGATGGAATGTTTTAACGGGGCAACCTTGGAATAGGAATGAAAATGGAGTGGAAAGTTTCCGTTTTTCCGGAGAAAAAATGGAAACGGAGAGAAACCAAGTTTTGTTTCGTTGGATCACGCCATCGAGCAAAACCAACGTTTAAATCACATTTGTCGTGTTCGTGTCTCACCCTCCTCCACGGCTCGACCCCACACGGTTGCTCGGCATGCCACTCACCGCAAACCGAGTATACGATAACTTTCCCGCCTGCTTGTCGATGGATCGCGCCATGGAGTACTAGCACTACTAGAAGAGATTGACGAGTTGGGGGAGGACAACTAGCTGCAGCACGGACTACCAAGAACTTTCTACATGCATGTTGTAGCCGGCTATTGCGACCTTTGAACGCGGAGCAGTCGCGTGCACCAGGAAGCGGCACGGGCGACGCTCTCTCGACCGGCGCGCCGCTTCAATGCCGGCGCCAATGAGAGGTCGCATCCGCTCTGGCCGGGCATGAATGCGGCACTAACCGTTTCGGGCGGGAAGCACACACGGGTGATGAAGAAGGTTCGGGTTGGTCAGGACCGGCCGTGGCAGCGGTTCGGACATCCACAAACAAGAGATGTTGTACGTTAATATTGCTGCGTATATAATTAACAAGGTAAATAATGTGCCAGTTGGACAAATATGATTGGAGATGGAGATGGAAATGGAATTTTACGTAAACACGGATATGCATGTCTATGTCTATGTGTGTGTGCGCGACGACTCTCGCGACTTGGAAGCGGGGGCGTGTTTTTGATCGAGTTTTCTTTCTTGGTACGTTAAAAAAGTGTCCGCCAGTTTTCGTTTCTTTTTTCTGGGAACGCGTGTATTCTATTTAAAACCACTGCTACGGAGAGATTTTTTTACTCCATTATAGCCTCTTGTTTGATAGAGTTTCTCGCGTCTCGCTCTCTCACCCTCTCCATATAAAAACAAGATGACAGTGTACACTCTATCTCTCTCCTCACCGGTGGTCATAGATCCAGCCGAATCCCATCCGGTGCGAGAGGTGAGGAGGTGCAGCGTTGATGTTGTCGCCGTCGGCGATGGAGGAAGCCGATGCGCACCGTCCTTTCGGAGCCGGTGCTGGCGTGGACGAAGATCCTCCGCGCCCTTGTTCGCTGCCGTCGTGTGGGCAGATCCTGCCCGCCCGCCTAAACGACATCTCGCCCACCTGAGGTATAACTTCTTATACTGGTCCAGCTCCCCAGGTCACTGCATGCGGGTTTTCTTCTATGTGACTACTCCCCAGCTCCCCATGTATAGTAGCTAGGGTTCGTCGGTTGGTCCAACATCACCTACTAGTACTATTATAGAGGAAATGCCACTCGAAAAGTTGTCCTGATTTATGCCTCGGTGGAGGTATACATGTTGTTTCGACAAAAAGTACATGGTGGTTGTGTGGTCATTGTCCATATGGTGGTAGTACTATCACTGGTTAAATGAAGAAATGCTTTTTTTCTCAGGTATCCTGGTTTAGTTCCCAGCAAGATAATTATGATGCTTCTGTTTGTTGGTGTATTTTTCGTTAATTCTTATTGACAATTGAGATGTCGTTGCTAATCTTGTAAAACAAAGTAACAACACTATATCCCTTTTTTATATTTTTGGAAACAGCGATGCGTATCTCCATACCCGGGCATGTCTTCCTCAATTTTAGTGGAACTGCACAAAATTGGATGGCCATTGTTGTTCCGCCTCACTGTCCTCTGCCACGTGGTTCTTCCTTCCTCGAGCTTGATTACTGAAAAGAAATAGACCACAGTGAGGATTTGTCGAGCTTCATAGGTGCCTCACCTGAACTTGAAGCCAAATGGATGATGCATCACCATGATGACCTATCGATGCTCATCGTTGCACCTCATGGTTGCGTCGGCTGGTGAAGCTGATCGATTTTCAATGAAAAACAAGTTGTCTTCCATCAGTGCTCTTTGCTTGTTACGCACAAAGATGATATCCTTTGTCATTTCACCTTCGTTGTGTCGGAGACGCAGTCGTCTTTCATGTTGGTGCAATTTTATCACATAATTGGCTATGAACCAAATGTTTCCTCGAAGAAGGATCAATGTTGGTACTAAGAGCATAAGTTTTGTATTGATTTCTAAGCCTTCTCACAACTTTGTCTCCAGCTCCCCTGTAATTTTATTTGTCCAGCTATTAACTTTGATTTAAAAAATGGTGTGGACTAAAAACCCGGATGGACGTAGTAGCCCTCCATTTTTATTTACTCCGCATATTAGATTTGACTAAAGTCAAACTTTGTAATACTCTCAAACCTTTCCGATAATTGAAATTAAAATTCTTTATTTGTACACACTCTCACACGTTTCCGATAATTTGGCACATGTGTGGTTGTTCACTTAAGGGACGGTAGTGTACCGCACGTGAAGGACATGAAGTGCGATCAGGATGCGTGGATCGTTAGTTCATCGGAAGTAGTAGCAGTTTTCTTCACTATACATTAAATAAAGAGTTCCGTTTCGTACTTACACAATTTAAAACGATTGTTACGGAGAGAATAAGAAAACCACTCCACTATATATTAGTCGTATACAAGAGAGTACTATATGGACGCAGCTTCATTGACTTAGTGCACCTGCCTTTGGGTTTATGATAGGTGGGCCCAAAATGTGGCTGACTCACCTGTCATACAGCCAAAAGCAGGTGCAGTGAAGGCACCGGAGCTCAGTCCGTACTACAGTAGTATATATATAAGCTGGAGCCTCGGCGCTTCTTCGCTAGGGTTTGCACTCTCCACACTCTCGCCGCACTACATATATATATACACGCTGGAGGCTCAGCGTTCATTTGCAAGGGTTTGCTATATTCACAGTCTATCACCCTCTCTTCACCAGATCTAAACAAGATTGCGTTGGCCTCTTGTCTCTCTCTCTCCCCCTCACGGCTGGTGAAGGAGGCGTCCGTATCCCGTCACACCGGGAAGGGGAGGAGGTGCAATGTTCACTCTATCGCCTTCGGCGAGGGAGGCAATCCATTGCCGGCTCTGCTGTTCTCTTTCACCCAGCGCCTGTGCGGGAGGGCCACTGACCCCTTCTTCCTCGCTGTCGTATGTAGTGTGGGAAGATCCGGCCTCCCGCCGCACGCCTTGCCACATCCCGACGACCCTAAGGTATAAGTTTTTTTGAAACCGTCGTTGCTCTAGCTGCATGTGGATCTTTTTCGATCTGTAGTCGAATCTAGGTATTGGTTCAAAGAGGAAAGAAGGGTGTGGTGTGCTGGAGCAAGAATCTAGGACGTGGTTCAATGAGGAAATGAGAGATGGAAAGTAGTATAGAATGGCTATCCAGCCACTTTGTTGGTCGAAAAGGGAAAAAGGGGGTAATCCAGTACACACATCTATAAGGAACCGATCTCTTTGTTGAAAAGGGAAAGAAACTGGGGGGTCGGGTAGTTTGTGCAGGACTAGATTTGCTGCCCTCACATAGGAAAAAGGTTCAAAGAGAACAAATATGGGAACGCAAATATGTTGCTTGGCTACATACTCAGCATCACCCATTTATACGTGTGGACGCACATGGTGCTGGCATGTCCCATACAACTATTTTGCTGTTGTTAATCTAAGAATGCCGCTGGAAAATTGAAGCAATGCCACTGTTAAAAGTAAATTACATTTTTAACCAATGTTGTTTTAAGAGAATGTGTCTGTTAATATGAATCAATGCAACCATTTTAGAAATGCTACTATCCTACTTAGTTTTCCATCCAAGATAAGTTAGATGATTCTTTCTGTCACCGTTTGCTTCATCCTCCTTTATCGGCAAGTAATTGTTTCCTTTTTTGCCTCTGTTAAAACAGGGGTATCTATTCAACTTGTTGCTATTGCGACATTTTCGCTACTCGAAACACTTTGCTTGATTTCAGTCCAACTGCACAAAACAAGATTGGATTTCCTATTCGTGTTGGTAGATTCATACGTGATCTTGTGTGTGTCATGACAGGTTGGTACTTGCCTTCATCCACATGATCGTGCAGTGTGTTTGGAGATGCTGTGCTACTTGTATTGGTACTATTTTAAATAAATGTTGAATTGAAGCTATTGTATTGCTCTCTTTTCCCATTAAGTAGTTGACAAAAATGGTACCAACCCAGACATGATGCTTGTTGCTTTGTTACAACAAACTCTACATCACCCCCTTTATAAGTAGATGGAACCACATGGTGTTGTTGCGCCCACTCTCCCCTGGAACTGTTTATGCTTTTTGCTAATCTAATGCCGCTCGTAAAATTAAGCAATGCCACTCTCAGAATTAACTACCGAATCTTATTTCAAAACTGCAACACTTGTTAGGGATTGGCGGGATTACCATTTTTGTGGCCGCATGTTTCATCCTCCTTTATTAGCCAGTAATTGATTCCTTTTTGCCTCTGTTTAAACAGGGATATCTATTCAACTTATTGCTATTGCAACATTTTGCTTCGCTACACGAAACACTTTGCTTGATTTTAGTGCAACTGCACAAAACGAGATTGGATTTCCTATTCGTGTCGGCTGATTCGTACATTATCTTGTGTGTGTCATGACAGGTTGGTACTTGCCTTGATCCACATGATCGTGCAGTGTGTTTTGAGATGCTGTGCTACTTGTATTGGTATTGTTTTAAATAAATGTTGAATTGAAGCTATTGCATTGCTCTCTTTTCTCATTAAGTAGTGAACAAAAATGGTACCAACCCAGACATGATGCTTGTTGCTTTGTTACAACAAACTCTGCATCACCCCCTTTATAAGTAGATGGAAGCACATGGTGTTGTTGCGCCCACTCTCCCCTGGAACTGTTTATGCTTCTCGTTAATCTAATGCCGCTAGTAAAATTAAGCAATTCCACTCTCATAATTAATTAACTACTGAATCTTAGTTCAAAAATGCAACACTTGTTAGGAATGGTACTATCCTGCTTTGTAGTTCTTTCTACATGTTTAACCAAGGTATTGTTAAGATAATGTCTCTGTTTTGCATTGTTTTAGGAATAGTGCTTTTCTGCTTTGTCATTCTTTATACATGTTGAAACAAGGCATTGTTAAGATAATGTCTCCGTCAATATGAATGAATCACACTGATGGAGAATTGCTACTCTCCTGCTTTGTTTCCCACTGAGATAAGGTAGATCAGTAGATGCTTTTCTTCTAGGAGTACAAGTCATCAACCGTTATTTCTCAGTAACTGTTTCCCTTATACCTATTGTTGCTTACAGGGATATCAAAATTAAAGCTCGATTTAATTCCGACTTCGATTTCAGTTGAACTGCACAAAAGGAGCCAATGTGTCCAAGGCAAACTGCTGCATTACTGGCTCCAGTTGGTCGTTCCACTTTGTAGAAAGAAGAAGTCACTGTTTGCACTACATTACAGAAGGAATGACCGAGAAGCTTTACAGAGTATTATTAGACACTAGTGACATGACTAGTCTGCAGAGAGCATTGTCAATTCTACAACACGTGGAGTGCACTGGGCAAAAAGTGCCCAAACAAGTACAAGAAGCTACTACAGGACTCCACGATCATAGGCATTACATATTTTGAATGGGAAAACCTTGTCAAAGTTTAATCATTGATGTTAGCAAGAAGACGTTAGTTTAATATATTGGAATTGGAAAACCTTGTCAAAATTTTCTCATTGATGTTAGCCAGAAGACATGCATTTGATATTTTTGAGGGGGACGCCCTTGCTGTGTGCAGCATCTATTGTTTTTTCCTATTCCCGTGTTCAGCTTAGAAGTAAATATTTACTCTGCTGAGATATTCCTATGTTAAGAGTTTGTTCTGAATATTGTCTATGTAATGACAGGCCTTGTGTTTGATTACAAAGTTGAGCTTGGAATGTTGTGGCATGCGGCATCACGAGCTGTTCAGCCTCCTGAGAATAATGCTTCGCATTGTTTTGCATGTCGATCTAATGCCAGTGATTTGCTTGTTAAGAAGATAATCCTCTTCTGTTGTTTCCGTGCTTAAGAAGTTCATCGTCTTATGTTTCATTCGTAGCCTATACGACAAGTCGGGTAGGTTAGACGTGAAACCATATGATCTTCCGACCAACTCATCATATTAGGCCATGATTGGATCGTCGTTTTCCAACCAAAACCGCTTGTAAAACTGACGCTTGTAAATAAAAGCAGATGGTCTCGGGCGAAGCGCTTGGTTGGTCGATTTTGACTAGTAAAATATCAGAAGTACTTCACACATGATAAAAATGCTGAACGACACTCGGACGATTGCTAATCCAGCTGTTAGCTGCTGTTTCAGCCTTGCCCATGGATGGCATGATACGCATGCCGTGCATGTATCGTCTGGTAATGTCGTCCATATAGCAGTGCTCGTAAAATATACACTGGTCTCTCAAATTACAGGCGTAACCCGCCGGTTTTACTTACAAACCTCGGGCCCTCGGTTTCATTACGCCTGTATTTTACGCGTTGTTTCTGATGACGAGTAAATTACAGTTGTATGTTAATACAGGTTTGAAATAAACCAGAGCTCCCAAGCACGGCCTTACCATTTCATGTCGTCTCAGTTTCTCAAAGGTGCTCATAGCTGTCCGATGATCCTGGCTTCCTGAATGAGCAGCGAGCGCTGTATCAGACCATCCGTAGGGCCCGCGAGGCCCTCTCCGTCATCCTTCCAGTTGTTGCGCTCGCCGTGGCGCCGAGCATTGTTAATATCGTCAACGAACATGAGGATTCAGGAGATGACTTTATTTTGACTGGATGACACTAGGGACCCACTAGGGCCATAGCCGTACGTACGCAAGTGCCTCCTCATTATGTACAACTATATTTTTTTTGCTTCCTCCTGGTTTCCTGACATCACGGTCCCACACCATTGTCAACCTATGTAGTCAATATAAACTAGAGAATTGCACAAGGTGCGACCGACAACTAGGACCAAGCAGCTCGAGCAGTATTTGTGTTTTTGAGGCATGAGCATTGCAAAGTTTTTCTTGGCGATGATTTCGTTGTTGTTCAGAGGAGAGCAGGGTATTAACTGGACCCATCTAGCCCAGGCCAGATATCCAGCCTAGATATTAACTTTTCCAAGATGAAAATGGCTAGCCCAGCTATACATTTTTTTGAGGAATACCCAGGCAAGGTCAACTTGTTATTCTCCAGCCCGCTGGGCTACAAATCTTTCCTAGGAGGGATGCATTAGGCTTGACAGGAAAATGGGCTTTAAAAAATAATAAATGGGATGTAATTATAAAAATTGGGCAGTAATTATAAAAAAAATGCACCAAACACGAAATTAGTTTATAAAATATTATTTATGGATTTTGAAAATCTTAATTTTTCATTGTTGCGCATGCAATGTTTCATTGGATTTTTACGTAATACAAATTTATATTTAATCTGACTAGAAATTTCGGGATAAAAATATTTCAGATCCCGTCAAAATGTGGGAAATTTTATTGAATTATGTCTTCAATGGTTGGTTGAAATCATTAATCGTTGTCCTAGCTAGAAATGGGTTGCACTTTTAACAAACTTTAAATGGGCTGTAGTGAATTCCATTAGAATTCAAAAATGGGTTGTACATTCTTACAAATCGCAAATGGGCTATAAGTTCTCTGCCACACACTTTTGGGCCTACTAAGTTGATGCGTCCCCTAAAAAAATAAGTTGACGCGTATGCAAAGCTTTGTTAACTTATTATAGTCAACACACGGTTCTAGCAGTAGTGGCCGTTGGATGTCTATCCAACGGATGTCGTGCTTCTTCTTCAATCTCGGATATTCTTAGCTTCGGTCGCCCAAAAAATGATTCCTCCCCCTGACATCTGGGGCGCATCGTTTCGGAGGCTGACCTGTGGGCCTACTAAGTTGGCGCGTACCAAGGGCTTTGTCAACTTAGTCAATATAAACGATTCTAGCTTCAGTGACCGTACGATGTCCATCCAACGGCCGTAGTGCTTCTTCAACCTCTGGACTTCTTGCTCCAGCCGCCCAAAGCAGCGCCGGTCGTGCTGCCTGCTCCTGCTTCCCGTGGCCGGCTGTGCTGCCGCGGAGGCCTCACCGCCCCCATACTACTCCCACCGCTGGCCACGCCATCCCTCCACTCACCCACACACCTTGTTATTCTGCGGCGATGGCAGCCACACACCGCAGCCGAACCAGTGAACCCTCGTACTCCTCTCCGCGTGAGCATCCACTTCCGCGTCTTCCCCGGCTCCGCGTCATCCCCTTTCTAGGCCTCGCCATCGTCCACCGCCGTGGTACTCTCGGCGTGGCATGGTCAATGTGGTCAACGACTGACTTCCATCGGAAGAATACTGTACATGGAGAGGCTGACAGTTGGGTCCACGGCAGCCGCAAGGATGTGCCTCCTTATTACGCGCAAAATAATTATTCCTCCACCTGTTAGCAGGGACCCACCGGACAGGCAACCTTATTTCGCGAAAAAAACGTTTCCCCCCTGACTGCTGGGACCCACCAGCTACATCTTCGCACGCAAGAAAGTGCGTCCGAAAAAAACAATTTGCCCCCTGACTGCTGGGACCCACTAGCTGCATCTTCGCACGCAAGGAATTGCGTTCGGGCAAAAATTAAAAAAACAATTCGCCCCCTGACTGCTGGGACCCACCATCTACATCTTCGCACGCAAGGAAGTGCCTGACAGTCGGGACCCACCTGGTCGAAGTGTATGTAGCATTGTCATTCTGGTCGCGAACGTGTACGTACATACTGGTCGATGTAGAGGTGCGCACGTGTCATAGTAGAGGCACGCACGTGTCATGTACACGTACATACAACGGCCAGGGTGCAAGAAAGTAAATACGGCCATGTACGTACATACGAGCGGGGTCTCGAACGCTTACTCGCGCATACGTACGGCCAGGGCTCGTGTACATGGCTGGGTCGGAACGGAGAAACTGTGTCGTCGTCGTGTTCGTGGGGAGGCAACGGAATGCGTCGTGTTCATCGGGAGGCAACAGAATGCGTCGTGTTCATCGGGAGGCAATGGAACGCGTGGGAACCAACCAACTTGGACGGAACATGCGATGGCAACAAGGCCTGGCGTACCGCAGAACAGACGAAACGGCCTTGTGTTCGACCGGCCACGTTCGAAATGGGATCCTGTTCATCGGGCGGGGTCTGTCGTACCGCAAAACGGAGGAAACGGACCTCCTACAGTCAAAACGGGGTCCTGTTGATCGGGAGGGGTGTGGCGTACCGCAAAACGGACGAAACGGAATTGTGTTGGAGCGCTAAGGTCGAAACGGCGGTCCTGTTCATCGGGAGGGGTGTGGCGTACCGCAAAACGGGACTCCACGGGATACTGTTCATCTCCACCGTCGACCTCCTCCAGCCTCCACGAGGCCACTGTTCATCCACCGTCAACCTACTCCAGCCTCCATGGGCCCCTGTTCATCCAGCCTCCACCGCGCGCTACTCCACCAGCTACTGTTCAACCACCCCTCTCCACGGGCTCCTGTTCAACCACCCCTCCACGGGCTATTGTTCATCCACCCCTCCACCGTCTACTGTTCATCCAGCCCTCCATCGGGTCGTCCTGTTCATCCAGCCCTCCATGGGGTCCTGTTCATCCAGCCCCAACCGGCTCGATCGATCGGGGTCCTGTTCATCCAAAGGCAACGCCACGGGGTCCTGTTCATCCACCCCCACCACTCACT
>NC_041381.1:198797860-198813300 GCF_002162155.2 Triticum dicoccoides
AGCATCGATCAGCTTCAGTTAGCAGCAGTAGCAAAGGAATCGCTCGATCAGGTTCAGTTAACAGCCATCGCTCGATCGCTTGGGTTCAGTAACGCGTAGCCTGCAGTGCAATCGCTCGGGTTCAGTTAGAGCTCAACACCTCGCTCGGGTTCAGTTAGAGCCAACGCCTCGCACACACGCACGTATGTGTACGAGAGAAACATGCATCGCTTGGCCCCCGACCACCCACCATAAGCGGGAACTCCCTGAAATTTTCCTCGCCCTCGCTTCTACCATGGTTTTTCCGTCATGAACGGCCCAAAGAATGTCATGCAGATGTGTCTCCGGCCCGCCCAGGACGAAAAGCCCATTTTCTGTCATGTTTTTTTGTCATAGAAGTAGGAGCCCACCACATCTATGATGATACCGGGTTTTGTCACAATTATCGTCATAGAAGTGTCAAAAGTATGACAGGAAAAAGTTTCGTTCGGCCCAAAATGTCATGGATGTGTCTTTTTTTGTAGTGGTGGGATGCGATATAAAATATCTTGGCGCACCGTCTTGTTTGGCTTACGCAGGAAGCTTTGTCGTCTACAGTCCACCGCCCGCGATTGAACCACACTTGCGTGCCAGTTTCTCGCGGCACCGAGCAAAAAAAATTCTGCCACCACGGAAATATCTATCTCCCCCCCCCACCAAAAGCCACATTTCCATTGTTCCTCTTTGCTTTCCAAGTTCAAACCTTCACTACTGCTTACTGGCAGCACTGCCTCCTCGCTGGCAACCCTTCTTGTAGTGCCGCCTCCTTGCCGGCGACCCTTCTTGTTGCACGTACTCGTCAATATGGTCGGGTAATCCACACCCCACCCACACCATCCTCCTTCTTCCCCATCCCACATGCCCCGGCCAACGGCGCGACACCTTATGCCCAAATCACTGCCCCGTCCTCCTATTAAGCGCCGCCCACAACCATTTTGCACGCAATATAGCATGGAGGTCAGTAGTATGTAGTAGTGGAGAAGCAAATCACGACCGCATGCACGGATGAGGTCGCGGTGGCTACCAAGCGTGCCGACTGCCAGATCTTGGAGGACACCTTGTCTTCGAGGCCACCATCGACACCACCATGCGGTTGTCTACTTTAAAATACCGTTCATATTGTTTTCTCGAGGCCACCACTAGTGCCTTCTAGTGATTTGTACTCTGTAATGTTAATATGCAATCTAATATTCTGAAATGTAATGTTCAGTTAATAGTTTGGTCCAACAATTGCTACATTTCATAGTAGTTCTCAAGCATTCTTGGTCTCTTTTACTATCTTATCTTCTAGTATATGTTCTATTCTGCAATGTTGTAATCAGTTAACTTGTCGGGACCCCGACTCAATGCCACACCGATCTAGCATGTAACACCTCATATCACTTTGGGGCCTCACGCATGGTATTCCCATGGGTGTCGCCTTACCAGGCCCGGGACCGTTTGCGCCTTTTGGCACATGTATATGATAGTGTCGCTAGCATCCATATGACAAGGAGCCCGGGCTGACATGGCTAGTCGTGAACCCAAGGTGGCACTAACTTATAGGGACAGGCATACATGACGCAGCAACGAATGTGTCGGCCATCAGCGAGTGAATCCAGGCTGTAGCAGCCGGTCTAGCAGGACTCTAGTAAACCGGGCTGTAGCAGGCTAACAAGACTCCGGTAGACACCGCGTGACATTTCCCTGAAGGGACAGACACAGGAACGAAGAAGGACACATGCCGGCCAGCCTAAGTGTTCCGGAGCAGTAGCAAGCTACCAAGGCTCAATGGAAGCACTAGGAGACATTTCCCCGTAAGAGAGGCTACCAAGGATAAACAACTAGATAGTCAGATCCCACACATACCAAGCATTTCAATAACATACACACAATATGCTCGATATGTGCAAATACAACATGGCATCACAACATGACTTACAACTCAAGTATTTTATTCAATAGGCTCCGAGGAGCGAGATATTACAAACATGGGTCTCATGACCCAACATTCAGAGCATACAAGTCAAAGCACAAGTGGAAGCTTAACATGTCTGAGTACAGACATCTACAAATGAAAAAGGCCGAGAAGCCTGACTATCTACCAGATCCTGCTGAGGGCACAAGATCGTAGCTGAGGTAACAAGCTAAACGTCGAAGTCCACATGGAACTACTAGTGATACGGAAGTCTCTCTGCAAAATGTAAAATAGGCAAACATGAGTACAAATGTACCCAGCAAGACTTCCATCAGATCTAACTACATATGCATCATTATCAACAAAGGGATGGTGGGGTTTAACTACAGCAAGCCAGCTTTGACTCGGTGGCTATCCTAAACTACGACTGCAAGTAACTCTTTTGGGGTGGCGCACACGAGTCCACATATTCACCATATCAATACACCACTATGGATCCGCTCCCGTCTCCCTACGAGAACGCCATCCATAGCACTCACGCTTATCTTGCGTATTTTAGAGTATCCACTTTCTCTTGTCTATGAACTGTATAGGTAACCCAGAGGTCCTTAACCGCGGACGCGGCTATTCGAATAGATGATGTTAACCCTGCAGGGGTGTACTTCTTCAGACACGCTCTCACCACTTACCGCCGTTTACACGACATGTACTTGGCAACCTTCAAGCGGAAGCCCGATGAGGGTGTCGGCCACGGCCTACCTAAACACTCAAGTCACTAGTCCAGGTTTATCGCCTATTCAAGTTACATTCATAGGGAGTCCGGCCGAGGTTTCCACATACGGCCCCGAACAATGTGTGCAGGGTTCCGCGACACCAAACAGGCGCCCGGCATACCCGGCCACGTGCCTACCGCATCACAGCCCACCCCTCGGGTCAGCGCTGCCCACAGCCTCCAGCATACTACAAACACCAGAAACTACTTGCAACTCCTTGACAGAGGACAAGGGTGATTAAGGAGCCAAGAGGGTTCATTGGTTTCGGGCCCAATGCATGGTAGTAACTATTTCATGGATCACAAACACAGAACTCAATTCCTGAGGACGACTTTAATGAGACAACCTACCATGTACTCCTACATGGCCTCTCACCGCTACCTTTACCAAATCGTGTTCACACACTTAGCTCACACACAGTAGGACATGTTCATCACTGTTCCAATGCATCCCCGATGAATCAGACCTGACTCAACTCTAAGCAGTAGCAGGCATGACAAACAAACATGAATGAGTAGGCACATCAAGGCTTTGTTTACTGTGGCAATGGCAGGTCATGCAGAGGAAAGGGGTTCAACTGCCGCAGCAAGTGACAGATGAATCGTTGTTGTCCTAATGCAGTAAAAGAGAGCAGGAGCGAGAGAGTGGGATTGTATCGGAATGAACAAGGGGGTTTTGCTTGCCTGGCACTTCTGAAGATAGTATAGCTCTTCATCAGTGTCATCAAACTCATCGTCAGAACCACGTCTATTGAGAGGGGACAAACACCGGCAAACAAGGAAGAACACAATCAATGCAATGCACAATATGATGCATGATCATGGCATGGCAATATGCTGTGGTTTGAGCTAATGCAACTAGCAGCAAGTTAAACGGAGTTGGTTTGAATCTAAGATTCAAATTCAAACTCCATATATGACATTTCAAATGCCATTAATTCAAATTGTTGTATACAGCAGCTTTAAGTTGTTCAAACATGCATGATAATGCCATAAACAGTTCTTTGGATTTTTCTAATCATTTTTCATATATAACTTGTTTTATTTGGAGCTACGGTTGAATTTATATGATTTTTTTAGAAGTTTAAGCCTTTTTATGGATTTTTCTGATTAAATAGAATTAAACTAATTCCAGAAAAGGATTTACTGCGTCAGCCTGACGTCAGGGTGACGTCAATGAGTCAACGGCTCAGCCCAGGTCAAACTGACCAGTGAGGCCCGCGTGTCAGTGGCTAACTAAACTAACCTAGTTTAATTAGCACTAACCTAGGTGAAATTAATTAAGTTTAAACCTAAACTAGTTTAATTAGCTGGGCGGGGCCCGCATGTCATTGACCCAGGGGAGGTCAAACCCCTGGTCAACCGGGCCTAAAACATTGGTGGCTCGTCGCCGTCGACAGCAGGCGCGGCGGGGGCTCGGGTTTCGCCCTCCGGCGACCAAAAGGAGGGTGGAGGGGCTCTGCGTGCTGCTGGGACTGCTCCGCATCTCCCTGTGCAAGCGAGAGGGGCTCCGGTGGCCATAGTTGAGCGCGGCGTCGACCTCGGCGCCGGCCAGAGTTCAAGCGCACTCAGAAACGAGGCTGCGGTGGCCATGGGGTGGCGTGCTTGGCTCCTACGGCACCTGCGCGGCACGGTGAGCACGTGGGTGTGCTCGGTTGGGAGTTGCGGTGGCTATGGGCATGGCGGCGAGAAGCTTGGGCGGTGGCACAGTTTGGTCTCAGGCAATATAGCGACTACGGCGTGCAAACGAGACGGGGAAGAGGAGGGTTCGGGGGTAGGAGCTCACTGCGGAGATGAAGAGCAGGACAGCCAGCTCGTGGGAGGCCGGAGCTGAGCAGGGCGGCGAAGCGGAACTCCGGTGACCCGAGGTTGAAGAAGACAGCATGGACGGCGTTCGAGGTCGTCCAGCGCTGCACGGGCCGGTGATGACGAAGAGGGGAATGAGACGGAGCTCTTGGGCAGCTCGGGGCGTCGTAGGGACGGCGATGGTCGCGGCAACGGCGAGCGGCGGCATTGGTTGCGCTCGGGTGGCTGTGCGCGAGAGAAACAGAGGAGGGGAGAGAGAGCAGCGAGTGAGGAGGAGGGGAGAGAGGTCTCAGGGCGTCTCCGTGGCACGTGGGGGGGAAAGGGAGAGCTCGCTAGCGCGAAGCAGGAGGTGGTGCACGGGCACGCATGCGCTGTCTCCCTCCTCTGCCTATTGGCAGAGGTAGGTGATGACTGGCACGGGCCAGGTGGGCCGGCCCATCCAGGTAAGTGGCCTGTGGCCTCTCTCTCTCTCTCTCTCTTATTAACTTTTTTCTATTTTTCTGCAACTGTTTTGGCTTTATTAAAAATGCCAGAGCATTTTCAAAAATCCTGAAAATATTTGTGGGCACTGTTGAAATTATTCCCAACAACCCTCAACTAGTTTCAGAATTATTAGAGCATTTAAAATATTTATAGGATTTAAATGACCCAATTCAAATACAATATGAGTTAATTCAAAAATTCAGAAATGACCTAGAAATATGTTTATCATTTTTGGCAGAGGTTTTTACCTGTATCAAAAATGATGAACATTTCCAAAGGGCATTTTGGGATCATTGAAAATATTTCATTGTGACCCTAGTTGGATTTCATTTGGTGCTAGGGTTTGAACATCCCCATTTCAAGTTTAGGAAAAATCTAAACAAGATGCACACATGAAGCTAGCCTAGTGCATTGCCAGGAGCTAGGGATGTGACAGCTCACCCCCACTAAACCAGAATCTCGTCCCGAGATTCAAGCATAGGGTAAGAAGACAGAAGGGACACAAGCTAGCGCAATCTTCACGATCCGGGTTGCACTTCATAAGGACGTTGATTCGATCACCAACTTTGTCTCGATGTCTTGCTCTGAAAATCCCAACCAACATGACAACGAGAGGAAAGGGAAAACTCTAGAAGGATCGATCTTCTCGAAGATCGAGCAACTTAGGATCAACTCACGAAATGAGACATAGCAACATCTCTTGAGCTGAGACATGAAGCACACATCTAGAGGGATGGAGTGGAATAGATGACAAGGGTTCACTAGGTAGACAACAATTCCACACTTAAGAAGGTGGTGAACGGTTGTCAACGTAGCGAGGAGTTGGGTTGCCATGATACCATAACGGGGCACCTTAGGGAAGGGACTCGTAGAAATATCCCCTTAAGTGGGAAAAAGAATTACCTTCGATTCAGAGATCACTAAAACTCTTTATACCATCCTAAGGCAAATCACAATCGATCATTTGAAGGAGTCCAAAAGAATGACATACCCGGACCAGAATGGATGATGTGGACTACCTTGTTGAAGACAACGCAACGGATGATTTTTGATTATCATCAGGAATGGATGGAACCCATGGTAGGATGGCACAATGGTGGTGCAAGCTGGGAACAAAATGCAAATGCCGGAAGTGACTAGTAACTGGAGAGGAACTCAACAGTAGGGAATGATTCCACTGTTGGACTGGTAATAGCATAACTGAAGAAAACTGGAAGCAATCCCAGTTAGTGCCGGTGATAACACCTAGCGCTTATGCGTGCTCTCAAGAACTTGAGCATCTCAATATTCATCAAGGTTTTACCAATATCCGTGTCAAGGATCCTAGCAACACAACGTACTACATTGATGAGTACCGGTGGAAAATGCAGATGCAAAGGAAGATAACACCTTCTCAGATTTCACCTTGGCGGGGCCAAGGGAACAAAATCTGGATGATCGACCGAGAGACATTTAGCACTCCGCTTCTAATGTTCTCCATGATGTGCTAGTGTATCCCATTCATAGATATGGTTTGATATTTAGACATCAATTAAAAGGTCGAACTACGGAAACACAAAAATCCATAAGGGACAACTAGGGAATAAATCCTATGAAATCCTTATGGGGAGGTGGCCAACTTCCTCAGTCAAGATACTACATAACATGTCTTCTGGCTGGGTGTGTTGGCCACGACATCCACTTTATCGGGTTACAGAGAGACCAATATTATAGTTCTTGGGACACGTACCAACCATCATATCTGCTTGAGATTTAGATCTGGTTGGTGTCAAAATAATCCAAACTCATCGAGTCTAGAAAGAAAAAAAAATGAAAGTTTGAAACACAAATCGACAAGATGACATTGCGAGATTCTCGGGGAATGAACTACGGTAGTAAGCTCCAAAACATGAGTTGGTTCTGCTACAAGCATGTGAACACATTGTCCCAGACAAGCATGATCACATGGTAGTCTTACAACAAAGCACTACCGAGTTCTGGTTGGGAACCATCATCGAGGATAAAGGAATCTTGTACAAATCCGTCTGGTACCTTCAGGACTAGCACTTAGAATTTATTATCCCTGAACAGTCAATCAGTGGCTTGGTGTGCAAGGAACATATATAGAATGGAGGCGGCCAACCTATCAAACCATAGAGCACTTCACACATGTGTGACTAACTTGGGATGATTCCAAGGAAGCAACATTGACTTTCTCGAATTCACGGTGGCAACTTGCATCAAATGCACATGAATTAGAGGGAGTCACTTCTTTCATTCGAACATATGCTTCATGCACGGGACATGAAGATAATGCTTATAGAAGTTTCCAATACTAGCTTAATGTTCAACAAGATTATGAAGAAGATAAGGATGTTGTCGATGGGCTCAACAACAATTCATACAGGTTTCCGTATAAATGGAATTCCACAATTATGTGAACACGGTGATAGCATTGGTCAGACCAAAAGATATAATGGAGTATGCTCGAGGAACAACCACCAGTAAGACAACATTGTGAACATCGTTGGTTCTGATTTGATTTGAGAATAGCCCACACTCAAATCAAAGACTGGATAAGACCATAGCCCCAACAATTGATCACGAGGACCAATCGATGAAGATATCATATTTCTTCAACACACACACACCAAGGATATTCCTTAGGAATGAACTAAGTCAGATAATCTTTTATCTTCCAACTCTCCAAGTTGTTGTTTGGCTTAACCAACTAGCTCAGGGTATCCAACACGGACTCTTGGAGAAGGGGTGGTTATAAGAAACCAACTTGACCACAAACTCAACATAGCGGTCAGGTGACGACCTGGTGATACTTCCGAGAAGATATTCGGAAAATCACGAACCACCGATATGCTACTTAGCTCGAGAACAATCTTGCTTTTCAGGCAAGACGATATGACCAAATAAGCAAGGATTGGCACTATCCTAACTCATTGATCGGAAAGGGCACCGGAAATAAGGACTAGGTAGCACGATCAATCTTAGAATGATGATTTCATAACCAACACACTAAAAATGAGATTATCGTCCATTAATAATTAAGCAACAAGGTTGCTACGAGTATTGATTTCACACACCATGATTCACTTGTCGACATTCCAGTCACAACAACACAGGGACCGAGGAATGAATAATGGTGGCGAGAAGTATCACTGCGTCAAGAATTCACAAGAGCTGGTGCAGTTCTCATAACATTCCTGGCATAAAGTGGGTCATACTTCAGGGTAGAACAGAACAAAAGCTGGATTAGTATTTGATCTTCGGAACACAACTGCTTTGACCCAATCCTGGAAATGTTTAAGGTTCTGGAGTTTGTTTCTCCTAGTCATTCCGGAATAGAATGGCTTGATGGACCACAAGAATATTAGGCGTCGATGAGCACGAGTGCACAACTACTCTTGACTATCAATTGATAGACGAGGGTTAGAATACAACTGAAGAGGGACAACTCAAAGGAACATATAACTTTCTGAGTTGTGGATGCATAGATTAGTATGTCGAACCAAGTTCAACAGGTTTCTTCCGGATAACCCATGCAGAGAAGGTAGAACTAACAGAGTCACATCATAGAATCGAGAACACGTCAAGAGCACTCTAGTTGTGATCTTTCGGTTCTGCGAGGAACTTCTGCCATATTGGTTCACGGAATTGGAAGAAGGATTTATCACGGACCTCGAGGACTATCGCAAAGGTTACTATAACCTAAGGAACGAGCAAACACTATCACACTACAAAAAAATACACTTCCGTGATGATACGTGTTTGTCACAGTAGGTCACAGTTTTTGTCATGCATGTACATCCATGACGATTTTATGACAGAATCAAGATAGTCATACATGTGCTGTCGTAGAAGTGTTCCATGACATTACCAAAATTATCATCACGGAAGTGTCCACTTCCATGACGATAAATCGCGCGTCATAGGAGTGCTTTTGTCAAGGGTGACCGACACGTGGCATCCACTATAACAGAACGATGTTAAGCTATCAGGTTGGGTTTTGGATCCGATAACCCGTTAACAGCCCCGACCAATGGGGATTTTCCACATGTAAAATCATCATTGGCTGGAGGAAACATGTGTCGGCTCATCGTTAGGACAGATGTCATCCACTCATTGGAGAGAAGGCACCTATGATACGTCAACATGTGGCATGGCCCAACAGAGGCCCATTCCTGTAAAAAGGCCGGCCTGTTTGACTTGGTCAAAAGGTGGCGTGGCGGCCCATGGAAATCCTGTTAACGGCCTGTTCTCATATAGCCCATTTACATCCCGCTAACCCAAGGCCCATTATGCCCTATCTGAATTAGGCCCAGTAGCGTCATCTAGGCTATCCAATATGATTCTAGCCCGTTTTCACTTCTGGCCCATGTATGGCCCATGACGTCTTTCAGCCCATATGAGGCCCTTTGTAACTCTTGGCCCATTAACGGCCCGTCGTGAAACTGGCCCGTAATGAACAATTTATCACTTTACACCCATTAACGGCCCGTGTTGAAACTGGCCCGTAATGAACAATGTATCACTTTATACCCATTAACGGCCCGTTATTCCGTTGGGCCGTTTCCAGCCCATGTTATCTTTCGGCCTTCTCAGAGCCCATTTATTCATGGGCTCATTTCCAGCATTCGTTTACTTACGGCCCATTACTGTCATCTTCTGCTTGTGGGCCAAATTCAGCCCGTGGTTACAGTCGGCCCATTTGTGGTCCGTTAATACGTTGGGCCGTTTTCATAGCGTCATCAAATACGGCCTATTAATGATGGTCCATTATGGTCGGCCCATGAACGGACGATTCCAACTCTAGCCCGTTTACGACCATAATGCGGTCTGTTTGGCCCATGTTTGGCCAATCGATCATACGGCCTGTATAAGGCCCATTGATGATATGGCCCGTAGAAGGCCCATTGTTTCTACGGCTCATAGAAGGCCCATTGTTTCTACGACCCGTAGAAGGCCCACTGTTTCTACGGCCCGTAGGAGGCCCAGTGTCACTACAATAAATATTAGCCATGGTTATTGTGGCCTAGTTTTAAAAAATAGGTTATTGCAGCCACTAGCAAACCGCGGAAAAAGAACTGCAATGACTACAAGCAAACAAATAAACAAGACAACAAGGAAATAAATAAGCAAGCAACTAACGCTAGGCTATCACGGCTATTACACTTATTACATCCATTGGGCATCAAAGTTTGCCACCAGTGCAAATATAGGGAACAAAGCAGCATATCATATACACTGGTTGTCAAAGTTGCAGACCAACGCAAATAAACGCCACAACAAAACAAATCCAGAACTAAAACCACTTCAGAAGATCTCAAGAAAAAATATCCTGGGTACCCATAATGCTGGCAAGATGCTTAGCAAGCTTATTAACTTTCTCTTGTTTGGAGCTTAAATCCTCCCGCGCTTGCTATTGCACCAGGAAATATGCATCTGAATTCTGCAGGGACTTCATCAGTCCTTCAGCTTCCTGTCGTAGCACATCTGATCGATGTCTTTCAACTTGAAGTTGAGACTGAAGAAGACGAACAGATTCAGGCAGCGAGTTCGAAGAGCTTTTGCCAACAGTAGTGGCTAGTAACTCAAACACTACATCAAGACAAGACTTTTGGGTTCTCTCACTGTTGTCAAGATAGTGTTTATCAGCTTTCTTGGAGACCAACAGGGATGTCTCACTATCTTTAACCTTATCTGCATTAATTCCTTTACCATTGCATAACGTGGTACTGTTCCCCAATATTTTGTCCGCATTCTAAAAGAGAAACAAGCAGACACATCACAGGTTTACCATGTTGTATATGAAACTCATTTTGGTAAATGAGTTCAGTAGTAAAGTGGACAGGATAACAGCATGAAACAAACATATATCCATGTACCATGGTCACTTTATGGTCTATATCATTCTAGTTTTTGTTGCCAAATCAAGATAGAGACACGGTTCAAATAATATTTGTTCAAGACAAAGCAGAATAGACAGAATATAAGTGTGGGAAACTACAGAGCAATAACAACACTTTTAATGTGCATGACATGAGGACATAACTATTTATTCAATTGAAACTGAAATCAACATAGAGCAGGTTACAACAGCAAACCAGTTAAAGAAACTGGTTTGAAACATACATGTTGCACCATTGGAGTTTCAATTCCATCCTTCAAATTTGAAAATAGTTGGTATGAGTAAATACAGTAATGCAAAAGCAAAGGAGTATGAACCATAGCTACAGAACTTGACCTGAGAGCAAATCTTCTTCTCCTTTAAGCGTTGAGTTGGGATTCGGAGTGGTGGTCCTCATGCTTTGGGCACTGCAGTTCCCTTACTAGTTGCTCGTGTTTGGGTGCTCTGTGGTGGAGATGGTCCTGTGTCAACTGGAACTGGGTTACTATTTGCCGGGGTTGGGTTTACAAGGGGTGTAGCTGGTTCTCTGTCCGACTGGGTATGGATACAATCTGCGAGAGTCTAGGTTATGTGTGGTGGATCTGGTCCTTGGGCAAGTACAACCGTGGTTCTATCTACATCAACTGGTAGCACTATCTTTTCTGAAGACCGTGTTGTTACTCCCTTAGATATTGCCATCACCCTCTCCAATTCAAATTGCTGATAAACAAGAAAAGTAATTGAAAGTATAGACATTGCATGATAGACAGCTGCAATGGATAGTGGGAAATAAAAGAGGGCATAAAATAATTCCTATTTATGTTGTCTAACCAAACAGGATAGCATGACACAATTTCACATATATGATGGCTAACCAAACAGGATAGCATGACACAATTTCACATTATGATGGCTAACTAACTAGGATAGCATGACACAATTTCACATTATGATGGCTAACTAAAAAAGATGGAAAGACATAGTTCAAAATATGATGACTATGTAAACAGGATGACATGATATAACTGTATAATGTGTTTATTAAATAGGTTGGCATGCCATAATTCACATACATTCACGGATAGAATGCCATAATTCAAAATATGATGACTATAAACACCAAACAGGATGAGATGAGATAACTATATGATGTATTTATTAAATGGGTTGCCATGCCATAATTCAGATAGATGATGTGTATGTACTATGTAAACATGATGGCATGATATAATTCAAATATATGATTTATATAGTAAGCAAGTAAGCAGATGACAATCCATATATGATGTAAAAACTAAGCAATGCAAGACAACATGCATGACATGGGTAATATAACCCTGCCAAGTTTGAGCATAGACCTCATGGGGGAAATAGGACTGTTCATCAGTCTCTGAGTCCTCCTCTGAGGAGCTCTGTGTAACCAGCAAGATGTATGCTTCAACAGGTAGCATTGTCTGCTCTGAATACCTTGTTTTCACTCCAGATACTTCCATCACCGCTTCAAATGGCTGATGCACAGGAAGAGTAGTTGAATATACAAACGTTGTCGACAAATAGAACACGTAATACAAAAAATGATAGCATGATATAATTCACATACATGATGATTGGCTAAACAGCATGGCATTGCATAATTCACTTATATAATGCCTTTCCAACAAGATAGCATTGTATAATTCACATATATAATGTCTTGCAACAAGATGGCAATGCAAAATTCACATATATGGTAATTAGACACTGAACAGGTGGCATTCACACAAAGCATGTCTAAACTAATCAAATGACATAGCAATGCGAGACACCGTACGCACGATATGAGCAACATAACCCTTCCAAGTTAGAGCATACACCTCGGGGGGGGGGGCTAAGACTGGTCATCTGTCTCTGAATCCTCCTCTGAGGAGCTATCCGTAACCAGCGAGATATGCGCTTCGTCAGATAGCATAGTCTGCTCTAAAGACCTTATTTTCACTCCAGAATTTACCATCACCGTGTCAAATGGCTGATGCACATGAAGAGCAGTTGAACGTACTAACATTGTTGACAAATGTAATATGTAACGAAAAAAAGGATGGATTGATATAATTTACATATAAGATGACTGGCTAAGCAGGATGGCATTGCAAAATTCACATATATGATGCCTGGCTAAACAAGATGGCGTTGCATAATTCACATAAACGATGAATAAACTAAACAGATGGCATGCGCACAAAGGATGTCTAAACTAAGCAGATGACATATTTGATGTATAAAGTAAGCAATGCAAGGCGCCATATGCATGATATAACCAACATCAGCATGCCAAGTTAGAGCGAAGACCTCAGGGGGTAAATAGGAGTTGTCTTCTCCTTCTGAATCCCCCTTAGAACAGATATCTTCCTCTCGATTACAATCCGAAATGTGGGGGGGGGGGGCTGCCTTTGCGCCTACCATGGAGCGACGTCTACATGAAATTTTATTGCCACGCAAGGCTCGTCTCTTTTGCTCTACATGTTCAGTTCCATTGTTTACAATAACTGTCATGCATACGAATAAAACATAGTGAGATTATGTAAGGAGTGCATGCAGAAATCCAGACTGATGGTAGCAACCTGTGGATAGACCCAAAACCAATAATAGCAGGCAGATAATGGCTTCAGTTAAAAAATACAAATAATGGCTTCTTTACTGTTTGTTTCCCACCCAACATGAAACTCATAGTAGACACCGAAGATTAACCAGATAGTAGATAGATACTATTGATTGCGGCCCCAATATGTACCCCACAACCATTTAAAAACTCTAGTTTGACCATTAGTTAGTTTGAGCCGACTCAGAGTCTAATCGGTGAACAGGACGATAAATGGCATGTAATATTAAGTGATGCATAACGTAAGCAGACACGAAAGAGTGCGACCTCTCTTGCGGACCCGTGTAGTCCTTGAGGTCATCCGCTCGGTTGATGATGGTAATGCAGTTTTCATGGTTGCCGGCAGCGGGGAAGAAGATCTGAGGCGACGAAAGACAGTCTGGAGGCCGGATCCCTGCTGTGCTGGACCCTTCTATCGTTGGAGCAGCTGAGCTGGGGTGGACGATGACGCAGCAGAGCGGGACAAAACACGCAAGGTTTTCTTTGACAACTATCTGTAAGAGAAGTAATTCTGTAAGGGCTCGTTTGAATTGGAGGATTCCAACAATGCAGGGATAGGAAATAGACAGGAACATGATAGGAATGCACGTGCGAAACAGAGAATTTAAAAACACAGGATTTCTGCCAATCTGGGTGTTTGATTCACAACAATTGGAAGATCACTTGATGCAAAGAAGCATGGTGAGATTAAGTGACACCACTAGAAAATGTACGGTTATAATGCTATTATGCTACTATCTCTTAGTCTTGTGCTTCATGAATAGGAATTTGAAAAGGAGGACAAGTGAAAATTAAAATTCCTATGTTTTTTCTTTCAAGGAGACACTAAAGGAACAAATCCTACAATTTTCCTTTGCTCCATTCCTTTGAACCAAATTCATGAATAGTAGTACCATAGGAAACTTCCCAATTCCTATGTTTTTATTCACTTTTCCTTTCAAGCACTGGCGATTCTAGTAGGCAGGCTTGAGTAAGGAAAAGCATACACTAAAAAATATTTTTGTGCTACTTCTATTACTTTGGACCCAGGCCACTTCCCTACTAGCTCAACTCCCAGGGCCATCGACAAATGCACAGCTCAAACGCGCAGAGATAAATAATGATGGCATTCAAGAGAGTCCATCACGGAAAGCTAAGTTGCCTGGTACCTCACTGCTTGTCATATAGTAGGATAAAATAATCATATTTCCCGTTACTATGTGTGCTCAGTGGACAATATATATAACATGTAGAGTAAAAAAGAGATGCAACAAGTGTACAACCTCTTTGACGAAGCCATGTCGATCTCAGTGTGATTGGGTTGGCCGGTGAGGATGCTCCGGCTGACTTGGCTGTCGGAGGAGGGGAAGAAGATCTTAGGCATCTGGAGATGGAGCCCGAGGTACTGCTCCACTATGATGGAGGGTTTCGTCGTTGGAGCAGCTCCGGTGAGTTGTACGACGCCGAGGCTGAAGCAGGACAAGAGAGACAAGGTTAACTTGAGTGTAATTCTAATAGCATCTCCAATACGTGACGTAAAATACATAACCACAAAGTGCTAGATGTAAAATACATCAGCTGCTCATCTCTGAACTTAACTGTCGAAACTGAATTTAATTGTCGAAACTGAACTTAACTGTCGAAACTGAATTTTGCTGTTGAAACTGAACGCACTAGCAAGGTGAGGCTACTCGTCGGTCGACTGAATTTTTCATCTCTGGTCAGTCGATTTTGCAGCCGTTGGATATGAAATCAAGGGCCTGCAGTTCATCTTCAACCTCGACCCCCCCTGAGCCGCCAGCCACCACCGGCCAAACAGCAGCCCCCCGCCGCCCGCGACCGGCGGTGCGCCGCCCCGCCCGCCCCGAAAACACTCCCCACCGCCGGTCCGCCACCGCTCGGCCATCCCTCTAGGCCCCCACATGCCGAGCTTTTTCTCCGATGATCCCCACGCCACCGCCAGTGACCA
>NC_041381.1:198813705-198818181 GCF_002162155.2 Triticum dicoccoides
CCCCCCCCACCCCCTGAAAACCGACTGACCCAAAAGTCCATTCAGTCGACTGAAGTAGCTAAATCGGAGCAGCATCGCAAGCAAGAGGAAGAGCGAGAGCAGCAACGTGAGCAAGAGCAATGGCAAGAGCAGACCAGGCAGAGGACCGAGAGCAAGAGCAGAGCAGCAGCGCGAGCGAGAGCTAAAGCATCAGTAGCTCCTACTGATGTGGACGTCACCGCCGAGGGAGCAACGCTGTGGAGGAAGTGGCCGGAGACGCCGCCGTGGATGGAGCCGCGCCGTGTCGGCTCGGGACCGTGCGTCGGCAGCTCTGTGAGATCGAATCAAGAAGAAAATGCGGCGATTAGTGTACAACCTCTTTGGTGGCACCGATTAGGCCGCAGCTTCATCCGAGGAAATGGTGATGATGATGCTCTTCCGGTGGTGCAAGGGAAGACGAAGATGTGGGAATGGAGGTGGCGCGACAGACGAGGGGAACATCGGGGAAGCTCCTTGGAGGTGGAGGACAGGGGTGGTTGAACCGGCGGGACGACGAGATCAACGACGGATCCTCATCCGGTACGGTGGATGAGGGACATCGAGGTGTTGCTGTGGATGAGGTCGTCGGGGAAGAGGCTCCGGCTAGGTGGCAGACGGAGCAGAGTGTGGGGCTTCGTTGCAGGTTTTCGTGGCGTCGATGTACGAATGGGTGGGCGGATGGGATTGCAGTGGGGAACCATAGCTTATGGACGCGCTTGTCCAAAATGTGGGGTAAGTTACGAAAGTACCCCCACCGATTTGAGGCAGTTCTTTTGGTTCAGGGCTACCATCAGCATTTTGCGTGTCGGGATTTCACAGGAGGTGGGAGTTTTCACGCGCGTTGTAATTTCGGAATAGCATGGTGCGGGTTGAGATGGAGGGAGTTGTCGGAGCACGATGAGACAAAGATATATCTTATATATTTCGGGCTAACAAGGCGCGGGTTGAAATTTCCGGACAAGCCTAACATGTACTATACCAAATCAATGCCCACTACAAATGTCATTCAAAACATTGTATTCATGTTATGTTAATTAAAATATTTCGCTACGTGTATAATGCATGCAACCTACTACTCAAATGAACATTTTAGTGCATTCCAAACATATATACTACCGCTTCAATATGAACTAAATTTAAATTCGTTTCTCTATTTGAAGAAGATCTACAGTAATGATTGTTGTGAAGTCAAAGCATTTGAATTTGTTTCTCTGTTTTAATAAGATCTATAATCATCATTATTGTCAAGTTAAACCATCGTTTGTGTATTATCTTCACAGCACACCACATGATTAGTCTCGAGTTACATATGAACTATGTGTACTATATGAACTCGAACTTGATTTTTTGAATCCACTTTATGTTGATTTCACATCACATTACATTTCCAGCTCTAGCTAGATCTTCATAATCTAAACCATGTCTCGGATGTATAATGTGTTTATCACATTATGTATGGTGCCCCGCCCCCTACGCCTACAAGTATTTAGATGTGAGTTGCAAACACCACACATTACCACAAATTCAAATAAAATATGAGAATGTTCGATATATAGTATTGTTTAGATTGTTCGATATTTAGTTTTAAGCTGCAAACGCCACACATTATCACAAATTCAAACAAAATGTGAGATTGTTTGATGTATAGTTTGGTTTAGATTGTTCGACATTTAGCTGTGAGTTGCAACTGCCATGCATTATCACATTATGGTATAACATGTGCACATCACGTGTATCACCGCTATATTCATGCATGCATATGTTTAGAACACTATGATCTCCTATTCAAATATATGAATCTGCTTTGATATCAAATTATGATCTTTGCTAGTCTCTTACACCCACACAATCCTCTAACCTTTGTAGCGACCACTAACTTTCTCTCGTGCATGCACACGCCCTCCTCGCCCTCTCCCTCCCTCGGCATTCTATCCACCGGGCACATTCCATTTTATTTTCTTTAGGTCGTTCTCCCAGAGTCTCCACAACTCCTTTCTGACACACATCGATCGATAAACCTCTCCAGCGATGCCTGCCTACAACATACACACGCATCTTCAATCTCCTCCTTTATGTGTCCTTGCCTCCTGTCTCTCATACGGTCACACACACACGTGTAAACTCTCGCCCCTCTTTTCATCGATCTCACAACCGCACACTCCTCTCCCTATCTTAGCTAGTAGCTGGGCCTCTCACACCACCTCCTAGCTCCATTCTCTCTGTCTATCCGTCTCGCTGGTCCTTATTTGCCTCTATCAAATGGACGTACACCGACCAACCTCTCTCTATACATATATCTAGCTAGGTTCTTATAACTCGTTTTTACCCACACGTCGATCGATCTACCTCACTAGTTATGTCTCTCCCTTCCTCTGACAAACAACAATTGATCTACCGATCTAGTTAGGTTTGCTTACCAAACACATGGTTCCCCTTCATCATCCATGGATGCATCCCGACAGATCTATCACACACAGGCACACACAGAAACACATCCCCACTCTTATTTATAACATTGCAGTTCCGCCCTCAGTTTGTCTAGTAGGCCTCTCCCACCATCTTCGAGAAGCAACTCCATCACCCATCCAGCACTCTACCCCTCTCCCTCCCTCTCCCTCCCTCTCTCTCTCCTCTCTCTCTCTGTCCCATCATATTTCCCGTCCTTCAGTTATGTATGGATGTCGACCGATCTCCCTGAAGACATAGTTGGGTCTCTCCTTCTCAACACATATACGAGTCGTTCTACCTCTATAGTTAGGCCTCTGCCAACCCCTCCCCCCACCCCACCCCACCCCCCACACACCGATACATCGAGCGCTCTAGTCATGTCTCCCTGCCAAACACAAACTTGACATGTGCCCTCTGACGTTCCGGTAGGTCAGTCGCCCTATATCTTTGACTTGCACACACACACAATTTCGATGGCTCTGTTGATCGATCTCGCACCCACCCACTTGATCCTCTCTTCGACTCTATCGATATCTATGACCCCTCCCTCTCTTCTCGTGGATTGCCCGACCCTCTATATATGATATGGATAGGCCTCCATTTCACACACATTGCATGCAAAATTTTGTTTGAGATGTCTGAGGGAGTCCTAGATTAGGGGGTATCCGGACAGCCAGACTATATACTTTGGCCGCACTGTTGGACCGTGAAGATACAAGACTCAAGACTTCATCCCGTGTCCGGATGGGACTCTCCTTTGCGTGGAAGACAAGCTTGGTGATCCGGATATTATATTTCCTTCTTTGTAACCGACTCCATGTAAACCCTAGCCCTCTCCGGTGTCTATATAAACCAGAGGGTTTAGTCCTTAGAGACGGAATCATAATCATCATAGGCTAGGTCCTAGGGTTTAGACTCTATGATCTTGTGGTAGATCAACTCTTGTAACACTCATATTATCAATATCAATCAAGCAGGAAGTAGGGTTTTACCTCCATCAAGAGGGCCCGAACCTAGGTAAACATTGTGTCCCTTGCCTCCTATTACCATTAGCCTAAGAGGCACAGATCAGGACCCCTACCAGAGATCCGCCGGTTTTGACACCGACATTGGTGCTTTCATTGAGAATTCCTCTGTGCCGTTGCTGCAAGGCTTGATGGCCCCTTCAATCGTCAACAACAACATGGTCCAGGGTGAGTCTTTTCTCCCCAGATAGATCTTCATGTTCGGCGGATTTGTACTGCGGCCCATCTGGAGCAGATCGACAGCTACGCCCCTGGCCACCAGGTCAGGTTCGGAAACTTGAACTGCACGGCCGATATCCGTGGAGACTTGATCTTCAACGGGTTTGGGCCTGCGCCAGCAGCGCCGGACAGTCACGATGAGCACGGCTTAGACCTGTAGTCGAACAATGCTCGGGATATCGCCCCTGCAGAAGCCCCTGACCTAAATCCGGATCAGATTGCGTCGCCCGAGGACGGATGGATGGACCCCGCCCCAGAGCCCGCACACTCATCGGCGGTAGAGCCAAACAACGGCTTCACCCCCAAGGAAGCCTGTGACACCAGACCCCCGGACTCGTATCCGGCTGTAGGTTCTGGTCCGTGCACCTCCGAGCCCGCCGAATCTGGTTGGGCTCCGGTAATGGAGTTCACCACTGCGGATATCTTCCAGCACTCGCCCTTTGGCGACATGCTGAACTCGTTAAAATCTCTCTCTTTGTCAGGACACTCTTTGTCGAACTATATTCGGCTCGAGTAGGAAGCAGGTGACGAAGGAATTCGTTGCCCACCCACCACCCACTCCATTGCCACGGTCGATGGCTTAACCGACATGTTTGACTTCGACTCCAAAGACATCGACGGTATGGACGACGATGGAGGAGAAGAACAGGAACCACCGCCCACGGGGCGGTGGACAGCCACCTCCTCATATGATATATTTATATATATATATATATATATATATATATATATATATATATATATATATATATATATATATATATAT
>NC_041381.1:198818715-198820962 GCF_002162155.2 Triticum dicoccoides
AACGGAGGATAACCCCTCAGGGAAGAAAGCAAAGCATGGGCGTCATCGGCGCTGCTCCAAACCTCGTCACAGCAATATCGGCACAGGAGACGAAAACAATCTGGATGGTGCCAAAGATGAATACAACCCCCATCAGCCTGCCTTCAAGCAGGCCGAGCAAGAAGACGGGCAGGTCAGCCCAGGCGAACAGGTGACGGATGGATATCCGGAGGAGGACAACTGCATGCCCCCCTCCAAAGACGAGATTAGCCTCGGTGACGACGAGTTCGGCGTGCCTGAGGACCCCGTAGAGCAGGAGCGCTTCAAGCGCCGGCTTATGGCCACTACGAGGAGCCTGAAAAAGAAGCAGCAGCAGCTCCAAGCTGATCAAGACCTGCTCACAGACAGATGGACCGAAGTCATGGCAGCTGAGGAATACGGACTCAAGCGCCACACGGCTGACCGGCCACCTTGTGGACGGGATAAAACAGCATATCATACCGAATACCAGCCTGCACCCCCACGCCAATACACTACGGCCCGGGGAAATAGGCAGGACCCGCAAGATATACTGGAAAACAAGGCAGGACAACCAAGATCGATCTACGGATCGCGGGTGCGTGCCCCAACACGTGACGATGATCGTCATGCCGGATACACTATGAACAAGTCCGGTCGGGCCGAATATAGCCACCCAGACTCATTCGAACTGTGTAGCCACATAGGCTGGCATAGAGGCGTCGTACACCCCCTCTGCTTCACTGACGAAGTGATGGATCATGAATTACCAGAAGGGTTTAAACCCGTAAACATCGAATCATACGATGGCACAACAGACCCCGCAGTATGGATCAAAGATTTCCTTCTCCAAATTCACATGGCCCGCGGAGACGGTCTACACGCCATCAAGTATCTCCCCCTTAAACTCAAAGGACCGGCCCGGCATTGGCTAAATAGCCTGCCGGAAAATTCCATTGGCAGTTGGGAAAACCTGGAGGACGCGTTCCTCGACAACTTCCAGGGCACATATGTGCGACCACCAGATGCCGATGACCTGAGACGCATTACCCAACAGCCCGGAGAGTCAGCCAGGAAATTCTGGACTCAGTTCCTAACCAAAAAGAACCAAATAGTCGATTGTCCGGACGCCGAGGCCCTAGCGGCCTTTAAGCATAATATCCGTGATGAATGGCTCACCCGACACCTCGGCCAGGAAAAACCAAAGTCCATGGTGGCCCTCACGACACTCATGACCCACTTTTGTGTGGGCGAGGATAGCTGATTGGCTTGTAGTAGCACCACGCCGATAAATTCAGGCACCTCAGATGTCCACGACAATAACGGCAAGCCATGGTGCAACAAACATAACTGACGGAACAATGGCAACAACACTGAAGACACGGCAGTCAACACCGGATTCAGTGGCTCGAAATCCGATGAGCGGAAAAAGACGTTCAAAAGAAACAATCAGGGATCGTCTAGTCTGGACCGCATACTTGAACGCTCGTGCCAAATTCATGGCACCCCGGATAGGCTAGCAAACCACACTAACAGAGACTCCTGGGTGTTCAAACAGGCTGGTAAAATAAACGCCGAAAACAAGGACAAGGGGCTGCACAACGACGATGAGGAGGATCCCTGGCGTCCGAACACAGGAGGACAGAAGAAATTTCCTCCCCAGGTGAAAACTATCAACATGATCTATGCCACCCATATTCCCAAACAGGAACGGAAGCGAGCACTACGGGACGTCTACGCGATGGAGCCAGTCGCCCCAAAATTCAACCCATGGTCAGCCTGTACGATCACCTTTGATCGTAGGGATCACCCTACCAGCATCCGTCACAACGGTTCAGCCGCATTGGTCCTAGACCCAATCATCGATGGATTCCACCTTACGCGAGTCCTTATGGATGGAGGCAACAGCCTAAACCTACTTTATCAGGACACAGTGTGCAAAATGGGCATCGACCCTGTCAGATTTTGGGTTCTGGTAGACCCTTGAGGTTCGAACACTGGGGTGCGCACGGAAATCTCTCCCCTACCAGCTCGCGTCTCAAGTCCCACAAAGATCTAAGCAAGAAAGATGAACAAACAAGGGACACGAGATTTATACTGGTTCAGGCCACCATTGTGGTGTAATACCCTACTCCAATGTGTGGTGTGGTGGATTGCCTCAAGGGCTGATGGTAAATAGTACAAAGGGGGAACAGCCTCGCGAGGGGCTGTTCTTGAGCTGGTGTGATGAACTGCTTGGGTAAGTTCAGT
>NC_041381.1:198821178-198912496 GCF_002162155.2 Triticum dicoccoides
CTCTCTCTCTCTCTCTCTCTCTCTCTCTCTCTCTCTCTCTGGCGATCTGTTTCTCGATGCCTCTACCCTGTGGTGGCTAGTCCTATTTATAGAGCAAGGCCCTGGGCCTCTCCCCAAATAATGAGCAGGAAGGGCGCCAATAATTGGCCATTTTGAAGGGGAACATCTGGTACACTTATCCTGACTAAAGTTGGTCTTCGGCTGCCAAAGGCCCTGACGATAACGCCGCCCTGGGCTCCACGATGACCTCCATCCTGTCGTTCTGCTGGTCTTGGTCTTATTGCACCGGAACGGTAAACTTTGCCTGATGCCTTGCCTGTGCTTGCCCCCTTTGCACCAAAAGGGAAACAAGGACACTGCGCAGGCCGGCGCCCGCCTGGCCTTCGATCATCATGGCTTGCGTCACTGGCTCCTCGGGAGGTACCCCGCCTTGATCTCTCCGCCTCCTTGCGAGCCTGCCTGAGGAGGCTACTCCTGAGGAAGCTTCTTGTCGTCCGCCTCGCGAGGCCTGGCCCCTCGTGAGGTTCTTGATCTTGAGCTGATGAAGCTGGGCTGCATTGGGCCCCCCACTTGATCCACGCGGCAGGCCGCAGGCAGGCAAGTCTGGGGACCCCCATTCCCAGAACGCCGACAGTAGCCCCTGAGCCCAAGGCGCGCCCGGACTTGGCTTAGCGGAGAAGCGAAGGGGCAAGTGCGAAGCGCCGCGGGCCCCAACAGCCTGCGGCCTTGGGCACCGCGTGGCGATTGATTGGACGTGGGCGTCTCCGCTTCCCCACGACACCTCGGCAACCACACGACTTGACAAATCCCTGCATGCAGAAACTGGTCATGATTACCTGCGATCATAGAGGCTGACGGTTGGCCTCCTCCGGCTATAAGTACGGAACAGTGCGAGCCATTCCGGTTCATCTCCCTCTGCTACTCCTCCTCTTCTTCACCCAGCTGCTCGCTATCCCCATGGCTCCGCCGAAGAGGTTCTCGGCCGCGGAGAAGGAAAAGGCTCGCCAAGAAGGGCCTAACTCTCCTCCGACCAAGCGCGGTCAGGGCCGCCCCCGCAAGCTCCCTGCATCCCCCGTGGTGGCTTCCCGCGGTCGTGGAGGTGGCTCCCTGCGCGGCGATGAGCGCCCAGTCGTCGATGGGAGGCACGCCGTGGCTGTGCAACCCCCCAGGCCATGCTTTCGCTCGGCGGAAGTGCTGCCGGAGTTCGTCGTGTGGTCGGTGGACCCGACCAGCACTTGGCTCCAGCTTCCTCACTTCTTCGTAGGTGAACTCCCGGCCGGCGCTCCGGGTGGCCTCTGGCTTCAGGCGGACGGCTGCTGCAGCAGGGCCTCCTGGGCTTTGCTAGAAGTTTCTGCCGCCGGGGGTTTGGCCCTGACCCGCGGCTGGCAAACTTTTGCCCGTGCGCGTGGCCTGAGCCGATGGTGCACCCTGCACTTCAGGTTCGATGGCGACGCCACCCTCTATGTGAGGGTGTTCGGGGAAGACGGTCGCCGTGCTGGGTGCTGCCCCGAAGACGATGACCGCGGTAGGGTGCCTAACCTCAGCGTTGATCGGGGCGAAGATGGCGGCAGGCGTGTGGGTGGCGGCGCCCAAGGCTCGCCAAGCTTTGGTGACTCTCCTTAAGACAGCAGCTCCTCAAGCGGGGGTCGCGACCAGCCCCCGCACCGTCGCGCCCGCCTGGGGGAAGGTAGTGGGTCGGTCCGCCATCGCGCCCCAGTGAAGCGAGAGGAGGGAATCTGACCGAGCTCCGGAGGCCGTACGAGCCCTCGTCGTGAGCTAGTGCCGAGCAAGCCACGCCTGTTTTGCCTTTCTTCCTTTCCTGCGCAAGAAGAGGAAGTAGTGTAGGGCCCCTCGGGGGCATGTTGAACTGTTACTGTTAATTATCATGCTGCTTTTCTGTGCCATGTGACCGTGTGCGGTAGTTACTTAGCCCGGGAAGGCTTGTAGCGGTCTTTGCCTCCCGAGGCCGAGGCCTCGCAGTGCACATTATGTCCTGCAAGGATTAGTCAAGAGGGGTAGCTTCCGGTTTGGTTGTGGGGGCGACCGACCCAGGCCCTGTGCTCGCGTCGCGATGCCTGTGGGGCAAGGACTGGGAGTGGTGTGCCTCCTGCGAACTCGGATAGGAGAGCTTCAAATGACCAGGGCAGAAAACACTCGCAAGGGTGCCCGCGTACCTCCCTCGCGAGACTTGCGCGAGGGAAGACTGAGGCAAGTGAGCAAAAAAGACAAAGGGCCTCAAGCCAGAGGCAGCGACTACTTCGATAAAACTTCAAATAGGAAAGAACAAGCCAACTGCAGAAAGCAAATGAAAAAGCCGCGTCCGGCACCTAATCTAGTCTTCGACGTCTTCTTACCAGTGTGGAGCTAAGTGCTGCCACTGGGCATGGGTGGGAGCCCCGAAGGCCCGAGGGTGGCACTCCAGAGACTCCGGGGCATGTACATCCCCACTCATTATTACGTGAGAGTGTCATGGGCGGTGAGCTTCACAGGCATTGGCCTTCTTCACAGGCACCGGGCCTTCCCCAAAATGTTGCAACTTCACAGGCGTTGGCCTTCTTCACAGGCACTGGGCCTTCCCCAAAATGTGGTAGCTTCACAGGCGTTGGCCTTCTTCACAGGCACCGGGGCTTCCCCAAAATGTGGTAGCTTCACAGGTGTTGGCCTTCTTCACAGGCACCTGGCCTTCCCGAAAATGTGGTAGCTTCACAGGCGTTGGCCTTCTTCATAGGCACCGGGCCTTTTCCACAGGCACTGGGCCTCACTCAGGGGTAGAATCTCCAGAGATGTTGAATGTTCCATGTGTTCTGGATGGGAACTCCCTCCTGGGTCTCCAAGCGCACGGAGCCGGGCCTGGAAACATGAACAACCTTGAACGGGCCCTCCCACATGGGAGAGAGCTTGTGCAACCCTTCCCTGGAGAGGACCCGTCTGAGCACGAGGTCCCCTACCTCAAGAGTCCCGGGGAGGATGTTGCGGCAGTGGTATCGCCGCAGCTCATGTTGATACCTTGCCACTCGCAGCGCGGCCTCTCGACGGCGTTCCTCCCCCAGCACGAGATCCGTCCCCCGCATGCCATCCTACTGCGCCTCATCGAAGGCCAGGACCCGTGCGGAACGATGCCTGACCTCGTGAGGGAGGACAGCCTCAGCTCCATAGACGAGGAAGAACGGAGTCTCGCCAGTTGGTTTGGCCGCGGTCGTGCGGATAGACCACCGCACAGCCTGGAGCTCGTCATACCAGCCCCTGTCGCAGGCCTCCAGCTTCTTCTTGAAGGTCCTGGTTTTGAGGCCCCTCAGGACCTCCGTGTTGGCTCACTCAGCCTGGCCGTTGCTCTGGGGATGTGCTACCGAAGCGTAGCTTATCTACATTCCAAGGTTAGCACAATATGTTTTGAAGAGGTTACTGGTGAATTGCGAACCATTGTCGGTGATGATGCGGCTAGGCACCGCAAATCGGCTCACGAGGCCCTTGATGAACTTGGTTGCGGAGCCCACGGGGATGGTGCAGACAGCTTCCACCTCAGCCCACTTGGTGAACTTGTCCACGGCAACGTAGAGACAGTGATAGCCCCCTGGCGCCCGAGGGAATGGGCCCAGGATATCCAGCCCTCAGACTGCGAACGGCCATGAGAGGGGTATAGTCTGCAGACCCCCCGCCGGCTGATTGATCTGCTTGGCATGGAATTGGCAGGCCCCACAAGCCTTCACCAGCTCCACGGTGTCACTGAGTGCCGTGGGCCAATAGAACCCGCTGCGGAACGCCTTTCCAACGAGGGTCCGTGATGATGAGTGATGCCCACAGTCTCCACCGTGTATGTCTGCCAGCAGCTCCTTCCCTTGCTCTCTGGAAATGCAGCGTAGGGCCACATCATTTGGTCGCCTCCGGTAGAGCTCTCCATCCTTGATGTAGTAGGCCGTGGCCTGTCGCGCCACACGCTCTGCTTCCTCCTCCTTCTCTGGTAGGGTCCCTTGTGTCAGGTAGTTCCTGAGCTTTGCGATCCAGCATCCTTCCTGAGGCTCCAACGCCAGGAGCAGGCGTGCCCCCGAGGCCGGGCCACAGACCGGGGCTCCCAAGGAAGGAGGCTGAGGGGGTTCCTCCCGAGGTTGCACCGTGCTTGATAGTGATGGTGCCGCCAAGGGCTTGAAGAGTCGCTCCTCGAAGATGCCAGGCTCCTGAGGCAGCCTCCTGGATGCCCTCTTGGTGATGTCATCAGCCTCTTGATTGGTGCCGCGAGGCACATGCTGCAACTCTAGCCCCCAGAACTGCTTCTCCATCTCGCGAACCTCCGTGAGGTAGGCTTCCATGTGCTCGTCCTTCGGCTCATATACCTTGTTGGAGAAGTTGACGAGGAGTTGTGAATCACCTTTGATGGTGAGGCGCTTTACCCCCCAGGCGACTGCGGCTTCCAGGCCTGCTATCAGGCCTTCGTACTCTGCTATGTTGTTGGAGACCTTTTCTCCGTGCTGGAAACAGAGTTGTACGACGTAGTAGAGCTTGTCCTGAGTGGGAGATACGAGCACCGTGCCAGCCCCCACGCCGTGTCGGGAGAATGCCCCGTCGAAGTACATGACCCAGCCGTCCGGTGCCTCGCTTCCCGTGGAAAGTGATCGATCCTCGCCAGCCTCGAGGCCTGGCGCCTCTGCCCATTCTGCCACGAAGTCTGCAAGTGCAGCCCCCTTGATGACTCTGGTCGTGCTAAATTCTAGCTGAAACGCTGTAGTTTGATGTTCCACCCAGCAACTCTTCCAGCCGAATTGGGGCTCCTGAGTACCCTTTCCAAGGGGTATGCTGAGACGACCTTGATGGGATGGCCTTGGAAGTAGTGCCCCAACTTGCGTGAGGCCACCAATAGTGCGAGGAGGAGTTTTTGGGGCATAGGGTACCATGTCGTCGCATCCCGTAGCACCGTGCTGATGAAGTACACGGGTTGCTCGACGAGGTTGAGAGTGTTGGCATCGCTGGTGTCCTACAGAGGTTGGGGTGCCTCTCGAGACGATGGAGCCCCCAGCGCCTGGTCGCTTGGAGGGGCCTCTTCTGCTCCAGGGGTGCTCCCCTGCTGCGGTTGATCCTTTTCGGTTGCGGCCTTGGTCTCTGCGAGGCCTTCTTGGCTTTGCTTCGACCCGGACAGTTGCTGTGGCCTTGATCCGACGCTCTTCCCTAACCGCCACCAGGGCTGCGCTGGCGGAGTAGGGGGTGGCTGCGAGGTAGAGCACCAGGGGCTCCCGAGGGCGCGGAGCTACCATCATTGGAGGGCTGGTTAGGTACCTCTTGAGATCCTGGAACGCCTTGTTGGCCTCTTCAGTCCATTCAAAGGGGCCCTTCTCCTTCATCAGCTTGAAGAAGAGCAGCGCTTGCTCCCCCAGCTTGGAGATGAAGCGCCCTAGCACGGTCACACGCCCGGTGAGCTTCTGCATTTCTCTGAGGGTCTTCGGCGGGCTCATGTCTTTGACTGCTTTGACCTTCTCCAGGCTGGCCTCGATGCCCCTGTGGGATACGAGGAAGCCCAGGAGCTTGCCCGAGGGGACTCCAAACACACACTTCTCCGGGTTGAGCCGCAGGTCCACCTCATTGAGGCTCGTGAAGGTTTCCTCCAAGTCCTGTATAAGGGTTTTTGCCTCCCGAGACTTCACCACAATGTCATCAACGTAAGCCTCAGCATTCCTCCTGAGCTGCCGACCCAAGGCGATGTGCATCAGCCGCTGGAAGGTCGCACCTGCGTTGCGCAGCCCAAATGGCATGCATGTGTAGCAGTACACTACACACGGGGTCAGGAAGGCCATTTTATCCACGTCTTCCACCGCCATCTTGATCTGGTGGTAGCCTGAGAAGGCATCCAGGAAGCACAACAGGTCACATTCAGCGGTGGAGTCGACGATCTGGTCGATGCGAGGAAGCGAAAATGGATCCTGCGGGCAGGCCTTGTTAAGGTTGGTGAAGTCGACACACATGCGTTCCTTTCCTCCCTTTTTTGGCACGACCACCGGGTTAGCCAACCAATCTGGATAGCGGACCTTGCGAATGACCCCTACCGCTTCCAGCTTGTGGGTCTCTTGGATGATGAAAGCTTGTTTCTCAGTGGACTGCCGCCTTGCCTTCTGCTTCACGGGGCGTACGTTGGGGCATACATTGAGGTGATGCTCAATCACTCCCCTCGGAACCCCCGCTAGCTGATCAAGTTCCCATGCGAACACCTTCATGTTTGCACACAGGAACTTCACCAAGGCCTTCTCTTGCTCGGGTTCGAGGTTGGCGCCTATGGTGAAGGTGGCGCCAGTGGATCCGTCCTCGTCGACCGGTACCTGCTTGGTTTCCGCTGTCTTGGGTGAATAGCTGCTTCTTCTTAGCCGGCACAGCCCCCTTGGGCTCGAGGGCGTCAGTGCTGGTCGGCTGCACCGCCGCGGCCGTCTTGAAAGCGATCTTGAGCGCCTGCAGTGCATCCCTTGTGTCTCCCAACACGGTGAGGACGCCGTTGCTCCGGGCATCTTCATGAGGTTGTACGCAGGGTGAGTTGCCGCCATGAACCGGGCCAAGGCTGGGTAGCCGAGGATGGCGTTGTAGGGGAGGCCGATGGGGGCGATGTCGAAGTCGATCAGCTCCATGCAGAAGTTATCGTAGGTGCCGAAGGTCACCGGGAGGCAAATCTGTCCCAAGGAAGCGGTGGAACTGACTCCGACGCCCGAGAAAGGCCTGCTGGGCCGAAGCCGCTCTAGTGGCACGTGGAGGAGGCTGAAGGCCTCTACTGAGAGCACGTTGACGCTGGCACCACCATCGATGAGGGTCCTGGTGATGTCCACTTGGCAGATGGTGGGGGTGCACAACATCGGAAGCGCGCCCGAACCGGCGGGGTTGGAGGGATGATCGTCCGAGTTGAAGACCAGGTCGGCCTCGGGCGTCACCCAGCCCAGGGGGGGGCTTCTCGGCGCTTGGAGGCGGCACCGATCTGGCGGGCGAACGGCTTGACGTGGCGGCTCGAAGGTGGCGCCTGGGAGCCTCCCAGGAGGGCTGCAACGACCGGGGGTACTGGCGCGGCATAGTGGGCGTGGAAGAGGCCGCGCAGTTCCCCCCAGGAGGTCACACAGGCAGTCGGTATGTGGAGCAGCCACATGCGCGGAACGCCGGTGAGGGCCATGGGAAACCAGTTGGCCATCACCCTGTCGTCGCCCCCGGCCTTGAGGACAGCCTCCTCGTACGCCAATAGGAAAACCAGCGGATCCGTCGCGCTGTTGTAGCGCGGCGGCATCTCGGGTTTGAACTTTGGGGGCCACTGCACCTGTCGCAAGGCGAGGCCAAGGCTCGGAGCCCCCTCGCCCTAGTGTCGGCATCGGTGGAGTCAGCGAAGGGGTGGTGGTGCGGCCATCGCGCCGCAGCGGTGGGTGCAGGGGCGAGGCCTGCTGCTCGTTCGCCGTTGGGCCGGTGGCGGCGTTGGCAGCAAGCGACGGAGAACGACGGGGGCGTCCGCCTATGGGCGCCGTCTGGGCGACGCGGGTGGTAAGAGCAGCCCGACGCTCGGCGCGAGCTCGGCGAGCGTCAGCCATGGTCACGGTGGAAGGTCAGACACGACGAGCGGAAGAAAGATCCCGGCGCACCCCTACCTAGCGCGCCAAATGTCGGATTTCGGGTTTCGGCAGACCCTTGAGGTTTGAACACTGGGGTGCTCACGGAAATCTCTCCCCTACCGGCTCGCGTCTCAAGTCCCGCAAAGATCTAAGCAAGAAAGATGAACACACAAGGGACACGAGATTTATACTGGTTCAGGCCACCATTGTGGTCTAATATCCTACTCCAGTGTGTGGTGTGGTGTATTGCATCAGGGCCTGATGGTAAACAGTACAAAGGGGGAACAGCCTCGCGAGGGGCTATTCTTGAGCTGGTGCGATGAACTGCTTGGCTGAGTTTAGTCGCTTCTCTCTCTCTCTCTGGCGATTTGTTTCTCAATGCCTCTACCCTGTGGTGGCTAGTCCTATTTATAGAGCGAGGCCCTAGGCCTCTCCCCAAATAATGAGCGGGAAGGGCGCGAACAATTGGCCATTTTGAAGGAGAACATCTGGTACACTTATCCAGACTAAAGTTGGTCTTCGACTGCCAAAGGCCCTGACGATGACGCCGCCCTAGGCTCCACGATGACCTCCATCCTATTGTTCTACTGGTCTTGGTCTTATTGCACCGAAATGGTAACCTTTGCCTGATGCCTTGGCCTGTGCTTGCCCCCTTTGCTCCGAAAGGGAAACAAGGACACTGCGCAGGCCGGCGCCCGCCTGGCGCCCACCTGGCCTTCGATCGTCATGGCTTGCGTCACTGGCTCCTCGGGAGATACCCCGCCTTGATGTCTCCGCCTCCTCGCGAGCCTGCCTGAGGAGGCTGCTCCTGAGGAAGCTTCTTGTCGTCTTCCCCACGAGGCCTGGCCCCTCGCGAGGGTCTTGATCTTGAGCTGATGAAGCTGGGCTGCATTGGGCCCCCCACTTGAGCCACGCCGTAGGCCGCAGGCAGGCAAGTCTGGGGACCCCCGTTCCCAGAACGCCGACAGACCCTTCGAGGATCAAGCCCACCAAAACCACCTTCAAAGGTGTAATCCCAGGAGTAGAGGCCCGTTGCACGTGCTCTATAACATTAGAAGTGGTCTTCGGATCTCCGGATAACTTCCGAAGCGAAGTGGTTATCATGCACTGCTCGAACAAACCACATTCGCTCGATTCAATGCGGTACCACACTATGCATACCTCAAGCTCAAGATGCCAGGACCTCGTGGGGTCATAACAGTCAACGGAAACATGGACCGCTCTCTCCGTATAGAAGAGCATACTGCAGCCCTCGGGGCGGAATTACAATGCGGCCTTCACCGGCAAACCACCAATCCGGCGATAACAACCCCGAACACCGTCAAGCGAGTCCGGAGTACCCCGCAATAAGATCGCCAGGCACACCAAGAGCGGGACTAGCAATCTGGCCTCCGCTCTAGCACCATCAAGGCAGCATTAGTGCCGCGTGGACACAATTACGCACTCAAAATACCATGGGCATAGGAGGAGGCGCAACAGTGACTCAGTTAACAGTGCGGTATAACCGCAACGTACTTTAATAACCCCCCTTTATCTTTTAGGACACTGCTTTCGGGCAGCCTCTTCAGAAGAGTCGGATTATCGGACTTACACAGGAGAGAAAACCAAGGAGGCAACAGGCTTTGCGCACAAAGGGAATACCCAGGTGGAATCTATTCACGATCGTTATACCTGTAGTATATACCTACATGCAGCCCGCCCTTGGATAGGACATGTTAAATAGTCCTATTTATTTCTGCTTACATGCATTCATTGTAAACATACGCTTAAACGTATTATTTACCAATGGGAGATAATATATAGCGTCAGCTTATTATTCCTATTTGCACATTTTTTCTATAAATGTTTATTTAATATTGCATCCGTACACCTTGGTACGTTTAGTTTGCCAGGGGCTCCTTATGGCGCCCCCAACACGGCAAGACAAGTCCGGACACTTTCCATAGTGCGGGAACTTATAGCACTATATGCATCAACTCCGAATTATGTCTTGGGTCAATAATTAGGTTTGCCCGGCTCCCTTGTTTTGGTACCTTACGTTCCGTTATATCGGCTAAGGTAGCGCAGGGAGAACTACTGCGATTGTGTCCCGGTTCTTCCAGACGAGCACCTCAGTAGAGAAAGCCGAAAACTGACCGGCATGATGCGGCGAGAGCTGGTCGTTGTTCGAGAGGTCTTAAAATCCTTAAAGATTTTTTTTCGCTTTAGGCGAGGAATCGGCTTCGTCCGATTTAGGCGTATATAGCGCCCCAATTCGGCTTTCCGAATTCTAGGGGCTTCGCCAAAATTTAAAATTTTAGACTTCTATGGTTAAGTGAGAGTTATAAAGCCGCATAGTCTGATTGCCTTCTTCGCTGTGCCAAACACCTCCTTCAGGGACCAAAATTTTGGATAAAGAGTGTCTGGGTTTTTCTAGGAACACCCCGGTACTAGTTATGTGGGGGCAGAAGCCGACGACTGGCCTACTTTCATAATTTTTTAAACAGCCGCACAAAAGGTAATATTTTAAATCAAAAAGCGCTATATAGCGCAAGTAACCTCGTCTTTATATCACAACAACGACAAAAGTACATTTACTCAAGGATCGTGTCCTTGGTACATTCATCGACGACGAGACGAGCGCCTTTCATAATGCCATCATAATATTTTTTGGGACAGCGATGCGCCTTGCCCTCCGGCGGCCCGTCCTTCACCGGCTTCTCTGCATCCAGCTTTCCCCAATGCACCTTCGCACGGGCAAAGGCCCGGCGGGCACCCTCAATGCAAACGGATCGCTTGATCACCTCAAGCCGCGGACAGGCGTTTAGCATCCGCTTTATCAAGCCAAAGTAGATGGCAAGCATGGGCTCACCAGGCCGCATCCGGATTATGAAATCTTTCATTGTCACTTCGGCCGCCCTGTGGAGTTCAACCAACTGCTTCAGTTGGTCACTCAGAGGCATTGGGTGTTCGGCTCCAGCATACTGGGACTAGAACAGCTTCTCCGTTGAGCTCCCCTCCTCGGCACGGTAGAACTCCGCGTCATCTGATACGCTGCGTGGCAGATCTGCGAATGCCCCTGGAGACCTCCGAATTTGGGTAAGTAAAAGAAATGCCTCCTCCACATGCTTGCTTTGCATAAAGAATGTCTTACCCGCCGCTATCTTCTTGGCCGCCTAGATTTCCTGCTGGGCCTTTTCGGCTTCGGCCTTGGCGTCATTTATACTTGCAAGGGCCTTTGCAAGCTCAGACTCCTTCGTCTTGAGGTCACGTTCCAAGGACTCGAACTTCTTGCCGAGCTCCTGGAGCTCTCGATGTACCTCGCCCACCCTAGCATTCTGCTTCTCGCGCTCGATGCGCTCCAGGGCCGCCTTGTCTTCGGCCTCGGATAACGCTTTCTTCAAGGATGCCACTTCAGTTGTGGCCCCTATTTCAAAGTCACGACGCTTTGTCGTTAGAATTACCAATTTTGTCTATTCTTTATGATATGCGAACGGGGAATCACAAACCTTTGTTCTCTTCGAGCTGCCTCTTCGTGAGGCCGAGCTCTCCCTGTGCCTACTCCAAGTCCCGTTTGAGTCCGCGACCTCAGCCGTGCGGCCAGTAGCAACAAGCAACACTTCCTGCTTATTCACATGCACACCTACTATTAGACTCCTGCGGATTTTAATTGACCCTCCATTTGGCTTTTCTTGCCGAACACCAAACAGAGTATCAGGGGCTACTACCTATCAGGTGATAATTTCACACATTTTTATTACTTACCTCAAAACATGTCAGGAGGCTGGTGCACGCTTCAGTTGGTCCGCTCTTGGCAGGCAGAACCTTCTAAATCACCGCACTCATAAGAGTACGGTGCTCATCATCCATGGAAGCGTCGCGAAGCGCTTCCGGCAGACTATCCGACGCTCTGGCGTAACGGAAGTCATCGGCATGGACGGCTCGCCCTCCATAGAGAGGGGCCGCCTGCCCGAATCCAGAACCATTGGAGGTTCCAGCACAGTATCCGACTGAGAGCCCGGCTTGCTCCGGCTCTCGTCGGCACAATCCGTGGGGATCTTATACCCCGTGTGCCCGGCATTTGGAATTTCACCTTGGGGCATCTCCAGAGTCACTTCCCACTGCTCTGGGAGCCTTTGGGACAACACTTCTGTGTCATCCGTAGGCCAAGGAGTAGTGGCCGTTGGGAGCGAGTTCATCACTGAATCACTCAAAGACCCATCCGAAGATGATACCTCGGGATGGACCCTGGCCGGACTGCATATATGTCTTCGGCGTTATAACAAACTATGAAGCGAAGTCGCACTAAAGTATAACAGAGTGCAGATACTTACGATCTCACTAGGGGCTTCCCCCAGGGCAGCCACTCCTCCTCGCTATAGGCAGTCGTGGTGGAGTAATCCGGAAGGGACACCTTTCCCTTCTTGGGCGTCCTGGCCTCCCCCTCCGGGGCGGCTTTCCTGTTCCTCTCCTCCCCAGTGCGGGGAGGGGGAGTGTCTTTGTGTTTTCCCCCGCCTTCACGGGAGGAATCTGCCTCGTCGTCTTTGGACGACGAGGGTATGACGGCCTTGGGTCGGGGACCCTTCCTGGTCCCCTGGGCTGCCTTCTTAGGACCCTCGTCCTCTCCGGATGGGGCGGCCCTTTCCTCTTCCTCCTCCCCTTTGGGGGAGGAGTGTGCTTGGTCGTCCTCGGACGAGGCGTCCGGTACGACCTTACGCCGGAGACCCTTCCTGGTCCCCGGGGCCTTCTTTTCCGGCGCCTTGTAGGGCGCCGGGACTAGCATCTCCGTTAGGAGAGCATCTGCTGGACCTTCTGGCAGTGGAGCCGAACAGTCAATCCGCTCTGCCGTCTCCAAATACTCCTGATCAAATACACACAATGACTTAGGATTCCCCCATGAGTACATTGGGAAAAACTACATCCGGTCGTAGTCAAAAAACTCACCGGACGGGGGAGCCGCGTGGCGTGAAGTCCGCGGTCCTCGGATGTGGGAGGAGGTATTTAGGAGGCCTTGAATAGCGCCTTCCATGCGCCCTTGTGTGTCATGCCATACAGCTTCTGAAGCGTCTGGTGTTCGGCCGGAACAAACTCCCACAGATTAAATGCCCGCCTTTGGCATGGAAGAATCCGGCGGACAAGCATGACTTGGACCACGTTGACAAGCTTGATTTTCTTCTCCTTCATGTTCTTGATGCAGTTCTGAAGTCCGGTCAGCTCCGCAGGCTCGCCCCAGGCCAGGCCCTTCTTTTCCCAGGAGGTGAGCCGCATGGGGATTACTAATCGGAATTTGGGGGCCGCCGCCCAGTTGGCGTCGCGCGGCTCGGTGATGTAGAACCACCCCGATTGCCACCCTTTCACGGTCTCCGCGAAGGAGCCGTCAAGCTAGGTGACGTTGGGCGTCTTTCCCACCATGGCACCTCCGCACTCCGCTTGCTGGCCGCTCACGATCTTCGACTTCACGCAGAAGATTCGTAGCCACAAGCCGAAGTGATGCTTGATGCGGAGGAAGGCCTCGCACACAACGATAAACGCTGAGATGTTGAGGACGAAATTTGGGGCTAGATCATGGAAATCCAGCCCATAGTAGAACATGAGCCTGTGGACGAAGGGATGAAGTGGAAATCCCAGTCCACGGACAAAGTGGGCGAGAAACATGACCCTCTCGTGGGGTTCCGGAGTAGGAATGATCTGCCCTTCGTCCGGTAGCCGGTGCGCGATGTCTGCGGCCAAGTATCCGGCCGCCCGAAGCTTCGCAATATGCTCCTCATTCACGGTGGAGGCCACCCACTTGCCTCCTGCTCCGGACATGTTTGGCTGTGTGGAGAAAGCGTGAACTAGGGCGCTGGAGCTCGAGGGTGTGAGAATGGATAAGCAGAGGAGGAAGAAGGCATGGGTGAAAATGGGGAATCCTTATCCCTTTATAGAGGCGACAAGAACGGTGCGCCTCCCCACCTTCTTGTTAAGAATCGCTTATTTCCCAAGCGCCACGATTGATTGCGCGGTTGGGTTACCCATACCCGTATTGATGGAAATCGCGTGATAAGGGGACATAATCTCTGCTTTCACAAGACGTGCCAAGGAAACCGCCTCGCAATATGCGCTATGGCTGGTTGTGGAAAAAGGTTTGAATAATGACCCGACCATAGTGTCATGTCACTTTGTCTAGAGTTGTCAGCAGATTACATTTGTGAAATATCATTCTCTCCACGGTGGTATGTGAAGATCATCTTGCAGATCCAGACACGATCTAAGTGTTCGATAATTACTATGGAGTATTCGGAGATGGAACCCGCCTTGCCATGCCGAAGACAGAACTACGTGCCGGACTCATCGTAATTGAAGCCTGGTTCAGGGGCTACTGAGGGAGTCCTGGATTAGGGGGTATCCGAACAGCCGGACTATATACTTTGGCCGGACTGTTGGACCGTGAAGATACAAGACTCAAGACTTTGTCCCGTGTCTGGATGGGACTCTCCTTTGCGTGGAAGCCAAGCTTGGCGATCCAGATATTATATTTCCTTCTTTGTAACCGACTCCATGTAACCCTAGCCCTCTCCGGTGTCTATATAAACTGGAGGGTTTAGTCCTTAGAGACGGAATCATAATCATCATAGGCTAGCTCCTAGGGTTTAGCCTCTACGATCTCATGGTAGATCAACTCTTGTAACACTCATATCATCAATATCAATCAAGCAGGAAGTAGGGTTTTACCTCCATCAAGAGGGCCCGAACCTGGTTAAACATTGTGTCCCTTGCCTCCTGTTACCATTAGCCTAAGACGCACAGATCGGGATCCCCTGCCCGAGATCCGCCGGTTTTGACACCGACAATGTCATCGACACATATTCCCACAAATACATTCACGAAATCAACCCCCTACCACCCCCACCCCGAAACAAAAAACACTCACGAACGCGGTTTGTATATCTCACACACACCCACGTAGGTGGGGGACGTGCATGAAGAGAAGAGGTGCATGCACGGCGCACGTACTCCCGTCTCTTTCCCAACCACACCCGCACGGGTACATGGTGGAGCTTATTTCTGTACAAAAAAGGCAGCCCACGTGGTAATTTGGCACCTATACTGGTTGTCCACTTGGTGGAGGGAGGATCATCTACCACTGGTGAACAAACAAATTGCGACTTGACGCGTTATGTCAAAAAAAGAGGCAAACCATATGGGGCCTACCTTAGAGGCAAGTCTCTATGCACTGGAGTACTTTTGATGTGTCCCGTCAACTCGCAGAACGAAGAGAAGCTTGCTTAGTACACCGTCTCCCCCGCCCACAGGCGCGGAGGCTCGCAGGATGAGGTGAAGCTTGCTTAGTACTATTTCGCCTTACGCCCACTACCTCGCCCATGCGCACGGTGGCTCGCAGGACGAGGAGAAAAATTTACTACTCCCTCCGTTTACTCCTCGTCCCTACTACCTTCGTTATAGAGATTATATCATATTGTTTGGAATATATATGTCCTTTATTAGATTTCAACATGAACTACTAGTACATACTCCAAACGCTGATGTATACAGACGTGTTTTAGAGTGTAGATTCACTCATTTTGCTGTGTATGTAGCACTCTCCCTTGCCCCTCGACCCTCGCCCACGTGGTGTATGTGCAACAATTCATTCGGTCTCATATAGCCAGAACGATATACACTTCACTACCATTATTGCTTGACTTCTCGAAGAGGCGAACAACCAATCGCAAGGTTAATATTTTGGAGATGCCAAACGCAAGGTTATAGGAGAACGAGTAGTAGGTGCCGCATCATTTATAAATAAAGTTTTTTTCTTTAGTGGCACGTACGCAATATGATAGGTTCATATGGAGAGAAAAGGAAACCGCTCCACTATATACATAGTCAGGAAGGGCCAGCCTACACGGTTGCTTGCTGGGGTTGCTCTCTTCACACTCTCTCGCACAAAACGACTGTGGCCACATCTCTAACATCCCGGTGGATCACGTCCGCCGGGGGAAGGGGTGGATGCTTAGTGTAGATGCGGTCGCCGTCGCCGACGGCGAAAACGCACTGTCGGCACGTCCCGATCAGGGGTCCCCGCCGTACTCTCTCACAAAGCCGGTGAGGTTGCCTTCGTCCCTTGCTCACTGCCGCGACGTGGGCAGTTGCCGCCACCCGTCGCCCTCCTCAAGGTTGAGCTACGTCCCTCAGGTACAACTCCCTTTACAGCCGGCCTGCACCACTGCTCCAGCTGCCCACATCACTCTATGTGGATATTTCTCTACTTCTTTGCCCCGCACATACCTTTACTGACTTCTACATACTGTATTTGTGATGAGTTTATGTCTCATCAACTAGTCCCTGTAATCTTATTCTAATCACGCTTCTTCAATTTCTTTGCCACAGGGATGTTCATCTCGATTTTGGTGAAACTGCACAAAATGAACCGATGGTCAAAAGGTTGCAAACTTCATTTCTTAGGAAGCTTGAACATTGCCAGCAAATTGAAGCCTGGTTAGGGTTCACAGTTCAAGGGCTAGGGACTGCATGGATCACTTTTTTGTTTAGTTGCCTCTGCTCCAAAATAAGTGTCAACTTTAGTAGTAGTACAACTTTGTACTAAAGTTTGCATAAAGTTGAGACACTTATTTTGGAACAGAGGGAGTACATATTTGCTATGATCTGTCAATCATTGAGATGCAATAGCATGCATGTTAGTCTCCTTTGTATTTGATGAAATGTTGCAACAGGCAACCTTAGACGCAAGATACATGTAATAGAAGCTGGAAGCTTCATAGCATTGTTCAAACTAGCGGGTGCACCTGCGCATTTGCGCGGCTAGATTTTGATAGTTTATTCATTACCTAGTATGCAGTTTCTTTTAGCTTTGTATATGGTTCTTTGTAACTCCATCTATTCTTCACTTTTTCATCTATTTTGTCCTTTGATGCTTTTCTGGACTAACAACATAGGCTATAACATTCAATCTTACAATATAATTACTATACTTATATATCTTGGTAATACAAATAGGTTGGCTCAGTATATATCTGATATGCTACCATCCCCTATTTTGTGGATAACTTCTTCCTTCTCCTAGGCTTTGCTTCTTGTGCTTCATCATCATCTTCATTCCTTGTATTTTTTACTTTTGTTGTAAAATATTTCCCTTGCTTTCTGACAAATTTGTCCCGGTGCATTCATCCTCTGAGTCATCAGATATTACAGTAGGTCTCAGTCTCGTTTTTTGTCACTGCGAAGTTCACATGACGACGATGATATTTTGTCCTGACGTCCATCTTTTCTTGATTGTAGTTCCATTACTATCGTCTAGTTTCTCTTTAACATGCATCAGTTCACATGATAATTTGGTAGCTGAAACTTTATTATTTTTTGGCTGCAAAATAAATATGAATATTCGAAATTAGACAAAAGTCTAAAAATTTAGAAGTGTGTAATGTGAATAAATAAACCACCTTTTTATCAAGCATGTGCTGCTTGCTCGTTCCATGTTTTAACACGGTGCCCACCTCATCGTCCATCAATTCTTGTGTAAGATTTATAGTTAGAGAATTGTAAACATGATACTTTATTTTTAAAAGAAAACACCTTTACCTTAGCATGTGTACGCGCACATTTGCAAGGTTAAATTTTTAAATACAAAGTGGTTAGTAAAAATTGTCTCCATTTATATTTTATAAATATTAGTATGAATGTTGCTTGGGTGTTTATTGAGAAGTACATATTATACCTTTTAGCTTCTTATACGATGCTCATAGGGATAGGGTGTGCGTGTATGTTTATAGTGGTGAGTGTATGTGCGTATATATGAATGTTTGCGTCTGTATTGTGTTAAAGAAACTTGGTAGAGTATGCATGTGTGTTCATAGGGGTGAGTGTATGCGCGTATATATGAGTGTTTGCGTCCGTATTGTGTTAAGAAAACTTGCTTATATATCTACATATCTATTATTTCCACATTGTGATAATTGCTGTTATTTTATTTTATACCCACCCATCATTTTCACTACTACTTACTTTGTGTAGCCCGTGTATCAATTATAACGGGATGCTATAGGCCTAGTGGTTGTGACGCGGATCCATTTGAGTCAGTAATAATGCTACCACTGTAGTTTTTATCTCAGAGTAAACATACGTTACATGTTACCCCTCCCTCCAGGCTTTAGTAAAAAAAAGTCCCCTGTTGGCTTCGCTCGAAAAAGAAAAAAAGTCCATCCCCACTAGGCTACACATCTAGATGCGCCACCACGCTACCGCCTCCGATTCGCAGCCAGGGATGGAAGATGTCGTTGCTGGCCTTCACAGAAGTAATTCCCATGCTACCTAGCTCTACTCGTTGGTTCTTTTCCTCTAATTTCTGTTTGCGAACATAGGATGCAAGCCCTAATCATGGCGATTGGCAATCCGGGGTGGACCAAGAAGCAGGGTCGAACTCTTTGAGTTGGGTGTTAGGTCGTTGGTAGCAGGCCATCCATGTCACGGCGGCATTGAGAACAAAAAAATGGTTGCTGGAGGGAGGCTGATTGTGATGGATCTGAGGCAGAGGATACACACCGGCCATGGTCCATGAGAAGTATATATCGGAGTATATCCGTATAAGCACATTGGGGGAGAAATAGCTATTTGCGGCCTTTTTAGTTGCTCATGTTTTTGGATTTGTACCAACGTAAGTGCTGTACTTCATTGTGTCCTTTCTAATGCAGATTATCTTATGTGCTTCCTTTTAGGATATTATATTAATCTTGTGTTTTAGGAGATGGCTATGCTATTGAAGATTTTCTCATGGACGTCTTAAATTGAAAAGGCCATAAGCTACCAGTTCACATGATAATTTGGTAGCTGAAACTTTATTATTTTTTGGCTGCAAAATAAGTATGAATTTTCAAAATTAGACAAAAGTCTAAAAATTTAGAAGTGTGTACTGTGAATAAATAAACCACCTTTTTATCAAGCATGCGATGCTTGTTCGTTCCATGTTTTAACATGGTGCCCACCTCATCGTCCATCAATTCTTGTGTAAGATTTATAGTTAGAGAATTGTAAACATGAGACTTTATTTTTAAAAGAAAACACCTTTACCTGTAAAAGACCAATAAAAGTGCATGTATGAATGTATTTGAAAAGAATTACAGTTTGCGTCGCACTCTTATCATATGATAAGATTCTTCTTATCTTGATAGCTGTCAAGTACTCATACTATATCTACGTAAATAAATAGTCTGTCTTTACTATTCATAAGCTACTAATCAATCGATCTTTTGGATAAATTCCTTGTTCACTTAGGCCTCCATTTTTCATAGGCAATATTAGAGTCTTCATCTTCAAGAGTTGCAATTACTTTTTACTTTTGCATGCACCAGTTTTTTGTTCTCGCAGGTATTTTTGCCTTCTTTCTACAACACTTGTCCCGGTGCGTCCATCCTCCACGTCATCTAATAATACAATACATCTTCGTTTAGCATAGTCATTGAGGGGTCCATGTGATGATGATATTTGTCTCAATGCCTATCTTTGTTCAGCATAGTCCCATTAATATTGTGTGGTTCTTTTTTCTTAGGCACCAGTTCACATAACCTTTTCCTTGGTCGGTCATCATTATTCTGTGACTGCAAAATGAAACGCATTTAAAAATAATACATGCTTAAAAATCTAAAAGTGTGTATGGTGGAAACATTAATCTCCCTTTTAGCTCACATGTCTTGCTTCTTCGTTTTTTGTTCCAACGTGGTGTCCACTTTGTCATCTATCAACTGTTTGGCATACTGCAAGATAAGCCAGTGAGGAAGAACAGAAAAGATAGTACTTAGTTAATTAATTTGATGAATTAAATGCACCTTTACCTCCTCAGCTTTATTGTTCAAGTACAACATCTCTAGCAAGGCACAAATCTTCTTTTTACTGCCTAGTTTTGCTTGCCAAAAATAAGATTACTGCTGTTGAGCTTGAATCTAAAGATAATTTAACCTCGCCATTAGATGACAGACATCGCACATCTGAGTCTTCATCGTTAAATGTTGTATTTTTGACTTTTGCTTCGATGTGTTATTAGTAGACCAGAATAGATAATGTTTCATACTTGTGAAGAAGTTCTTGAATTTTGGATATATCTAGATCCCTACGTATTCTTGTGGCACATGTTGACTTTACGCACAAACCCATCAACAATTAAACTATTACATATTTTTGTTTTGTAATTAAAAGATGAGATTTCGAAATTATTGGACTTACAATTGCATTTTTGCACCATTGTTTAGGTCACTGTAAGGCCGGTTTGGTTTTGGAGTACATATTCATCCAAATAATAAGCAAACATTCTGATATCGTAACTTTGGTTTCAGCCGAAGATGTTAAGCCTGAAAATTTAATGCCAACCGCAATGGAGGAAGTTAGAACTTAAGACATTGGTATACACTCTGCATTTACTCTTGTATTGGAAAATAAATATCACAGATATAGGACGGTTTTGTGTTCTTTGTTTTTTTTTGTTCCACATGCTTCATCTGGGTAAGTAGTCCGATGACATCTGTCAATTTGGTGATTAATTACCTCATAGTTATAATGATTGATTAAACAAAAATCTGATTTATAACTGTAACATACCTGAGCATTGCTTACCTTTATATGCTTCTTGTTGTAGTATGACCTTGGTATCGGACTCAAAGTAGTAATTCTGAAAAACTTTCAATAATCCTACATCTGTCAAATTGGTGATTAATTGCCACATAGGTAGAATGATGGATTAGCCCAAAATCTGATTTACAACTATGACTTACCTGAGCATTATTTATCTTTTTATATGATTGTTGTAGTATGTCCTTGCTAGCAAACTCAAAGTAGTAGTTATGAAAAACTTCTGATTATCTTTTCACCTCCTTTCTCTGTGTATTGTATGCAAACTTTTTTCTAATATCATTGTTCAGCGGGCCATATTTTGTGCCTCCCACAACCTATTGCTAAATGAATAAATATATTTCTTAGTTATCCTTTGATTTTTAAGTATCCATCTGATTTTTACGTATGGTAGCATGAGTTGTTTGGTCCTCTATGAAAATAACTACTATATACTTATCAACTATTGTTTGATATAGTACAATAGTCCACATTTCAAATTGTATATAATAAACCTGCTCATCTGTGAAGATCACATCAAGACTTAGTCATCGATTGTTTTTGAAACAATAGTCTGCAATTAAATATGTATAGCATAAACATGTACATCCATCAAGACCACATCAAGGCTCATAAGTTCATCGGTTGTAGGATTGATTGTATCCCATGTTCTCGTTACTTTCACTAAAACATCCCAGTTTTGGTTTCTTGTTGAAGTTTCTCAACTTCTTGTATTCCCTAGCGTTTTCACTTCAAAAGGATTAAAACGCATTGCTTCAAAAGGATTGAAAATGTTGTTGTCAATTGATAACATAAATATGAAGATTTTAGCTGAAAAAGTGAGTTCATAGTAATACTAATTACTAACCTTGTTGATTCAGGTGAGAAGAAAACTCAGATGGCTGGGTGTAACTTCTGTAGAAATCGAGTTGCATACCACATCATAATTTGGGCTGGCTTCGATATTTGTTATGCTCCGAGTCTGAACATCTCGCGTCAGAGTCTGTTGGCTTCAATTGTCCTGGTGGTGGCAAGTCATGGCATCGTAGAGCTGGTTGGCTTCAGTTTTCTTGGTGTGGCGCAGACTCGTGAGTTTGCTGGGTATCTTAGATTTCCATGGTGGGCAATGGCTGGGTGTAACTTCTGTAGAAATCGAGTTGCATACCACTTCATAATTTGGGCTGGCTTCGATATTTGCTATGCGCCGAGTCTGAACATCTCGCGTCAGAGTTTGTTGGCTTAAATTGTCCTGATGGTGGCATAGTCGAGTCATGGCTTTGTAGAGCTGGTTGGCTTTAGTTTTCTAGGTGTGGCGCAGAGTCGCGCGTTGCTGGGTATCTTAGATTTCCATGGTGGGCGTGTGCTGGCTGATGGATGTGGCAGGCTGTGTATTTTTATGGATGAGTTCTCGCCGTTGTCTTTATGGAGTCCTTGTATGTTTATATTTCCAATTAAAGGCTATATGTGACAACATGATGATGGATGCGGTCAGCCGTGTATTTTAATGGTGACCGTGTCCGTATGCATTCCTTTGCATGTGTATGTGTTTACGTGCTCTTGGCTTACCGAGTTAGGCACGTGTCCTTCCAAGTTCTGAATAAGCATTGTATGTGACAATTGTTGACACGTAACTTCTACTTTTCTCAATCCGTGTGTTGTGTTTTTGTCCGAAAGCATTGTTTCTAAACCGGTACGCATAAAGATGTGACAGTTCAATTTGCTGACAGGTACATATTTACATGTTACGTAATTTTTTTAAATCTGAGCCATTGTTATTCTGATCAAACAGTGGTAATAATATAAGTCTATGTGGAGTAACGTGGTGTCTTATTTGTCTTCTATTTTAATTATATAATAGATAGATAGATAGATGGAAACTCAAAATGGTGCCCGGGCTCATCTGCTCCCTCTCAGCAAAAAATTCAAAAAAAATACTAGACCAATTCAAAAAATTCCAAATTTTTTTGTGGTGGTAGATAATTTGACGCGTGAGGTGCGCCCCAAAATTCAACTCATTTGGACATCTGAGCATCTCTCGGCAAAAAAGACAAACCGGGTCAAAACAGTGCGTGAACAGTATACATTTTTACAGACCCTGATTTTGTCTTTTTTGCCGAGAGCTGCTCAGATGCTCAAATGAGTTGAATTTTGGGGCGCACCTCACGCGTCAAATTATCTACCACCAAAAAAAATTGGAATTTTTTGAATTTTTCTAGTATTTTTTTTGAATTTTTTTTAAGCGTGGGTGCAGATGAGCCCGGGTGCAGATTAGCCGCACTCATAGATAGATTTATCTCACTGATAAATTACAGTACGTACTATACTAGTACTTCCTCCGTTCCTAAATATAAGTCTTTGTAGAGATTTCACCATGAACCACATGTGGATGTATATAGATGCATTTTAAGTGTAGATTCATTCATTTTGTTCCGTATGTAGTTCACCTAGTAGAATCTCTACAAAGACTTACCTACTAGTAATAGTTAGCCCCCACTACTAGGAATTCAGTATCCTCTCCTTGAGCCACATCATCAAAATTAATGTAGCTGTTAGATGAACTAAATCAGTCCATAATAGCCGTCTGATCTAGACGTTGAGAGGCTCCGCACTAAGCCACATGCAAGCATGCAAAAATACCGTGGCATGCATGTGAGTGGGTTTTAAATCACTCTTTACATGTCTGCACGCAAGCATGCACCGGTAGCATGCATGTAAGTGAGCTTTTAAGTCCCATTAACATGTCAAAAAGAAAAATATAATCCCATTATGCAGTAGGAGTTGGCTGATCTTTTTTCCTTACGTGGGATGATCTACATGATGATGGGAGTTTTTTTTAGTTTGGCTACCACATTTGTCATGTGGTTATAGAGTTTTTTTAGTTCTATGAAATCGATAATTTTACGCAGAGAGATATACGGCTGTTCCGCAGCAACGCACAGGGACTCATCTAGTAGTATTTAGGAATGGAGGGAGTACTATGTAAAGAGTTAGGTGTCGCACGGTGTCCAGAAAATATGGTGATAGTGTGAGGTGGGCCATGTAATCACCGAGCCTATGTGTTTTCACTGCTCTTGCATTCCTCCGCTGTAAGAATGGAGAAAATTGCAATCTAGTAGTACCTCCTTTCGCCGAAAGCATGGGACATCCAGCAGTCCTACCACCTCAGTAATAAAGATCAATGAGCCGTCAAATCACATAGACCCAGCAGTAAGTTGGACGGACGAAGCAACCATCACTCTTGCGCCAGTGAGAGGTCGTGTCCGCTCTTCCCTGGCATGAATGCGGCACCAATTCTTTGGAGCAGCGCTGACCGTTTCGGGCAGGAAGCGCGCGCGGGTGATGGAGGGGCTTTGGGTAGGCCAGGCTAGTCAGGAGCGGGCGTGGCAGCTATCCTCCTGTCCCTACCGGACACGTCCGGAAATGAGAGGATGCACAAACTCTCGCGGCTAAAACACTACACACCATCTCTCTATAGGAGTAGGTCAATCTGTCGCTCTCTCTAACACACACATGATGTTACACACACACACACACATACACACACACACACACACACGCACGCGCGCGCACACACACCTTGGTCCCGCTGCACCTTCTAACGTGACTTATTACACCTAGACGGAGGGAGTAGTAAGTACGAGATACGGTGGCACACTGACTTAGGTCGAATACAAGTGCCCAAAATCGTGTGCATGTTATAATAAGGATCCACTTAAAATAGTACGTGAGCGAACAGAGGGATCAATTGGACAGTGTTCCTGAGCAGTAGCGAGATGTGTGAGGTAAGATACACCGCTGGCGCTTTTATTTTTTCTTATTAATTTGTTTGTTTCACCCTCTGACTGGTGGGACCCAACGTACTATGTGGAGCGAGGTAAGGTGACTAAGGCTGCATTATTTCTGCACCACTGTGGATAGTCTTACCACCAAAGCCACATGACACGATTATAATTTAAATCCCAATGACTCCCACACACAAAAGAAACATGGCATGCTTGTCACACGACTGCAAGAATGTATAAAAGGTTATTTTCCTCTCGTTGAACATAACGGGAGGGTTGTGTTGCTGGTTAGCCTGTTCGCTCATCAAACTTGAGGTCTCGGGTTCCACTAAAAAAAACTTGAGGTCTCGGGTTCGATAACTATACTTGAGCATAATTTGTGCCAGGAGGATTCTTTGACTGGTCAAAATGGATGGATAGGGAGCTGTACAATCTCGTAATGACCGTATAATCACCTCATCACGTACTCTATAAGCTGCAGCCTCGGCGCTTGTTTTTTAGGGTTTGCATGCTTCACACTCTCTCTCCAGTATATATATATATACACGCTGGAGCCTCAGCGCTTGTAGTTGCTCTCTTCACACTCTCTTACCCTCTCCAGATCTAAATAAGACTTCGTTGGCCTCTCTCTCCCCTCACTGCTGCTCAAAGAGCCGGCAGGATCCGTTCGCCAGGAAGGGAAGGAGGCTTAACGCTGTCGCCGTCGGCGAGGGAGGGAATCCACTACCAGCGCAGCTATTCACATTCACCCAGCGGCGGTGCAGGAGGGCCTCCGACCCCTTCTTCTTCGCCGCCGTCCCGTCGCCCACCGAACCATGCCCCAAGAACCTTAAGGTATAGTTTACTTATTCCACATGCATTGCTCTAGCTGCATGTATACCATGAATCTAGGACGTGGTTCAAAGAGGAAAGGAGTGGGGGAAAGTAGTGGAGAAAGTTGTATCGCATAAATCTAGGACGTGGTTCAAAGAGGAAAGGAAGGGGCGAAAGTACTAGTACAAACTGGCTATCCAGCACCTACGTTGGTCAAAAAGAGAAAACAATGACAAACGCAGTACACACATCTGTAAAAAACTGATGTTTTGTTTTGGGGGACAAGGCTGTAGAGTTTGAGCAGGACTAGATTTGTTGCGCTCACATAGGGAAAGGTGTCTAAAGACAACAAAACTGGGACCAACACAAATATCCTCCTTGGTTGTTTGTTGTTTGTTGCAACAGACTGTGCATGACCACAGTACATCGGTAGATGCGCATGGTGCTGGTGCATCCACTGTCCCATGCAACTCTTTAGCTTTTGTTAATCTAAGGCCCTGTTTGGTTAAAAACTCCCTAGTCCCTACCTGCTTGGTTCCAGGGACTAAACATGGACTAGAGGTTATTAAATGACATGCTAAAAGACCATGTTACCCCTAGTAATGAACTAATAGAGACAAGGTGCGATGCATGGCAGGGGCAACTATTGGAAAAAGTCCCAAAAAGACTCCCTCGGGGTCTTCTTTCTTTAGTCACAAAAATGCCCACTTTTAGTCCCTAAAAGTCCCTCCTGTTTGGTTTAGATGGACTGACACGGAGTTTTTTCAGTCCCTACACCAAAATTTCCCTGTAAACAAACACCCTCTAATAATGCCGCTGGAAAATTGATGCAATGCCATATTTAAAAGCAAATTACATGTTTAACGAATTTTATTGTTAATATAATCTCTATGTTAATATTAATCAATGCCACCGTTTGAGAAATGCTACTGTCTTGCTTTCTTTCCCATCTAGATAAGGTAGATGCTTCTTTTTGTTGGCTTCTGTATCATCCACCGTTATTAACCACTAGTTGTTTTCTTTGCACCTTTGTGTAAACAAGGTTATCTACTTGACCTCGTTGCCATTGTGACCTTTTTGTTGCACTGCACAAAACACATTTGTTTTAAGAGTGTTTTGTGCAGTTCAACCAAAATGTCACACCGACAATGTTGCTTGATTGCTTGATCTTAGTAGAACTGCACAAGAGGAGATCTTACTTCCTATCCGTGTTGGCAAATTTGGTTCAGATCTTCTTCTTGTGAGTAGTTTGAATTCCGCATCATGAGAGGTCAGTACTAGCCTTATTCCACATGATTCTGCAGTGTGCTTTCATATGTTGTGATACTTGTATGGTAATGTTACTTGATTTTAGTGAACTGCACAAATGGAGACAAGACTTCCAATCTGTATGTGCACCGTAATATCCCATTGAGGTAAGATAAGGATATTTCACAACTGTTGGCCTGTATTTTGCCACTTCCATCAGAAAATTAATGTCATTTTTTAGTGCTATACTTGTGCTCCCTAATTGACATGCCAAATCTTACATTGAAGGCGAAGCTTGTCTGTTATTGAACCAAGTGATGAAGGGGAAGAACAAGCGGAAAAACAAAAATCAACTCCCGGTGCTGTAATGAAGCACTGAAACTGTGATGACACAGGTAATGATATAGTTTTGCATCTTAATTTATTGCTATGTCTGGAACGAGCAATTGTTTTGCCACTGATTTGATGACACTCTTAATGTAATACATAATTATCTCTACTTGTGCAAATAGGGATCTTCTTTCAATATGCCATATATTTTAGTGGAACTGCACAAGAAGATGTTGGAAACATTAAACTAATTGAGGAGTATATAGTAAGCATGGCAACCACAGTAGATAGCAACAGATGGTTCCGGAGAAGTGCTTCATCTGTATGCTCTACACAATAATCCTCCTGACAAAGGTTGGTACTCGTCCACTGATTTCATCCAGATGATTGAGCTTTGTCATCTCTATTGGTGTTGTGCTACTGTTTAGATACTGTCATTAAAAAGTGGTATTGTCCTTGAGAAGTGCTTCATCTGTGCTGTTTTAAATATTTCCTTTCCTTTTTTTCGAGCAAATAGGGATGCTAGCATTTAGTAGTCCTCTTGTCTTTGCACAACAGGACCATCTTCCTCTGAAGAAGAATATGGAGTACGTGAAGTGACTAGTTCCGATTATGCCAGGATGAAGAAGCCCTGTCTATCTTCTCACTAGAAGGAGCAGTTGAAGGATGGTTACATTACTCCCACAAGACTAAACTAACTTCAGCTCAGAAGGACTAACAAATCTCCATTTTTTGCTGTGATGCGCGGGTACAATGTTGTTCTAGGATTCTTTCTGGTGAGTTCCATTTTTCTAAAAGTGTGCTCTACATGGCCATGTAGGTGCGTTTTTAAACTGTCAATTCATAGTATAGTTTGCTTTATACTAATCACTTTTTTTGTATTTGTGCAAACAGGGGTGCTCAACTTGATTTCAATGGGAACTGCACAAAATGTTCATGAATACATCGAATCATTCATTTCCACCACAAGAAAGGAGGTGCCGATAAGTTCAAGGCGTTGCAACATATAAGGGCGAAATCATACAAGCTACGCGCGAATTTGGTTGATTTTGGTGGAACTGCACAAAAAGAATAGCTGGTTTATTTAGCACGAGGTGCCATGTCAATGTACGAACTGATTGCAAACCCTAGCCATTCCACAATCGTAGGCATTTGATATTTTGGAATGGGACAACCTTGTCAAATTTTGCTCATTGATTTTAGCAAGACATGCGTTTGATATTTTTGAACGGGACGCCCTTTGCTGTCAGCAGCGTCGATCAATTTTTTCTTTATTCTTTAGTTGTGAAGTAAATATTGCCTCTGACATGTGAGTCGCTGAGATGCATAATCATCGATTGTTTTGAATGTTCTCTATGAATTGCCAGCCCTGTGTGTTTGATTGCAATGTACAGAAACGCTAAAAACTGCTCAAACTCTTTGTACTCCTTCTATTCCTTTTTACTTCGCACATTGTGAAAGTGCAGACTTTTTTGTATAAGATTGGTCAAAGTAGAGACACTTTGACTGCAGACAAAACTTGTATGTAGACTAGAAAGGACCGGAGGGACTACATGTGAAACTGCTGCAAACGAGGTGATCACCCTGGGAATAATGCTAGTACGTATTGTTTTGTATGTTCATTGAATGCCAATGATACAGGAATTCGAACTAATCGAAATAAATTTATTCATACACGGTCGGATTTCATATAAACATGCTGGATTTCATTACATTTCATACATTCTTCAACTAAAAAGGGGTGCGTTGGAGGTATAATTAATTAACCGAAGCTACTCACCTGTGTCCCGCTGAGCCGAACAGAAGCTTCAGTGACTTAACTGCAAGAGCAGTTGCGTAACTGAGATGTGGCCTGTTGGGCCCACATGTCAGTCAGCCAACTGCACTAGTAGTTAAGTAGAAGCAGCATTCTTCTACAGCACAGCTCTCCGACTCCACGTCGCCGCCAAGAAGCTAACCGGTCGTCAATGGTCAACCCGCCTAGCTTGGCTTCAACCAGAGGGTAGCAGTGGTGGCCTTACTTGGACCCGAGCGGTGGCGACCTACCGTGTTCTACTCTTCCTCGTTTTCTATGTGGCGCGGCCTCATTGGCAGCGGGGCGGGGCCTCGGCGGAGCCAGCGATGTCCTCTGTCTCATTGCCGGAGGACGGCGCCTCGGCGAAGCGGTGGAAATCCTCCCCTCATTGCCGGCAGGGTGGGGCCTCGACTGAGCCGACGATGTCCTCTGCCTCGTTGTTGGCGGGGTGGGGCCTCGGCGGAGCCAGCGGTGTCCTCTGCCTTGTTGTCCACTCATAAGAGCTGGCATTGTCCTCTGCCTCATCCTCGTTCTCGCCAAAGAGCGCCTCGCCCGCTTCATCGCCCTCTTTGTAGGCGGCCGCAACCTCCGCTACCCGCATGCGGTACCGCCAGCGCTCGAGGCAGCCCTCGCGGGCAGAGCGGTACGAGTCGAGCAGCGCCTCCTACTCCGCCCGCTCCATGGCGATCTGCTCCTCCGCCTGCAGGTGCTCCTGGAGGAGATGGTGGTTCTAAGCGGCGTCGGCCCGCGCCTCCCAAAAGTGCTCCTCACGCATCTGCCTCATCGTGTCCATATATTGGGCACGGGCCTCGCCGATGGACATGGTGTAATGCACTGGCGAGGATGGTGCGGAGGAGGGGGTTGGCGCCGGATCGTCGACTACCATGTTCACCATTGGGACGTCGTCGTCCTCCGGCTGCCTGCCGGCCAGCCGGTCAGCAACAATGGTCGCCATCTCCTTGTGGTTCGTCGTCCGCCCGTCCCAAAGAGCGCTGGAGCGCGAGGAAGCCATGGTGGGCAGCAGTGGTGTGGACAGGAGAAAGGGAACAAATGCGGATGACTGCGGCTATGGCCGGCGCAGTAGTTTATATAGCAATGGTGGGCGGCGGAGGAGCGGACGTGTGGCGCCAGGGTAGCCGCCTCGGCAACCGCGTATCATTAATGTGGGTGACAAATAGACGGACGGATGGCACTTGTGTCGTTTGAAGGCGGAGCAATCACCTGCACCGGGAAGCGGGGCGGGCGGTGCTGACTGTTTCGGGCGGAAAGCGCGCGCGGGTGAGGAGATGACTTTACTTGGAGAGAATGACAATGGGGACCCACCAGGGACATAGCCTCACATATGCAGGTGCCTCCTTATTATATATATATATATATAACTATAATTTATTTTGCTTCCTCCTGGTTTCCTAACATCACGGTCCCACACCATTGTCAACCTATGTACTCCCTCCTTTCCGGTTTATAGGGCTTATCTCAAAATTTTAGTTTTTCCATTTTATAAGGCTCAATTTGGTTGTTTTCCATCACATGTTCAGATTCCAAGGTGCATTAAATCATTGCATGCAAGTATTAAGAGAAAATTAACCAATGCATGTACTTTATGCATGCATGCATTGCAATTAATGCATTTATAAACATAATTTTTTGAGGATAACAAGAGCATTAATTAGGTGCTTTTGCAAAACTACAAAAAGTATTCCACCACTTGCCATCTACCTTGATTGGTGAGATTTTTGAACTGAGCACTATAAACCGGAAAGGAGGGAGTAGTCAATAAACGAGAGAATTGCACAAGAAGCGGCCGACAGCTGGGACCAAGCAGCTCGAGCGGTATTTGTGTTTTTGAGGTGTGAGCACTGTAGAGTTTTTTGATGTTTAGCCCAGATATTAATTTTTCTCCTCTGAACAACAATGAAAACATCACTGCAGGTATTAACTGGGCGGGATGTGGCCCGTCTAGCCCAGGCAAGATATCCAACCCAGATATTATTATTTTTCAAGCTGAAAATGGCTAGCCCAGCTATACTTTTTTTTAGGAATACCCACGCAAGGTCAAGTTGTTATTCTCTGCCCCACTGGCTGCAAATCTTTCCTAGGAGGGATGCATTAGGCTTAACAAGAAAATGGGCTTTAAGAAATAATAAATGGGATGTAATTATAAAAACTAAGCAGTAACTATAAAAATGCACCAAACATGTAATTACTTTATAAAATATTATTTTCGGATATTGAAAATTTTAATTTCATTAACTGTTGCGAGCGCAATGTTTTGTTAGATTTTTATGTAATATAAATTTATATTGAAATTGTATTTAATCTGACTAGAAATTTTGGGATAAAAATATTTCGGATCCCATCAAAATGTGGGAAATTTTTATTGAATTATGTTTTGAACGCTTGGTTGAAATGGGTTGTACTTTTAACAAACTGTAAATGGGCTGTAGTAAATTCCATTAGAATTCAAAAATGGGCTGCACATTCTTAGAAATCTCAAATGGGCTATAAGTTCTCAGCCACACACTTCTGGCCTTACTAAGTTGACGCGTCCCCTAAAAAAAGAGTTGACGCGTATGCAAGGCTTTGTCAACTTATAGTCAACACACGGTTCTAGCAGTAGTGGCCGTTGGATGTCCATCCAACGGATGCCGTGCTTCTTCTTCAATCTCGGATATTCTAGCTTCACCCGCCCAAAAAAGATTCCTCCCCCTGACATCTGGGGCGCACCGTTTTGGAAGCTAACCTGTGGGCCTACAAAGTTGACGTACCAAGGGCTTTGTCAACTTAGTCAATATAAATGATTCTAGATGCAGTGACCGTACGATGTCCATGCAACGCCGTCGTGCTTCTTCAACCTCTGGTCTTCTTGCTCCAGCCGCCCAAAGCAGCACCGGTCGTGCCGCCTGCTCCTGCCTCCTGTGGCCGGCTGTGCTCCCGCGGAGGCCTCACCGCCCCCTACTACTCCCACCACTAGCCAGGCCATCCCTCCACTCACCCACACCCCCTGTTATTCTGCGGTGATGGAAGCCTCACACCGCAGCCGAACCAGTGAACCCTCGTACTCCTCTCCGCGTGGGAATCCACTGCCGCATCTTCCCCGGCTCTGCGTCGTCCCCTTCCAAGGCCTCGCCGTCGTCCACTGTCGTGGTGATCTCGGTGCGGCGTGGTCAACATGGTCAAGGAATGACTTCCATCGGATGTGGACTGTACGTGGACAGGCTGACAGCTGGGTCCACGGCCGCAGCAAGGAAGTGCCTCCTTATTACGCAGAAAATAATGATTCCTCCACCTGGCAACTGGGACCCACCGGACGGGCCACTATATTTTGTGAAAAAACCGTTTCCCCCCTGACTGCTGGGACCCACCAGCTACATCTTCGCACTCAAGGAAGTGTGTCCAAAAAAAACGATTCGCCCCCTGACTGCTGGGACCCACCAGCTACATCTTCACACGCAAGGAAGTGCCTGACAGTCGGGACCCACCTGGTCAAAGCGTATGTAGCGTTGTCATTCTGGTCGCGAACGTGTACGTACATACTGGTGGATGTAGAGGCGCGCACGTGTCATAGTAGAGGCACACCCGTGTCGTAGTAGAGCCGCGTACATGCCGTAGTAGAGGCGCGCACGTAGCATGTACACATACGTACAACGGCCAGTGTCCAAGAAAGAAAATACGGCCACGTATGTGTACATACGGGCAGAGTCTCGAACGCCTACTCGTGCATATGTACGGCCAGGGCTCGTGTACATGGCTGGGTCGGAATGGAGAAACAGCATCGTCGTCGTGTTCATGGGGAGCCAACCGGCTGGGTCAGAACGGAATGCGTCCTCGTGTTCATCGGGAGGGCTTGGACGGAACAGGCGATGGAAACGAGGCCTAGCGTATCGCAGAACAGAGGAAACGGCCTTGTGTTTGACCGAGCACGTTCGAAACGGTATCCTATTCATCGGGAGGGGTCTGGTGTACCGCAAAAGGCAGGAAACAGATCTCCTATGGTCGAAACGGGGGTCCTGTTGATCGGGAGGGGTGTGGCGTACCGCAAAATGGACAAAACGGACTTGTGTTGGAGCGCTACGGTCGAAATGAGGGTCCTGTTCATCGGGAGGGGTGTGGCGTACCGCAAAACGGGACTCCACGGGATATTGTTCATCTCTACCGTCGACCTCCTCCAGCCTCCACGGGCTACCGTCGACCTCCTCCAGCCTCCACGGGCTACCGTCGACCTCCTCCAGCCTCCACGGGCTCCTGTTCATCCAGCCTCCACAACGCGCTACTCCACCGGCTACTGTTCAACCACCCCTCCACGGGCACCCCTCCATCGTCTACTATTCATCCAGCCCTCCATGGGCTCGTCCTATTCATCCAGCCCTCCATGGTGTCCTGTTCATCCAGCCCTAGCCGACTCGATCGAGGCAACGCCACGGGGTCGTGGTCATCCACCCCCACCGATCACTGTTCATCCACCCCCCCGCAACGCTCACTGTTCATCCAGAGAGGTAGCATTGATCGGCTTCAGTTAGCATCAGTAGCGAAGGAATATCTTGACGCGTAGCCTGCTGTGCAATCGCTCGGGTTCAGTTAGAGACCGACGCCTCGCTTGGGTTCAGTTAGAGCCAATGCCTCGCACACACGTGCGTACATGTATGAGAGAAACGCGCATCGCTCGGCCCCCGACTGCCCACCGTAACTGGGAACTCCCCGAAATTTTCCTCGCCCTCGCTTCTACCACGGTTTTTTCTGTCATGGATGGCCCAAAGAATGTCATGCAGCCGCATGTCCGGCCCGCCCAGGATGAAAAGCCCATTTTCTGTCATGATTTTTTGTCATAGAAGTAGGAGCCCACCACATCTATGATGATACCGGGTTTTGTCACAATTATCGTCATAGAAGTGTCATAAGTATGACAGAAAAAATTTCGTTCGGCCCAAAATGTCACGGATGTGTCTTTTTTTTGTAGTGTCAACACGAGGTAAGTAGGGTGAATCTCGGGTTTAAAAAGCCAAGAGTAGAATACCTACTACTAAGTGGCATCACGAGATGCTTTCGAGAATGATGGTGGCCGGAATCATCACACAAGGACACTCGGACAGCATAACGGCTGTAAATGCTCAAAAAGATTTGAGACATGCTACTAAAAGGGTGGCATAACCACTCAGAAGCACAATATCAAGGTATAGAGATCAACAGTTAACATACGGAAGTAGTAGGAACTGAACTGAGGCTTGAATTCAACAATCTTACAAGTCTACAGATTAGTAAAACGTGATCCTGATAGAAAGAGGAGATAGCCTAGTTCCTTAACCCTGCAGGAGAGATAGGATGACTCGGATCAGAATGGCATATGGTAAAGGAGTAAAAGATCCTTACGTTCCATCCCACAATCAATTCCCCTACATAACTAAAGAATTTCTAGACTCAACTGCGACCAGTTTGGCTTGGTGATCCTACATGCAGTCAGGCTCTGATACAAATGCTTTCAGGACCCCAACTCAATGCCACACCGATCTAGCATGTAACACCTCATATCACTTTGCGGCCTCACGCACGGTATTTCCACGGGTGTCGCCTTATCAGGCCCGGGACCATTTGCGCCTTTTGGCACACGTATATGATAGTGTCGCTAGCATCCATATGACAAGGAGCCCGGGCTGACATGGCTAGTCGTGAACCCAAAGTGGCACTAATTTACAGGGACAGGCATACATGTCCCAGCAACGAACATGTCAGCCATCAGCGAGTGAATCCGGGCTGTAGCAGCTAGGCTAGCAGGACTCCGGTAAATCGGGCTGTAGGAGGCTAATAGGACTCCGGTAGACACCGCATGACATTTCCCTGAAGGGACAGACACAGGAACGAAGAAGGACACATGCTGGCCAGCCTAAGTGTTCCGAAGAAGTAGCAAGCTACCAAGGCTCAGTGGAAGCACTAGGAGACATTTCCCCATAAGAGAGGATACCAAGGATAAACAACTAGATAGTCAGATCCCACACATACCAAACATTTCAATAACATACACACAATATGCTCGATATGTGCAAATACAACATGGCATCACAACATGACTCTACAACTCAAGTATTTTATTCAATAGGCTCCGAGGAGCGAGATATTACAAACATGGGTCTCATGACCCAATATTCAGAGCATACAAGTCAAAGCACAAGCGGAAGCTTAACATGCCTGAGTACAGACATCTACAAATGAAAAAGGCTGAGAAGACTGACTATCTACCAGATCCTGCCGAGGGCACAAGATTGTAGCTGAGGTAACAAGCTAAACGTCGAAGTCCACACGGAACTACTAGTGAGACGAAAGTCTCTCTACAAAACATAAAATAGGCAAACGTGAGTATAAATGTACCCAGCAAGACTTACATCAGATCTAACTACATATGCATCATTATCAACAAAGGGATGGTGGGGTTTAACTACAGAAGCCAGCTTTGACTCGGTGGCTATCCTAAACTACGACTGCAAGTAACTCTTTTGGGGTGGCGCACAGGAGTACACATATTCACCATATCAATACACCACTACGGATCTGCTCCCGTCTCCCTACGAGAACGCCATCCATAGCACTCACGCTTATCTTGCGTATTTTAGAGTATCCACTTTCACTTTTCTATGAACTGTATAGGTAACCCAGAGGTCCTTTACCATGGACGCGGCTATTCGAATAGATGATGTTAACCCTGCAGGGGTGTACTTCTTCACACACGCTCTCACCACTTACCGCCGTTTACACGACATGTACTCGGCAACCTTCAAGCGGAAGCCCAATGAGGGTGTCGGCCACGGCCTACCGAAACACTCAAGTCTCTAGTCCAGGTTTATCACCTATTCAGGTTCCATCCACAGGGAGTGCGGCTGAGGCTTCCACATATGGCCTCGAACGATGTGTACAGGGTTCCGCGACACTAAACGGGCACCCGGCATACCCGGCCATGTTCCTACCGCATCACAACCCACCCCTCGGGTCAGCGCTGCCCACGGCCTCCAACATACTACAAACACTAGAAACTACTTGCAACTCCTGGACAGAGGACAAGGGTGATTAAGAAGCCGAGAGGGTCCATTGGTTTCGGGCCCAATGCATGGTAGTAACTGTTTCATGGATCATAAACACAAAACTCAGTTCCTGAGGATGGCTTTAATGAGACAACCCACCATGTACTCCTACATGGCCTCTCACCTCTACCTTTACCAAATCGTTTTCACACACTTAGCTCACACACAGTAGGACATGTTCATCACTGTTCCAATTCATCCCCGATGAATCAGACCTGACTCAACTCTAAGCAGTAGCAGGCATGACAAACAAGCATGAATGAGTAGGCACATCAGGGCTCAAACAACTCCTACTCACGCTAGTGGGTTTCATCTATTTACTGTGGCAATGACAGCTCATGCAGAGGAAAGGGGTTCAACTGCCGCAGCAAGTAACAGATGAATCGTTGTTGTCCTAATGCAGTAAAAGAGAGCAGGAGCAAGAGAGTGGGATTGTATCGGAATGAATAAGGGTTTTTTTCTTGCCTGGCACTTCTGAAGATAGTATAGCTCTTCATCGGTGTCATCGAACTCATCGTCGGAACCACGTCTATTGAGAGGGGACAAACACCGGCAAACAAGGAAGAACACAATCAATGCTATGCACAATATTATGCATGATCATGGCATGTCAATATGGTCTGCTTTGAGCTAATGCAACTAGCAGGAAGTTAAATGGAGTTGGTTTGAATCTAAGATTCAAATTCAAACTCCATTAATGACATTTCAAATGCCATTAATTCAAATTGTTGTATACAGCAGCTTTAAGTTGTTCAAACATGCATGATAATGCAATAAACAGATTCTTTGGATTTTTTTGATCATTTTTCATATATAACTTGTTTTATTTGGAGCTACGGTTGAATTTATATGATTTTTAGAAGTTTAAGCCTTTTTCTGGATTTTTCTAATTAAATAGAATTAAACTAATTCCAGAAAAGGATTTACTGCGTCAGCCTGACGTCAGGGTGACATCAATGAGTCAATGGGTCAGCCCAGGTCAAACTAACCAGTGGGGCCCGTGTGTCAGTGGCTAACTAAACTAACCTAGTTTAATTAGCACTAACCTAGGTTAAACTAATTAAGTTTAAACCTAAACTAGGTTAATTAGCCGGGCGGGGCCCGCATGTCATTGACCCAGGAGAGGTCAAACCCCTGGTCAACCAGGCCTAAAACTCTAGTGGCTCTCGCCGGAGACAGCAGGCGTGGCGGGGTCTCGGGTTTCGCCCTCCGGCGACCAAAAGGAGGGTGGAGGGGCTCTGCGTGCTGCTGGGAGTGCTTCGCATCTCCTTGTGCAAGCGGGAGGGGCTCCGGCGGCCGGAGTTGAGCATGGCGTCTACCTCGGCGGCGGCCAGAGTTCAGGTGCACTCAGAAATGAGGCTGCGGTGGCCGTGGGGTGGCGTGCTTGGCTCCTACGGCACCTGCGCGGCGCGGTGAGCACATGGGTGTGCTCGGTTGGGAGTTGCGGTGGCTGTGGGCACGACGACGGCGCAGTTCAGTCTCAGGCAAGACGGTGACCATGGCGTGCAAACGAGACGGGGAAGAGGAGGGTTCAGGGGGAGGAGGTCACGGCGGAGATGAAGAGCAGGACAGCCAGCTCGAGGGAGGCCGGAGCTGAGCAGGGTGGTGAAGCGGATCTCCGACTACCCGAGGTTGAAGAAGACGGTATGGACGGCATTCGAGGGTGTCCAGCGCTGCACGGGCCGGTGATGACAAAGAGGGGAACGAGACGGAGCTCTTGGGTAGCTCGGGGCGTCGTAGGGATGGCGATGGTCACGGCAACAGCGAGCGGCGGCGATGGTCGCGCTCGGGTGGCTGTGCGCGAGAGAAACAGAGGAGGGGATAGAGAGCAGCAAGTGAGGGGGAGGGGAGAGAGGTCTCAGGGCGTCTCCGTGGCGCGAGGGGGGAAAGGGAGAGCTCGCCAGCACGAAGCAGGAGGTGGCGCACGGGCGCGTGCGCTGTCTCCCTCCTCTGCCTACTGGCAGAGGTAGGTGATGACTGGCATGGACCAGGTGGGCCGCCCCAGCCAGGTAAGTGGCCTGTGGCCTTTCTCTCTCTCTCTCTCTCTCTCTCTCTCTCTCTCTCTCTTATTAACTGTTTTCTATTTTTCTGCAACTGTTTTGGCTTTATTAAAAATGCCAGAGCATTTTCAAAAATCCTGAAAATATTTGTGGGCACTGTTGAAATTATTCCCAACAGCCCTCAACTAGTTTCAGAATTATGAGAGCATTTAAATTTTTTATAGGATTTAAATGCCCCAATTGAAATACAATATGAGTTAATTCAAAAATCCAGAAATGACCTAGAAATATGTTTATCATTTTTGGCAGAGGTTTTTACCTTTATCAGAAATGATGAACATGTCCAAAGGGAATTTTGGGATCATTGAAAATATTTCATTGTGACCCTAGTTGGATTTCATTTGGTGCTAGGGTTTGAACATCCCCATTTCAAGTTTTGGCAAAATCTAAACATGATGCACACATGAAGCTACCCTAGTGCATTGCCAGGAGCTAGGGATGTGACATAATTGTTTTTGTTCATTTGTTCTGATGTCCAGTTAACTGTTTGGTTCAATTCTGCAATTTGATTTTCAATTGTTGTGGGTACAATTTTGTATTGTTATGCATGTGAGAAATAAATCAAATTTGGTTGTACTCGATACACGATAAACATATATAATTGCTCTATTTCCAAGTTATTTAGTATCCTTGGTTAGGTTAACTGGCTTTTCCATGCGTCTCGAGTTAATCTATTGGATCAAAAAATTTCTATTTTTCATTAACGTATTCTACTGATAGTATGGCAAATCCCAGTTTACATGATCAAGATCTTCCTTGTATATGTTGCAGGGAAACAATGGGAGGCATTGCGGTTTACCATCGAGGTTTGCTCATGCATGATCCTTTCTCTAATAGCACATTATTGTGCAGTTGCAGGAATCATTCTAATATTTAGGTTTCTTACAATTTGGCCTTGCACATGTAGGTCCTTCTATCAGAGGCTTAGACCCACTGTTCAACACATTTTGCATATGGGGAAATGAGATGTCCATGAATATAAGTCAAGTCAAGAAACTCAGAAAGATTGTTAGGATAAAGAAACTTGCGATGAATAACACTAAGATCTTTTTTTGCACAAGGAAGAAGACATCAGTCAACTATAGGATGGTACTAACTCTTTTACCTTGTTTTTCCCCTTGCGCCATTTCAAAATTTATAACAATGATTAATGAATATCTTTGCTTTCAGTACTTTCCAAAATAGTTCACTGATGACTGCCTCTCAAACCACCTGCATGATCATGAGGCAAGGAAGGTATTCATTCAACACCCACGGTACAATATTGAAGTCTTCCTCAAGAGGACGAAGATTGGGCGGGAAATTATCCATAGTCACTGGCCTAAAGTTGCAAGGACATTCAACATCACTGAAGGCTCAATATTTGACTTCCGCTTCTGAAGTTTCCTAGATGAGATTCATCTGTCTATTTACCGTGTATGATGCTACTTTCCAAAGGTTTTCGATCTTCCATGTGAAACTTGGTGCTGCTGTGTAATGGCGTAGCTAGCTATATCCCTATATGGTGTAATTGAGTGCTGAAGCTATCTGATGTAATTCGATTATGAAATCCTGGTCGCCATTATACGTATATGAAATATATGGTGCATTTTATAAGAAATGTCACTTTGATTACTACATGGATTATCAATAATAGGCCAATTAGCCTGCTTATTAGGGTTTTATATTGCATATGGTTTCTTAGACAACACCGTGGAAGATGAACTCAAACAACCCACAAGGTTTCTAGAAAGTAGGCGTGTTGGATCAATGAAGAATCACACACGACTTTGGCCAGTGAACTGTTTGCGTTAGGCCACCTTGCACAAACATTTCCACATAAAACATAATTTGTGATATACATACAAACGGAAAAGTTTTTCTGGATTCACTATGTGGGATGTACATACGAACAGAAACAATTGGTCTTCGATGCCTCCCCCGATCGTGCACCAGCTCATTTTGCGCAGCATGTGTGACTGGAGGGCCTATCCCCAATGGTTTCTGGGCATGTGGGAAGGACCCCCCTATTGCACACACTGACGAGGCGACGGTTTAAAACTCCATTGAGGAAAGGGGGTAAAATCCGTTTGTATAGGACGTCCCTGCACTAGTGCTTGCTACACCATGAGAATGATATTCACTCACATAGAAGAAATGAAATAGATAAAATATTCTTTGAACAACAACCTCTCCTTAAACACATTTTGCCTATTGAAACTCTAGGAGGTCCTCCTCCACCTAAGGTTGATCCCGTGTTTGAATTAAAACAATTGCCAGACACTTTGAAATATGCTTATCTTGATGAGAAAAAGATATATCCTTATATTATTAGTGCTAATATTTCAGAACATGAAGAAGAGAGATTATTAAAAATTCTGAAGAAGCAACATGCTGCTATGGGATATACTCTTGATGATCTTAAGGGCATTAGTCCCACTCTCTGTCAGCACAAGATTAATATGGAACCTGATGCTAAACCCGTTGTTGATCACCAACGATGACTGAATCCTAAGATGAAAGAAGTGGTAAGAACTGAAATACTAAAACTTCTCAAAGCAGGTATAATATATCCCATAGCTGATAGTAGATGGGTGAGTCATGTTCATTGTGTTCCTAAAAAGGGAGGTATTACTGTTATACCTAATAATAAAAATGAACTTGTCCAACAAAGAATTGTTACTGGCTATAAAATGGTAATTGATTTTTAGAAAATTGAATAAAGCTACTAGGAAAGATCATTACTCTATGACCTTCATTGATCAAATGATAGAAAGATTATCTAAGCACACACACTTTTGTTTTCTAGATGGATATTCTAGTTTTTCTCAAATACCTGATTCACGACCTGATCAAGAGAAAACAACTTATACTTGTCCTTTTGGAACTTATGCTTATAGACGTATGCCTTTTGGTTTATGCAATGCACCTGCTACCTTTCAAAGATGTATGACTGCTATATTCTCTGATTTTTGTGAAAAGATTGTTGAGGTTTTCATGGATGATTTTTCCGTTTGTGGAGCTTCTTTTGATGATTGCTAAAGAAACCTTGATCGAGTTTTCCAGAGATGTGAGAAAACTAATCTTGTCTTGAGTTGGGAGAAGTGTCACTTTATGGTTAATGAAGGTATTGTCTTGGGGCATAAAATTTCTGACTGAGGTATTGAGGTGGATAAAGCTAAAGTTGATGCAATTGAGAAAATGCCATGTCCTAAAGATATTATAGGTATTCATAGTTTCCTTGGTCATGCTGGTTTCTATAGGAGTTTATTAAAGACTTCACTAAAATTTCTAGGCTACTTACTAATCTTTTACAAAAGGATGTTCCATTTGTTTTTTATGATGATTGTGTAGAAGCCTTTGAAACACTTAAGAAAGCCATAACTTCACCTATCATTCAACCACCTAATTGGGATTTGCCATTTGAAATTATGTGTGATGCTAGTGCTTATGTTGTTGGTGCTATTCTAGGACAAAGAGTTGATAAGAAATTAAATGTTATCCATTATGCTAGCAAAACTCTAGACAGTGCACAAACAAATTATGCTACTACTGAAAAAGATTTCTAGCAGTTGTGTTTGCTTGTGGTAAATTCAGATTTTACATTGTTGATTCCAAAATAATTATTCACACTGATAATGCTGCTATAAAATATCTTATGAAAAAGAAAGATGATAATCCTAGACTTATTAGGTGGGTTCTCTTGCTACAAGAATTTGACTTACATATCACTGATATAAAAGGAGCTGAGCACCCCATAGCTGATAACTTGTCTAGGATAGAAGATATTCTTGATGACGCACTACCTATCGGCGGTAGTTTCCCTGATGAACAACTAGCTGTAATAAATGCTTCTCATAACACTCCTTGGTATGCCGACTATGCTAATTATATTGTTGCTAAATTTATACCACCTAGTTTCACATACCAACCAATTTTGAGGATATCGCTTATCGTTAGCGTCTCGTTCAGCTAGGGATTAGAGATTAATCGGAAATCGGCCGATTAATCGATTTTATCGGTCGGCTATTAATCGACCATTTTTTGCAAATCTCAGGTTCCAACACTAAAATATGCTATATTGAACATCAAAACAATATTGGATAGAAGGATTACCTTGATTCCTAGCCTTTGAATCCTCATATAATGACAAAAAATAGGACAACAGTACATATAGCGTAACAAGGTCCACAAAATGCAAATAAACATAGTTTTTGCAAACATAGTGCTATGAATAGGCCGATTTATCGGTAGATTCCCGATAAATCGCTTCACATAGCGATAAATCAGCCCAAATGATAAACGGTGAAGATAAGGCATAATCTTATCAGTCACCCCAAGAGTACTGATAAATCGGACGATAAATCGCTGAATCGGAAGATTTCTTGAACAGTGATACCAACAAAAGAAAAATAGTACTTCTATGACTTAAGACATTAGTTTGGGTTGAGCCACATCTTTATAAAGAAGGAGTAGATGGTATTATTACACGTTGTGTACCTGAGCACGAAAAGGAACAAATCCTACAGAAGTGTCACTCCGAATCCTATGGAGGGCATCATGCGGGAGAAAGAATTGCGCACAAGGTATTACAATCTGGTTTTTATTGGCCTACTCTTTTTGAGGATGCCCGTAAGTTTGTCTTATCATGTGATGAATGTCAAAGAATAGGTAATATCGGTAAGCATTAGGAAATGCCTATGAATTATTCACTTGTTGAACCATTTGATGTTTGGGGTTTTGATTATATGGGACCTTTTCCTCCCTCATGGGTATACACATATTTTGGTTGCTGTTGATTATGTTACCAAGTGGGTAGAAGCTATTCCAACTACTAGTGTTGATCATAACACATCCATTAAAATGCTTAAAGAAGTTAATTTTCCCAAGGATTGGAGTCCCTAGATATTTAATGACCGATGGTGGTTCACACTTTATTCATGGTGCTTTCCGTAAAATGCTTGCTAAACATGATGTTAACCATAGAATTGCATCACCCTATCATCCTCAATCTAGTGGCCAAGTTGAACTTAGTAATAAGAAATAAAATTAATGCTACAAAGAACTATCAATAGGTCTTGAAAAAATTGGTCTAATAAATTGGATGATGCACCTTGGGCTTATAGAACAGCTTATAAAAATCCTATGGGCATGTCTCCTTACAAAATGGTTTATGGAAAAGCTTGTCATTTGCCTCTAGAGTTAGAACATGAAAATGCCAAACTATTCAAAGAAAAATTTAAAAGATGGCATGGCAAAAGAATCCAAAAGCAAGAATTGAAGGTTGGTGAACATGTTATATTGTACAACTCTCATTTTAGATTTTCTGTAGGAAAACTTCTTTCCAAATGGGAAGGACCTTATATTACCGAGGAAGTTTATCGCTTTGGAGCTATCAAGATCAATAATGTGCAAGGTACTAACCCGAAGGTGGTAAATGGACAAAGAATTAAGCAATCTATCTCAGGTACGCCTATTCATGTTGAAACCAATATTATTCAAACCAAGACACTGGAGGAACACATAAAAGAAACCTTCCAGAACACTCCAGAACCCTGAAAAGGAAGAGGTACGTGATACGGTAAGTAAATGGACTCCAAAAATCCACAAAAATATTTTTTGTCAGTTTTGGAATATTATAAAATCAGGAAACTAAGAAACAACCGAGAAGGCCACCCTGGTGCCCACAAGATAGCAGGGCGCTCCTGCTCCCTCACCCCAGGCACACCCTGGTGGGTGGTGGGCCCCTCGGGCACCTTCCTGACTCTGTTTTTCTTCCATATGCCTTTTTCCCAAGATAAAAAATTTGTATATATACCCTAAGGAAGATTTGACCACTGTATCACGGAGAAACCCTTTGTTCTTGTTTTGGGATGTTTTTCTGACACATCTAAAAATATGTCGTCTCAAGATTCGCATGGAGAGAGCTATGTCGCAGACTATATCGCAAACCCAAAGGTTTATGGGGATGTGGAGTGTTACGATTGGACCATGTAGGAAGAAGAAGATTATGACTTGAAGGGAATGGAAGAGACAAGCTCAGATGAAGAAAAAGTCCCACTACCTCAACCTGGGGACATGCATGTGGAATTCAAGAAGTCAAGTCACCCTAATAAAGAAAAGAAACCTAAGATCCAGTTTGTCCCTTTTCATCTTCTGCAGGAAAACAAGCAGGCATTATGTGAAAAGATATTAAAGCTCAAGCAGGATATCGATGGCTTAAGGGAGGAAAATTTCATCCTCAAGCGTAAGCTGAGGAAGAAGAACGCTACTAACTCATCACCTTCACCACCACACCATCATCTTCCCCACAAAAGAAGGAGACTTGAGTACATGAGTATGGGCACTCCTGTCGCGGGAATCCACGGCCACCTATGGGACCAGGAGGCCCCTTGCTGGTTCGGCAGGGGGGGAGTCGCGTTGCACAAAGAGCAGACGAGCGTGAGGCGGCACGACAAAGATCACACGGGCAGTTTTACCCAGGTTCGGGCCGCCGCGAGGCGTAAAACTCTACTCCTGCTTTTGGTGGATTGATGGTGGAAATGTGGTAGTGGAGCGTAGTACACTTTCCCGAGAAGGGTTGCCTCAGGGCGGCAGCGACTACGCCCGTATGGAGGTGTGAGTTATCCAACCTTCTAACCTCGTTTACGGTTTCCATGGGCTTCCTTTTATAGGTTAAGGGGTCATCACAATGGCAAAGTAGTCATTATGCATTGATATGATAACAAACAGTGCTATCATACCTAACTTTGTGGGATGACAGTGTGCATTTAATGCACCGCTCAACGTCACATCGTTGGTTGCCCGGCAAGGCTTGCCGGGCTATCTTGCGAGCTCAACGCCTGCTTGTTTGACATGTCGCAGGATGGCTGTCATCTGTGGGTTTTTCCTGGAGGGAGAGGCTGCCATGTGGCGAATGGCTGCCACTAATCACCCACCGGCTTGACACTGCACTGATCGATGACGTGAGTCGCGGTGGAATGGCTGGTGAGGTGATTTAGCCTCCGCAAGTCCCGGCAGGCCCAACCAGGATGCCTTGGTTCTCTTCTTCTAGGGGTGGCCTCGTCCCTTGCGGGGCTCGCCTGCCCGGCAAAGGAGGCCTTTCTCTTGATGATATCTTGCTTCTCTGGCTTGGTCTAGGTCCCTCTGATCTGCTTGTTTGTCCTTCGAATCTCTTGGTTTCTTGTAGTCTGTCTTGGGTTGGTGCTTCAATCTTGATCCCGTGCCTGTGCACAGTTAGGGCAACAGACCCAGGGTTGTTGCACCGACAGAAGCCCCCGGGCCTGCCCCAAGCCTGCTGTTGTGCGTCGTCGGGGTAGGGCCTAATAAGTGCACAAGCAGAGTTGCAGAAGAGGCTGGTCTCTTGAGATCTTCTTTGCTTCTTCATTAGTCTTGATCTCGGGCCAGTTTCCTGTTTTCCCATGCGTCGTGTGCAACGTTACGGGAAAATCTCGGATCGTGGCCTGCATGGCACTCTCATCCCATGATCATGGGGTGGAAACGGCCATCCCACTTGCTTTCGTGCTTCGGCATCGTCTGCCACGTGTCCTCCATGCCTTAGGAAGGGTAGGTGGTGGATGCGGAGGGCACGGGCATTAGTGCCATGGTAGGAAATCAGGCGTCGCTAGTTGGAGCAGCGGGTCGGCCCTAATTCCCTGCGTCTTTGGATGGGAGGGGAGGCCGTATTGGATGAGTGGGGTGGCCGTCCTTGGGATGAGAGGCCAGCCCCGGCCCCTCTTTTCTATAAAAGGGGGGCAAGAATGGTGGCTTTCCATACGCACCCCTTTCTCCTTCTTTCTTCATAGTCTTCCTTCGCTCGCCATGGATGAGGGGGCGAGGGCGCGCTGGTACTCTAGTGGCGGCAATGAGGGCTTCTGCTCGACAGCGCGCTCCCCTTCCTCTTGACCCCGCCTGGAAATGGAGCTTGATCCGCCGCACACTCTGAGTTTGCATATGAGGGGCTGTGGGAACGGCGGCATGTGGGTTGACGTCGACTTCCCTGCTCCTCATGTTGTGTACCTCCGCTGTGGTTGGAAAACCTTTTCCCGTGCCCATAGCTTGTCGGAGGGGCACGTTCTCCAGTTCAAATTAATGGAGAGCGGCCTGCTTTCCGTCAAGATCTTCGGGCACTCGGGAATTCGCTTAGGGTGCTGCGCGGAGAGCTCCACCGACGACGAAAGCTCCTCCTTGAGCAACAACAACGAGGAGGATCGTGACGGTGATGACAACACCGACGACGACAACTCTGACTCTAGCTGACCCTCCCCACACCACCTCCATCACATGGCAGCAACATCATCTGCCCCTGCGTTTTCTCCCTGCAAGGTGGTTGCCGGGAAGTTGGATGCAGAGGTGGTGATGGTTCCCCTAGCTCCTTCCAGCTGGACCCCGGCAAGCTTCCTCTCGGGCTGCAGCTCCATTAATCCCGCCTTGTCCTGCTGGCCCTGGTGGTGGTGGTTGGTGGGTTGCCTTCGCCATATTCTTCATATTTGCCTTTGTCGGCATCTCCTTGTACCTGCCGGGCTACCTCTACTGGGCCCTGATATGGTTGGCCTGGGCTCCCGCCCAGGCGCTCCTTTTGGCCCTTTTGCCTTCACTATCGTGCCTGGGAGGAGAGGGACAAGAAAGGAGATTACGGGGCACTTATCTTTTTTTAATCTTAAACTTGTAGGCACTTGCCAAATTTTAATCCAAATAATGTAATCTCTCAAGTCCTTGTTTGTGTTCTGTAATGCTAGTACTTGTATCAGCATGTTAGTGAAAAAGATAAACCTTGCCGGGAGCCCGTGCATGTATATGTCCATGTAGAGGAGAGATGCCCCTTTAATGTAAATAAATGAGTTTTTCCCGGCAGGCTATCTTTCCTATACCCTTTTTGTCTGCTGGAGAGCCACATCTGTCGGGTTACAGACAAAGGGACCAGCCCCCCGCCAACTTCCTTTTACCAAAGGCCACTGTGACCATTCTGACTGAAGCAACGTTCAGGTCAGGGATGGGAGCACCTAAGTTTAAAAAGAGCGGCAAGGTTTTCTAATGCATAAGTTATAGCTTACAGAACACGAATGGGCAAGAGGTAGAACGTATCTGTTTGGCTTGCCGGGGATCATAGTGCCGGCCAATCTGCTCAACTACTTGTCAAAGCCAAGTTCACGGCGAGAACTTGCAGCTTCATGTAGATCAGAATGAATGCAGGATGCGATCCTATCTATATGCATATGCAAATTCTCTTGAAATGCTTATGCAATGATCTTGGAATGCTTGTGCATGCATGCAGTCTTGGTCGGGGCCCCCCACAGCGCTTCTTTATCTTCGGTCATCGCCCCGGCTTTGTACAAGGGGTTACATGCAGCTGAGACAAGGCCTGTACAAAAGGGTGGCTGCCGGGGAGGGCCCGACAGCCGCGCCTTATGGGTAGAACTGGCGGAGATGCTCAATATTCCATGAGTTTTGCAACTGAGTGCCATCTCCGGTCTCCAGACAGACTGCATCAGGTTTGGTGACTCGTACTACCCAGTAAGGGCCTTCCCACTTTGGTGACAACTTGTTTGTACCCTTGGCAGACTGAACGCGCCTAAGGACAAGGTCACCTTCCTCAAAACACCGGGCATGAACCCTGCGGCTATGATAGCGATGCAGTGCTTGCTAATAGCATGCAGCACACGTAGCAGCCCGGAGACGGTTCTCCTCGAGTATCACAGCGTCGACATGCCGGTGCTGATCTTGCACTACTTCATCATAGGCAAGCACTCGAGGCGACTCGTAAATGATTTCTGTGGGGTTAACTGCTTCTGCCCCGTAGACCAAGGAGAAGGGAGTCTGCCCGGTAGCTTGGTTAGGTGTCGTTCTGAGGGACCAGAGAACTACCTGCAGCTCCTCGATCCATCGCCTGTCGTGCTTCTGCAATGTATCATAGTTTCTTGTCTTGAGTCCACGTGGCACTTCAGTGTTCGCCCTCTCAGCTTGTCCATTGCTCCGGGCGTGTGCCACATAGGTGAATGAGATCTTGCATCCAAGGGCATGGACATATTGCATGAAGGTGCAGCTCGTGAACTGGGTGCCATTGTCGGTGATGATCCTTGCGGGAACTCCAAAATGACACACCAGATCTTTCAAGAACTTGATAGCTGACTAAGTAGTCACCTTTCTCACGACAGTCACTGTAAACTTGTCAACAGCAACGAACAAGAATTCAAAGCCCCTGATTGCAAAGAGGAAGGGGCCAAGGATATCAAGCCCCTAGACCGAAAATGGCCATGATAAAGGGATTGTCTGAAGAGCTTGGGCAGGCAGGTTGGTTTTCTTGGAATGGAACTGGCAGGCTTCACACTTGGTGACTAGCTCAACCGCATTTTTGAGGGTTTTGGGCCAATAGAATCCTTGCCGGAATGCTTTCCCAACTAATGCCCTTGATTGAATGTGGGAGCCGCTCATGCCTTTGTGTATCTCAGCCATGGGTTCCTTTCCTTCTTCCAGGCAGACACACTTCAATTTCACACCGTTCGGCCTCCTTCTGTATAGAGTGTCATCAACAAACTGATACATACTGGCCCTCTGGGCTACTTTTTCATCTTCGCCTTGGTCGCCGGGAAGCTCTCCGGTTTGGAGGAAGCAGACAATGTGCCTTGCCCAATTTGGAGCCTGGGGCTCGGCAACTAGGACTAATGGCACCTCCTCTGCTGTAGGAGCACATGCCTCGTGCGCGGCGTCCATGGGCCCGACTGGAGGGGGTGGTCCGGTAGGCTGCGAGGAGTTGCTTCCGGAAGGGTCTCTGCCAGGAGCGGACGATTCTACCGGGAGAGGCTTACCGGTGTCCAACTTTCTCCTTTTCCAGGCCATTGTTGCTAGGGATACGGAGGGCTGAGTGAGATGGAGAACAAAAGTTCCTGGTTCCATAGGAAGCTTCTGTGCAGTGCACTTTGACAGATGATCAGTTATACTATTTCCACACGGGGTATGTGCTTTGTTTGCAATCCGTCAAAGTGCTCCTCTAATATCCTCACTTCCTTCACGTATGCCTCCATCAATGGACTTTGGTAATCCTTGTTGACTTGTCTCACCACCAGCTATGAATCTCCTCGAATGACCAGCTTCTTAATTCCCAATTCAGCTGCAATCCTGAGCCCGGCAAGGAGCCCTTCATACTCTGTTGTATGGTTGGTTGCTTCTTCCCGGGAAAAATGCATTTGGACGACGTACTTCAAGTGCTCCCTGGAGGGGGCGACAAGAAGCACACCAGCCCCTGCACCTTGTAGGAAAAAAGCACCATCAAAATACATAATCCATTCTTGGGGCGATTCCTTGTCGGGGATAATTGTCTCTCTCAGTTCCTCATTAGGGGTTGGCGTCCATTCTGCAATAAACTCTGCCAACGCCCTGCTCCGGATAGTTGATGTGCTTTCAAACTTCAAACCAAAGCTGGATAGCTCCAAATCCCACTCCACTATTCTGCTGGTAGTGTCAGGGTTTCGGAGTATCCTTTGCAATAGGAAGCGTGTCACAACCGTAATCTCATGGGCTTGGAAGTAGTGGTGCAGTTTCCTTGAGGCCATGATGAGGCCAAAGATCAATGTTTGCATGCCAGAATACCTCGATTGAGCCCCCTGTAACAGGGAGCTGACAATGTACACTAGGTGTTGCACCACTTTATTCCTTGCCCTGTCCTTGGGGTTGTCAACGTTGTCGTGCTCACTTTTGCCTTGATCTCCACTTAACTCTGCCGGGCCCTGCCCTTCCTCTGTCGTGTCCACTTCCCATTGTGCCACCAAGGCCACACTAACCACTTGGTTGGTTGCTGCTAAGTACTGCAACAATGGCTCCTGTGGTTTGAGGCGACCAGGGTAGGTACATAAGATAAATATGCCTTCAACTCTTGCAGGGCTGCATCTGCTCCCGGGGTCCACTTCATGGGCCCTGCCTTCTTCAAGATTTTGAAGAATGGCAGGGTGCACTCGGGAGAGCTAGAAATGAATCTGCTTAGCGCGGCAACACATCCTCTTAGGCGCCTCACATCTTTAACTGTCCTTGGCGCTTGGATCTACTGAATGGCCTTGATCTTGTCGGGATTAGCTTCGATCCCTCCTGTGGGACACAAAGAACGCAAGCAGCTTGCCAGAGGGAACGCCAAATACACACTTCTCTGGATTAAGCTTTAATTTGATCTTGCGTAGATTTGCAAATGTCTCCTCCAAATCCTGGATAAGAGTTGCTCTGTCCTTGGTTTTTACCACAATGTCATCCATATAAGCTTCAACGTTTTTGTGCGGTTGAGGTTCAAAACCAATCTGGACTGCCCTCGCAAAAGTAGACCCGACACTCTTTAATCCAAATGGCATGCGGACAAAGCAGTACTTACCACATGGAGTGATGAACGACGTCTTCTCCTCGTATTATTTGGACATGAAGATTTGGTGATATCCATAATATGCATCTAGAAATGAGAGCAAATCATAGCCTGAAGTGGAATCCACAATCTGATCGATATGCGGCAAGGGAAATGGGCAAGCTTTGTTGAGATATGTGAAATCTATGCAAAGCCCCCACTTCTCATTAGCCTTTCGGATACAACCGGGTTTGCTAGCCAAGTGGGATGTAGCTCTCCTCTGACCAAAGCAACTGCTTCAAGTTTCTTGACCTTTTCTGCAGTCAACTGCTACCTCTCCAAGGCCTGTTTCCGGACTTTCTGTGTGACAGGTCGAGCATGTGGGCAGACAGCAAGGTGGTGCTCGATTAGCTCCCTGGGAACACCAGGGGTATCAGATGGTTGCCAGGAAAACACATCGATATTCGCCCGCAGGAAGGCAACAAGCGCGCTTTCCTATTTGTCATCGAGGCTGGTGCTGATAGTGTACCATCAATGCTAGCCAGCCCTACCGGGACCTTCTTCACTTGGGGTGCATCGAACTTTGATCTCTTGTTATTGGAACACTCCGGCACGTCATGAACAGGTGCCATGCACTCGGTGGGGGCACGCTTGCCGAATTATTTGCGGGAGGTCCTACAATCCCTCTTCTTTCCATTACATTCCTTGGCGGGAAATGTTGTTGCCGCTGCCTCTGCTGTGACCGTGTCCTGGTACATCTTGTCCAGACAAATGATTGCATCCTTCTCATCTTATGGGATGGTGATAACTCCTAGTGGCCCAGACATCTTCAGGGTGTTGTAGGCATAGTGGGATGCTGCCATGAATTTAGCCAGAGCCGGGCGTTTGATACGTCTCCAACGTATCTATAATTTGTAATTATTCCATGCTGTTTTATTATCAATCTTGGATTTTTTATAATCATTATATAGTCATTTTATATCATTTTTGGGTACTAACCTATTCACATAGTGCCAAGTGCCAGTTGCTGTTTTCTGCATGTTTTTTACATCGCAGAAAATCAATATCAGATGAGGTCCAAATGCCACGCCAATTTACGATGATTTTTTATGGGCCAGAAGGAACACAATGGGCCCTGGTTGCACCTGGGAGGAGTCCCGAGGAGGGGACAACCCACCTGGGCGTGCCAGGAGGCCCAGGCGCGCCCAGGTGGGTTGTGCCCACCCCGGGTGCCCCCTGGACCGACTCTTTGCTCTATAAATACCCCAATATTCCAGAAACCCTAGGGGAGTCGACGAAATTTTCATCCAGCCGTCGCAGAGTCCATAACCACGAGGTCCAATCTAGACACCATCACGGAGGGGTTCACCACTTCCATTGGTGCCTCTCCGATGATGCGTGAGTAGTTCTTTGTAGACCTTCGGGTCCGTAGCTAGCTAGTAGCTAGATGGCTTCTCTCTCTCTCTCTCTTGATTATCAATACAATGATCTCTTGGAGATCCATATGATGTAAGTCCTTTTTGCGGTGTGTTTGTTGGGATCTGATGAATTCAAGTTTATGATCAGTTATATCTTTTTATATCCATGAAAGTTATTTGAGTTCTTTGAACTCTTATATGCGTGATCTCTTATAGCCTCGTATTTCTTCTCCGATATTTGGGTTTTGTTTGGCCAACTTGATCTATTTATCTTGCAATTGGAAGAGGTGCCCGGTAGTGGGTTCGATCTTACGGTGCTTGATCCCAGTGACAGAAAGGGAACAGACAGTATGTATCATTGCTACTAAGGATAAAAAGACGAGATCCATATCTGCCGCAATAGATAAACGGATCTTGTCTACATCATGTCATCGTTCTTATTGTATTACTCTGTTTTTCAATGAACTTAATACACTAGATGCATGCTGGATAGCGGTCGATGTGTGGAGTAATAGTTGTAGATACAGGCAGAAGTCGGTCTACTAATCTTGGACATGATGCCTATGTAATGATCATTGCCTGGATATCGTCATGATTATTTGAAATTCTATCCATTTCCCAACAGTAATTTGTTCACCCACTGTTTGCTATTTTTCTCGAGAGAAGCCACTAGTGAAACCTACGGCCCACGGGTCTTCTTTCTCATATATTTGCCTTGCGATCTACTTTTTCCTTGCGTTTATTTTCAGATCTATTAAACCAAAAAATACAAAAATACCTTACTGCAATTTATTTGTTCCACAATCTATTTATCCTACCTACAAATTTACCTCACATCCTTTGCCTATCTTGAGGCACCGTACCGCGAAAGGGATTGACAACCCCTTTAACACGTAGGGTTGCGAGGTGTTGTTCTTTGTGTGCAGGGGATGTTTACGTTGTGTTGCTTGATTCTCCTACTAGTTCGATAACCTTGGTTTCATATCCGAGGGAAATACCTACCACCGTTGTGCTGCATCATCCCTTCCTCTTTGAGGAAATACCGACGTAGCTTCAAGCGACATCAAAAGGAATTTCTGGCGCCGTTGCCGGGGAGGATCTTCAACATAACCAGGTTCCTAATCACAAATCTCATTTCCCTGCAGTTTACATTATTTGCCATTTGCCTCTCGTTTTCCTCTCCCCCACTTCACAAAAATTTGCCGTTTTATTCACCCTCTTTTTCGTTCGCTGTTTTCTCGTCAGATCTCTTCTTTGCTTATGTGCCATGTGTCTTCTATTTGCTTGCATCTTTGCTTGCTAAATATCTCTTGATATGGATCCTCATCCACTTGCTAATGTTTTTAAGAGATCCAATTATCATGAACAAATTGCTAGTGATTTGAGTACACTAGATTATGTTTATGAAGTTTTGCTTGAGATTCGTGAATCTGAAAATTGTGATGAAGAAATTTATGAAGTGATTCATGTTAGCTCTTTGGATGAAAAGCATGATTGCAATGATTTTACTATAAACTCTATTAATGTCAACTATGCTAATAATATGCAAAACCCCAAGCTTATTGCAATGATCATGATTGGGGTGATTCGTCTTATGATCTTGAAAATTTATTTAAGCCCCGTGATGAATATGCGATTGATAATAGTGTTTGCAATAATATCGAAAGTGGGTTTGGAAGAGTGTCAACTTTAGATCCCACTACTTTGTAGAATGTTCGATCTTATGTAACTTTTGATAAAAGTGGATTTGGAGAGGTCATGACTTTAGTTAATGTTAATCCAACTATTTTGGAATAGTGTCAACTTCGCATGCATGTGGATCGTGTTGGGAATATGTTATGTGAGAGCTATATTGTTGAATTTTCTTATTATCCTACATATAATTTTTATGAGATAGTAAAATATGGTTTTAGAGATTTTCATGTTACTAAATTACCTCTCTTCATGTTGAGATTGCTAATGTTTCTTTCTTCTTCCTTGCATATGCTAGTTTTTTCTTGCCTTGATAATTTGTTTGCTTATAAAATGCCTATGCATAGGAAGTATGTTAGACTTACATTTGCTTGTCATGTTTTTTATGATGCTCTCTTTGTGCTTCAATTCTTCTCTTTTATGTGAGCATCATTGAAATCTCAATGCCTAGCTAAAAAGGCTTTAAAGAAAAGTGCTTGTTGGGAGGCAACCCAATGAATAAAATTTATTTTTGCTTTTTGCTTTCTATTCTAGAGTGTTAGAACAATTATGCTACTGTTATGATTGTGTTTTTTGTGTGTTTTAATTAGTGTTTGTGCCAAGTAAAGCATTTAGGATCTTCTGGGTTGTTTGATCTTGCTGAAAAAGACAGAAACTTTGTGCTCACGAAAATGATTATCATAAATCACAGAAAAGAGATTTTTCCCTAATTATTTTTGAAGAAGATTAATATAAAAATTATTATGGTTGTCCTAATTTGTTAGAATTTGTGGATTTACGGAAGTATTCAAAAGTTCCAGATTACTACGGACTTTTCTGTTTTGACAGATTCTGTTTTCTTTGTGTTGTGTGCTTATTTTGATGGCTCTATTGTTTTCTTTGATGAGGTTTTGCCATACAAAAGTTGGAATACATTATATATAATACAAAAACAAAATAAGAACTGGTTTGACACAGAACTTATAGTAGTGTTTGCTTTCTTTTACTAACGGATCTCACAAGAGTTTTGTTGAGTTTTGTGTGATTGAAGTTTTCAAGTTTTGGGTTATCTTACGATGGATGAAAGAAGAATAGAAGAGCATAAGCTTGGGGATGCCCCGGCATCCCAAGATATTATCCAAGAATGAGCAACCAACTAAGTTTGGGGATGCCCCCGAGTGGCATCCCCTCTTTCTTCTAACAACCATCGGTATTTTACTCGAGACTATATTTTTATTCGTCACATGATATGTGTTTTGCTTGGAGCTTCTTGTATGATATGTGTCTTTTCTTGTTTTAATTTGTGTTTAAGTCATCAATCCTTGCTGGACACACCTATTTGAGAGAGCCAAAATTATGTCATGACTTGTTAGAATTATTCTCTATGCTTCACTTAAATTTTTATGAGCAATGGACTTGCTCTAGTGCTTCACTTATATCTTTTTGAGCACGGTGTGCTTAGTATTTTTGAAGAAATGCTCCCTTGCTCCACTTAGATTTATTTGAGAGTTAGTAAAATTTTGAAGAAATTCTCTCTTGCTTCACTTCAATTATTTTAAGAGAAAGAAAATATGTTATGCTCATGATCTTCACTTATATTTGTTTGAGATTATGAAAAGCAATGCATGAAAATTAGTCCCAAAGTGATAGATATCCAAGAAGGATAAAGAAAGAAAAAAATATGTCATGAAGATCATTGGACAAAATAAACTTGATTCTTAGTAATAGTTTTGAGACATGATGATGTGATATGTGAGTTATGTTGGTGAATAATTGTGCTCAAGTAAGAATATTGGTGTTAAGGTTTGTGATTCTCTATGCATGCACAAAAGTCCATAATCATGCAATCAAAATGATATCCTACTTGTGGTGCATTATTCGGTGTTATTTATGCTTAATGTTTGCTTATGAGATTATTCGTTTCTTGGTTGGTCGCTTCTCAATCTTTTTGCTAGCCTTCATTTTGCACCAAGTATGACCTCTACTTGTGCATCCAAAATACTTTAAACCAGTTTTGCCACATGAGTCCACTATATCTACCTATATGCGGTATTCTTTTGACGTTCTAAGAAAATTTGCATGTGCCATCTCTAATTTTCAAAATGACCTTCTCTTTTGTGTGTTTGTTTCACTCGCGGAACGGTAACGGGTAGCTAATATTTTCCATGCTAGATGTATTATTCTCACGATGCGTGTTTATTCACTTATCATTGCACGAGAGTAAGGCAAAGGTACTAGGGATGCCCAGTCCCAAAATGCAAAAATGAATTTAATTTATGTTGTCAAATAATAAATTCCTTGGAAAGTGTTGGTATGGAGGGCACCCGTGGATACGGTTAGCCATGGAGAGTGAAAGTTTTGGTGGAAAAAGGAATAAACTTTATTTTCTGTTTGGGAACCGCCTATGATATATCTAGCATGAAAAGTGTTGGGATGCTCCAAGTCGTTTTCATTGGTGGGATGGATACAGCTCCCAAAATGTTTTTATCTCTAATTTTTCGCTTTGAGCTCTGGCACCTCTACAAATCCCTACTTCCCTCCGCGAAGGGCCTTTCTTTTACTTTATGCAAATTTTTTTGAAATTGAGTCTCCATCCTCTCTTATAAAAGCACTAACTAGGGGACAATATGATCGTACTTAAGTATTGGGTGTAGCTAATATTCGAGTGTGTTTCATGAATGGATCAATGTTTGAGCATGATGGGCTAGGGATAACTTGTTTTAGCATTGATATTTTGAAAGACATGGTTGCTTGTTGATATGCTTGAGTATCTAAATTATTATGTCAAAACTAGACTATTGCTTTGAATCACATAAAAGTCCAAATGTCCATGCTATGAAGAAAAGAATATGATATGACATGATAAACAACACTCCACATCAAAAATTCTGTTTTATCACTTACCAACTCGAGGACGAGTAGGAGTTAAGCTTGGGGATGCTGATACGTCTCCAGTGTGTCTATAATTTTAATCCATCCGTCGCAGAGTCCAGAACCACGAGGTCCAATCTAGACACCATCATGGAGGGGTTCACCACTTCCATTGGTGCCTCTCCGATGATGCGTGAGTAGTTGTTTGTAGACCTTCAGGTCCGTAGTTAGTAGCTAGATGGCTTCCCCTCTCTCTTGATTATCAATACAATGATCTCTTGGAGATCCATATGATGTAAGTCCTTTTTGCGGTGTGTTTGTTTGGGATCTGATGAACTTCGAGTTTATGATCAGTTATATCTTTTTATATCCATGAAAGTTATTTGAGTTCTTTGATCTCTTGTATGCGTGATCTCTTATAGCCTCGTATTTCTTCTTTGATATTTGGGTTTTGTTTTGCCAACTTGATCTATTTATCTTGCAATGGGAAGAGGTGCCCGGTAGTGGGTTCGATCTTACGGTGCTTGATCCCAGTGACAGAAAGGGAACCAACACGTATGCATCGTTGCTACTAAGGATAAAAAGACGGGATCCAAATCTTCTATAATAGATAAACGGATCTTGTCTACAACATGTCATCGTTCTTATTGCATTACTCTGTTTTTCCATGAACTTAATACTCGATGTGTGGAGTAATAGTAGTAGATGCATGCATAAGTCGGTCTACTAATCTTGGACGTGATGCCTATGTAATGATCATTGCCTAGATATCGTCATGATTATTTGAAGTTCTATCAATTGCCCAACAGTAATTTGTTCACCCACCGTTTGCTATTTTTCTCGAGAGAAGCCACTAGTGAAACCTACGGCCCCCGGGTCTTCTTTCTCATATATTTTCCTTGCAATCTAATTTTTCCTTGCATTTATTTCAGATCTATTAAACCAAAAAATACAAAAATACCTTTCTGCAATTTATTTGTTCCGTGATCTATTTATCCTACCTACAAATTTACCTCACGTCCTTTGCCTATCTTGAGGCGCCGTACCCCGAAAGGGTTGCGAGGTGTTGTTCTTTGTGTGCAGGGGTTGTTTATGTTGTGTTGCTTCGTTCTCCTACTGGTTCAATAACCTTGGTTTCATATCTGAGGGAAATACCAACCACCGTTGTGGTGCATCATCCCTTCCTCTTTGGGGAAATACCGACGTAGCTTCAGGCGACATCGGCGTTCAAGGCTTCCATTGTACAACAGGGGGAGATCAACCAAGTCAAACACAATCTTCTCAGTCCGGTAGTTCAGTTCTCCCCAAAACGTTACCGGCAACGTTATCTTTCCCTTAGGATCTCCTACCGGGATTAGCTCCTTGAAATGTGCCGGTAACCTCTAGCTCTTCCTCTGCTATTTGAAGTTTGCTGATAACTGCTGGGGAAATCAGATTCAGCCTAGCCTCGCTGTCCACCAATATCTTAGTGACCTTGAGGTTGCGAATTGTTAGAGAGAACAACAATGGGAGACATCCTACCGCATTGGTACGGCTAGGATGATCCTCCTCGTCCAAGATGATGGGCGTACGGGACCATTTGCGCGGCTTCCGGGCCTCTGGCGCTGGTTCCACGGCATTGACTTCTTGCACCGACCGCTTGAGCTGTCGGTGAGAGGTGTGCAGAGATGCACCCCCGTCAATGCACAGGGCGTCAGTGGCCTTCTGAAACTCTTGCTCACTAGTTTCCTGATACGTCCATTTTGCACCATGTTTTCCTACTGTTATTTATGTTGTTTTATTGTATAATAATGCTTTTTGGAGTAATTCTAATGCCTTTTCCCTCATAACATGCAAGGTATGCATCAAGGGGGAGAATTCTGGCAGCTGGAAATATGGACCTGAAAAAGCTACGTCAAGCTACCTATTTTGCACAACTCCAAATGAGTTGAAATTCTCCGAGGATTTTTTATGGAATATTTAATAAATATTGGAGCAAATAAGTACCAAAGCAGGGCCACCAGGTGGGCACAACCCACCTGGGCGCACCAGGAGGCCCAGGCACGCCCTGGTGGGTGTTGCCCTCTTCGGCCCACCTCCGGTGCCCATCTTCTGGTATATAAGTCATTTTGACCTAGAAAAAAATCAGAGGAGGACATTTCGGACGAAGCGCCGCCGCCTCGAGGCAGAACTTGGGCAGGATCACTTTTGCCCTTCGGCGGAGCGATTCCGCCGGGGAACTTCCCTCTCGGAGGGGGAAATCATCGTCATCATCATCACCAACAACTCTCCCATCTTGGGAAGGGCTATCTTCATCAACATCTTCACAGCACCAACTCCTCTCAAACCCTAATTCATCTCTTGTGTTCAATCTTTGTATGAAAAGTATAGATTGGTGCTTGTGGGTGACTAGTAGTGTTGATTACATCTTGTAGTTGATTACTATATGGTTTATTTGGTGGAAGATTATATGTTCAGATCCATTATTCTATTTAACACCCCTCTGATCTTGAGCATGTTTATCATTCATGAGTAGGTATATTCGTTCTTGAGGTCACGGGAGAAATCATGTTGCAAGTAATCATGTGAACTTGATATGTGTTTGATATTTTGATGGTATGTATGTTGCCATTCTCTTAGTGGTGTCATGTGAACATCGACTATATGACACTTCACCATATTTGGGCCTAAGGGAATGCATTGTGGAGTAGTTATTAGATGGTGGGTTGCGAGAGTGACAGAAGCTTAAACCCCAGTTTATGCGCTATTCCATAGGGGACCGATTGGATCCAAAAGTTTAATGCTATGGTTAGAATTTATTCTTAATACTTTTTTCATAGTTGCAGATGCTTGCGAGAGGGTTAACCATAAGTATGAGGTTTGTTCAAGTAATAACAGCACCTAAGCCCCAGTCCACCCACATATCAAATTATCAAAGTACCGAACACGAATTAAGCCAACATGATGAAAGTGACTACATGAAATTCCCGTGTACCCTCAAGAACACTTTGCTTATCATAAGAAACTGTTTTGGCCTGTCCTTTGCCTCAAAAGGATTGGTCTACCTTGCTGCACTTTTGCTACTACTATTTTTACTTGCTCGTTACAAATTATCTTCCTATCAAACTACTCCGCTACTTACAATTTTAGCACTTGCAGACATTACCTTGCTGAAAACCACTTGCCATTTCCTTCTGCTCCTCGTTGGGTTCAACACTCTTACTTATCAAAAAGGGTTACAATTGACCCCATATACTTGTGGGTCATCAAGGCAATTTTCTGGCGCCGTTGCCGGGGAGTGAAGCGCTCTTGGTAAGTGGAAATTGGTAAGGAAACATTATTACTACGTGCTGAAATTTATTGTCACTTGCTACTATGGAAAACAATCCTTGGAGGGGTTTGTTCGGGGTATCTTCACCTCGACCGGAACCACAATTAGTTACCCCTCAACCTACTGCACCTACTAAAAATATTGAATACGAAATTCCTTTGGGTATGTTAGAGCAACTGCTAGCTAATCCTTATGCAGGAGATGGAACCGAACATCCTGATATGCACTTGATATATGTGGATGAAATTTGTGGATTGTTTAAGCTTGCAGGTTTGCCCGGAGATGAAGCTAAGAACAAGGTTTTCCCTTTATCTTTGAAGGGAAAAGCATTGACATGGTATAGGCTATGCGATGATATTGGATCTTGGAACTGGAACCGTTTGAAATTGGAATTACATCAAAAAAAATTATCCTATGCATCTAGTTCATCGTGATCAAAAGTATATATATAATTTTTGGCCTCATGAAGGAGAAAGCATCGCTCTAGCTTGGGGGAGGCTTAAGTCAATGTTATATTCATGCCCCAATCATGAGCTCTCAAGAGAAATTATTATTCAAAATTTTTATGCTCGGCTTTCTCGTAATGATTAATCCACGCTCGATACTTCTTGTACTGGTTCTTTTATGAAGAAGACCATTGAATTCCGGTGGGATCTTTTAGAAAGAATTAAACGCAACTCTGAAGATTGGAAACTCGACAAAGGTAAAGAGTCAGGTATTGAACCTAAGTTTGATTGTGCGAAATCTTTTATGAATACCAATGCTTTTCAAAAGTTTAGCACTAAATATGGACTTGACTCTGAGTTAGTAGCTTCCTTTTGTGAATCTTTTTGCTACTCATGTTGATCTCCCTAAGGAGAAGTGGTTTAAATATCACCCACCAATTAAAGAAGAAGTTAAATACCGGTAAAAGCTAAAGAAGAAACTATCATTTACAATGTTGATCCAGTTGTCCCCACTGCTTATATTGAAAAACAACCTTTTCCTGTTAGGATGAAGGAACATGCTAAAGCTTCAACTGTGGTTAAAAAACGTTATGTTAGAACACCCAAACCATCTGAACAAATCAAAGTTGAACCTAGTGTTGCTATGGTTAAAGATCTCTTAGTTGATAATATTGATGGGCATGTTATCTACTTCTGTAGTGAAGCTTCCAGAATTGCCAAACCTGAAGGAAAAGATAAACATAGACCTGTTGTTGGCATGCATGTTGTCTCAGTTAAGATAGGAGATCACTGTTATCATGGGTTATGTGACCTAGGTGCTAGTGTGAGTGCTATTCCTTTCTCCTCATACCAAGAAATTAAAGATGAAATAGCACCTGCTGAAATAGAGGACATAGATGTTACTATTAAACTTGCTAATAGAGATACTATATCACCAATTGGGATTCTTAGAGATGTTGAAGTCTTGTGTGGAAAAATAAAATACCCTACTGATTTTCTTGTTCTTGGCACCCCACAAGATGACTTCTGTCCCATTATTTTTGGTAGACCTTCCTTGAACACCGTAAATGCTAAAATAGATTGTGAGAAACAAACTGTCGGTGTTAGCTTTGGTGATGAATCTCATGAATTTAATTTTTCCAAGTTTAGTAAACAACCCCATAATAAATATTTGCCTAGTAAGGATGAAATTATTGGTCTTTCTTCTATTGATGTGCCTCCTACTAATCCTTTGGAACAATATTTGCTAGACCATGAAAATGATTTGCATATGCGTGAAAGAAATGAAATAGATAGAATCTTTTTCAAACAACCACCTCTGCTTAAACACAATTTGCCTATTGAAACTCTAGGATGTCCTCCTCCACCTAAAGGTGATCCTATGTTTGAATTAAAATAATTACCAGACACTCTGAAATATGCTTATCTTGATGAGAAAAAGATATATCCTGTTATTATTAGTGCTAACCTTTCAGAACATGAAGAAGAAAGATTACTGAAAGTTCCAAGGAAGCACAGAGCTGCTGTCGGATATACTCTTGGTGATCTTAAGGGCATTAGTCCCACTCTATGTCAGCACAAGGTTAATATGGAACCTGATGCTAAACCTGTTGTTGATCACCAATGTCGGTTAAACCCGAAAAATGAAAGAAGTGGTAAGAATGGAAATATTGAAACTTCTAGAAGCAAGTATAATCTATCCTATAGCTGATAGTAGATGGGTAAGTCCTATTCATTGTGTCCCTAAGAAGGGATGCATTACCGTTGTTCCTAATGATAAGAATGAGCTTATTCCGCAAAGAATTGTCACGGGCTATAGAATGGTAATTTATTACAGAAAATTAAATAAAGATACTAGAAAAGATCATTACCCTCTGCCTTTTATTCATCAAATGTTAGAAAGATTATCTAAGCACACACACTTTTGCTTCCTTGATGGATACTCTGGCTTTTTGCAAATACCTGTTTTACAATATGATCAAGAAAAGACCACTTTTACTTGTCCTTTTGGAACATTTGCTTATAGAAGTATGCCTTTCGGCTTATGTAATGCACCTACTACCTTTCAAAGATGTATGACCGCTATATTCTCTGATTTTTGTGAAAAGATTGTTGAGGTTTTCATGGATGAATTTTCTGTTTATGGGAAGTCTTTTGATGATTGTTTAAGCAATCTTGATTGAGTTTTGCAGAGATGTGAACAAACGAATCTCATCTTGAATTGGGAGAAGTGCCACTTTATGGTTAACGAATGTATTTTCCTGGGCCATAAAATTTCTGAAAGAGGCATTGAGGTGGACAAAGCCAAGGTTGATGCAATTTAGAAAATGCCATGTCCTAAAGATATCAAAGGTATTCGTAGTTCCTTGGTTATGCTGGTTTCTATAGGAGGTTTATCAAAGACTTTTCTAAAATTTCTAGGCCTCTTACTAATCTTTTGCAAAAGGATATTCCCTTTGTGTTTGATGATGATTGCATGGAAGCCTTTGAAAGACTAAAGAAAGCCTTAATCACTGCACCTGTTGTTCAACCATCTGATTGGAACTTGCCTTTTGAGATTATGTGTGATGCTAGTGATTATGCTGTTGGTGTTGTTCTAGGACAAAGAGTTGATAAGAAACCAAATGTTATTCATTGTTCTAGTAAAACTCTAGACAGTGCTCAATGAAACTATGCTACTAGTGAAAAAGAATTCTTAGCAATGGTGTTTGCTTGTGATAAATTCAGATCTTACATTGTTGATTCTCAAGTAATTGTTCACATCAATATGCTTCTATAAAATATCTTATGGAAAAGAAAGATGCTAAACCTAGACTCATTAGGTGGGTTCTTCTTCTATAAGAATTTTATTTGCATATCATTGACAAGAAAGGAGCAGAGAACCCCGTAGCTGATAACTTGTCTAGGCTTGAAAACATTCTTCATGACCCACAACCAGTTAATGATAGCTTCCCTGTTGAACAAGTAGTTGCAATAAATGTTTCTCATAGTACACCTTGGTATGTTGACTATGCTAATTATATTGTTGCTAAATACATACCACCTAGCTTCACATACCAACAAAAGAAAAATCCTTCTATGATTTAAGACATTACTTTTGGGATGACCCACATCTTTATAAAGAAGGAGTAGATGGTATTATTAGACGTTGTGTACCTGAGCATGAATAGGAACAAATCCTACGGAAATGTCACTCTGAAGCTTATGGAGGACATCACACGGGAGACAGAACCGCCCATAAGGTATTGCAATCTGGTTTTTATTGGCCTACTCTCTTCAAGGATGCCCATAAGCTCGTCTCATCATGTGATGAATGCCAAAGAATAGGTAATATCAGTAAGCGTCAAGAAATGCCTATAAATTATTCACTCGCTGTTGAACCATTTGATGTTTGGGGATTTGACTTCATGGGACCCTTTCCTTCCTCTAATGGGTATACACATATTTTGGTTGTTGTTGACTATGTTACTAAGTGGGTAGAAGCTATTCCAACCAGTAGTGTTGATCACAACACCTCTATTAAAATGCTTAAGGAAGTTATTTTCCCAAGGTTTGGAGTCCCTAGATATTTAATGACTGATGGTGGTTCACACTTTATTCATGGTGCTTTCCGTAAAATGATTGCTAAGTATGATGTTAACCGTACAATTGCGTCACCTTATCATCCTGAGTCTAGTGGTCAAGTTGAAATTAGCAATAGAGAAATAAAACTAATCTTACAAAATACTGTCAATAGGTCCGGGAAGAATTGGTCTAAGAAATTAGATGATGCACTTTGGGCCTATAGAATAGCTTACGAAAATCCTATGGGTATATCTCCATATAAAATGGTTTATGGAAAAGCTTGTCATTTACCTCTTGAGTTAGAAACAAGGCATTTTGGGCAATAAAAGAACTCAATTATGATTTCAAACTTGCTGGGGAAAAGAGGTTATTTGATATTAGCTCACTAGATGAATGGAGAACCCAGGCTTATGAAAATGCTAAGTTATTTAAAGAAAAAGTTAAAATATGGCATGATAAAAGAATCCAAAAGAGTGAGTTCAAAGTCGGAGAATATGTTCTTTTGTACAACTCTTGTTTCAGATTCTTTGCAGGAAAACTCCTCTCCAAATGGGAAGGACCCTATGTCATCGAGGAGGTCTATCCATCTGGAGCTATCAAAATAAATAATTCCGAAGGGACTAACCCGAAGGTTGTCAATGTACAACGAATAAAACACTATATCTCAGGTACACCCATAAATGTTGAAAGCAATGTTATCCAAACTTTGACACCGGAAGAACACATAAAAGAGTCCTTCCGGAACACTCCAGAATCGTGAAAATAAGGAGGTACATGATACGGTAAGTAAACGGACTCCGAAAAATCCGCAAAAATATTTTTTGTCAGTTTTGGAATATTTAGAAAATTAGGAAAATAAGAAACTTTCAGGAAAGTGACCCTGGTGGGCACGATACACCCGGGCGCGCCAGGCATGCCTGGCGCGGCCAGGTGGGCTGTGCCCACCTCGGGTACTTTCCAGTCTCCGTTTTTCTTCCGTCCTGCTTGTTCCCCAAGATAAAAAATCTATATATACCTCCCGAACCTATTAACCTCCATATCGCGGAGAAATCTCTTGTTTCCTTTCCTTGCTATTTTCTGTCAGATCCAATCCACCATGGCCGCTTCAAGCTCCTCCAAGGACAAGTGCTTCGACAATGTCATTAACCCATATCTACGGGAGATGATGCAGCACCCTCAATCTATCCAGATGCGTGATGGGGTGCTGCACATCCGCGATGTGTAGGGACCCAGCGGGACTGGATCCGTGGAGGCCAGTCTTGGAGCGATGGAGCAAGACATCTTCAAGTGCAAGGGGATGGTGGAGCGTGGACTCAATGCCAATCACATCATGATCGCGGACTATACCCGTGATCTCAAGGTGGATGGCAAGCCCATAAAGGACATCATGTTCTCCCTCAACAAGCAAATCAACTTCCGCCATAGCCAGATCCACGATCTTCAAAGCCAGGTCATTGAATATAAGGCCGGGTTTAAAGGTATGAGTTTGGCTGCCAGTTGCAGGATCCGTGAGACTCATCCCCCCTCTTATGATGGTGAGCCTCTACCATGGAAACCCGAGGACAAGAAACCTTCTACCTCATCACTGCCATCTTCTTCATCAACACCAAAAGAAAACTGAGTATTGGGTATCGGCACTCCCCTTGGCTTTCGCCAAGCTTGAGGGAGCCGGTATAGTATCATCCCTACTATCTTTTACGTTTACTTTCTTAGTTTGATCGATGGTTATCTTTTGCTATTAGATGAATAAAAGTTTAGTTCGATCCTTTCTTTTTGTGAGTTTTCCTAGTGATCAATCCTTGTAATCGTGTGCGAGATATAATAAAGTTTAGTTTGAGTTTTGCCTTCTTTACTTTCTTGTTGCAGTAAAAGAAAACAAATAAAAAGAAAAAGATCATATGCTAATCTTATGGTAAGTGATGACATTACACAAGGAAAAGTATAAGTAGAAAGTTTTATTGTAGATTGACAAACATAGCATTGGTCAATGATGCAACTCACATATAAATACACTATCATTGAAATCTTTTATGATTGTGAGCACCCATCAAAATATTATATGCCAAAATTGTTGACATTGGACAAGGAAGACAACCTAATGATTTATGTTTGTTCATATTCACACAGAAGTCATATTGGCATAGATCCTTCAACATGTGGTGCTTGCCCCTATCTTTGCTAGCCAAAAACTCCGCACTAAGTAGAGATACTACTTGTGCATCCAAAACCCTTAAACCCTATCTTGTTTGAGAGTCCACCATACCTACCTATGGATTGAGTAAGATCCTTCAAGTAAGTTGTCATCGGTGCAAAAAGGGCAATAAAAATTTCTCATAATAATTGAGCATTTAGTGTAAGGAAAAATTGAGCATTGTAAGAACTTATGATGGTGCAAGGGAAAATTGAGCATTGTAAGAACATTTGGTGTAAGGGAAAATTGAGCATTGTAAGAACTTATGATGGTGAAGAATAAAAGCGACAGACTACATAATAAAGGTTGCCATCACAATGGGCAATATAACTTGACGTTCTCTTGCACTAAGGGGTTGAGCATACAAACAAAAAGCGCATGGCAACCTCTGCTTCCCTCTGCGAAGGGACTATCTTTTACTTTCATGTATTTACTTTTATGCAAGAGTCAAAAAAATTCTCTCTGTTCCTTTTGTTTTTTCCCCTTCGGCAAGAATCATGTGGTGAGGAAAGATCTAGGAACATATGTCCAGTTGAATATGGGTGGCATAAGTTATTATTGTTGACATCACCCTTGAGGTGAGTGTGCTGGGAGGCGAAACTATAAGCCCCTATCTTCCTTTTTGTCCGGTTGAAACGTTTTGCTCATGTGTACGTGGTGACTATTAGCAATCATATAAGAGTAAATGATGGTTGAGTATGTGGACTTGCCTAAAGGCTCCGATACGTGACCCTTCCTGAAAAGATGATGAATTGTAGTTGCAATGTTGACTAAGAACATAGTTTGTTGGTTTCCAATAGAGTTTATGCTTTATACTTCAATGTTGTGATAAATTGTCGCTTGTTCATGAGAAGTCTATGATAAAAGTTTTATATTAAAGTTTGTTGCTGTTATAATAAGTCACATGATGCTGCTATGTCTGTATTTTTGTTTTTATCGACACCTCTCTCTCTAAGCATGTGGACATGTTTTTCGATTTCGGTTTTTGCTTGAGGACAAGCGAGGTCTAAGCTTGGGGGAGTTGATACGTCCATTTTGCATCATGTTTTCATACTGTTATTTATGTTGTTTTATTGTATAATAATGCTTTTTGGAGTAATTCTAATGCATTTTCCCTCATAACATGCAAGGTATGCACCAGGAGGGGAATTCTAGCAGCTGGAAATCTAGACCCGAAAAAGCTACGTCAAGCTACCTATTCTGCACAACTCCAAATGAGCTGAAACTCCCCGAGGATTTTTTATGGAATATTTAATAGATATTGGAGCAAATAAGTACCAGAGGAGGGCCACCAGGTGGGCACAACCCACCTGGGCGCGCGAGGAGGCCTAGGCGCGCCCTGGTGGGTGCTTCCCTCCTCGGCCCACATCCGGTGCCCATCTTCTGGTATATAAGTCATTTGACCTAGAAAAAATCAGAAGTGGACATTCGGGACGAAGCACCACCACCTCGAGGCGGAACTTGGGCAGGAACACTTTTGCCCTCCGGCGGAGCGATTCCGCCAGGGGAACTTCCCTCCCAGAGGGGGAAGTCATCGTCATCATCATCACCAACAACTCTCCCATCTTGGGGAGGGCTATCTTCATCAACATATTCACAACACCAACTCCTCTCAAACCCTAGTTCATCTCTTGTGTTCAATCTTTGTATCAAAACTATAGATTGGTGCTTGTGGGTGACTAGTAGTGTTGATTACATATTGTAATTGATTACTATATGGTTTATTTGGTGGAAAATTATATGTTCAGATCCATTATGCTATTTAATACCCCTTTGATCTTGAGCATGTTTATCATTTGTGAGTAGTTACTTTCGTGCTTGAGGTCATGGGAGAAATCATGTTGCAAGTAATCATGTGAACTTGATATGTGTTTGATATTTTGATGGTATGTATGTTGCCATTCTCTTAGTGGTGTCATGTGAAGATCGACTACATGACACTTCACCATATTTGGCCCTAGGGCTGGAAAAAAAGCTCGAAGCTCGCGAGCTAAACAAGTAGCTCGTGCCTCGGCTCGAATCGACTCGAACTCGAAGAATAACGAGTCGAGTCGAGCTTTAGTTTAAGATTGTTTATAGACCAAGTTAAACGAGCCAATCTTACGAGTACTCGTGTAACTCGTTAGGCTCAATACAATAGATCAGCCACTCAAAATACGAAGAAAGATCAGCCACTAAACAGCCTACGTCCCAGGCGCACAACCCAAGGCCGAGCAGTTGAAGGCCTAGCCCCTAGGAGACTCATGCATTACAAGAAAATTACAACTGTTTAGTGATATATTTGTTTAATACATACATAATCATGTTTATCATATTTTAGGGCTTTATGTTTATATCATAAACGAGCTTAACAAGCTAAACGAGCCAGCTCGCGAGTTATACGAGTCGAGCCAATCTTGGGTTTGAGCTCGTTATAGTAACGAGTCGAGTCGAGCTAGCTCGTTAACGAAATGAGCTCTAGCGAGTCGAGCCGAGCTGGCTCGACTCGGCTCGAATTCCAGCCCTATTTGGTCCTAAGGGAATGCATTGTGTGATAATTATTAGATGGTGGGTTGCGAGACTGACAGAAGCTTAAACCCCAGTTTATGCACTATTCCGTAAGGCACTGATTGGATCCAAAAGTTTAATGCTATGGTTAGAATTTATTCTTAATACTTTTCTTGTAGTTGCGGATGCTTGCGAGAGGGTTAATCATAAGTAAGAGGTTTGTTCAAGTAAGAACATCACCTAAGCACCAGTCCAGCCACATAACAAATTATCAAAGTACCGAACACGAATTAAGCCAACATGATGAAAGTGACTACATGAAATTCCCATGTACCCTCAAGAACATTTTGCTTATCATAAGAAACCGTTTTGGCCTGTCCTTTGCCTCAAAAGGATTGGGCTACCTTGCTGCACTTTTGCTACTACTATTGTTACTTGCTCATTACAAATTATCTTGCTATCAAACTACTCCGCTACTTATAATTTTCGCACTTGCAGACATTACCTTGCTGAAAACCACTTGCCATTTCCTTCTGCTACTCGTTGGGTTCGACACTCTTACTTATCGAAAAGGGCTACAATTGACTCCATATACATGTTGGTCATCATTTCCTCTTCATCCCCTCCATCACTCTCCTCAGCACAGGCTTCCTTCTCTCGACCCCTGGCAGGCTTTCCTTGGTTCTGAAAGGGTTTGCTGGGGCGATTTACTCCACCACCTCGGCCCTTACCACCAGCAACATTCTGACCCTTTTCCTTATCACGCTTCTGATACTTTGCTCTTTGTCTCTTGACAAGCTGCTCAACTTGATAACACTCTTGAAGGTCGTGGCCCTTAGTCCGATGAATCTTGCTATACGGCCCATCACCTTTCCCGGCCTTCTCGGCAGCAGCGGCTTCCCGGGAGTCAACGCACATGGTAGCTTCCTTGCTGGGGGCCTCAGCTTTGGCATTCCTACTAGTACTAGGCGTTCCTGATCCTTTAACCGCATCACTGCCTTATCCCTCCGCTTCTTACTGCGCTTCTTGATCTTCCTCCGATTGGTTGATTCATCATCATCCTCTGAATCAACATTGATGCAATCTTCCTCTCCGGGAAACTTCCTTCCCTCCTCCATCCAAGCACACTTATCCACCAACGTGTAGAGCTCCTTCATAGTCTTGGGCAACCGCACGTTCATCTTAGAACGAATCTGGCGATTGCGCACATTGGACTGGAAGGCAGCTATCACAGTTGCTTGATGGATATTTGGAATATTTATATGAACTTTGCCGAATCTATGTAAATACTTACAGAGCATTTCTCCTTCCTTCTGTTGGAGAAGCTGCAGGTCGCTGGATCAGCCCGGCTCCTGGTGGCCACCGGTAAAGGCACCGACGAACTCGTGGCACAGGTCTGCCCATGATGAAATGGAGTTCTCCGGCAGGTGCATCAACCAAGACCTCACATTGGACTTGAGGGCTAAAGGGAAGTAGTTGGCAAACACCTTCTCATCTCTTCCCCCGGCAGCCTGAACAATGATGGTGTAGATGCTCAGGAAATCTACCGGGTTCAGCCTCCCATCGTACTTCTCTCAGGTATCTCTGGCTTGAACGTGCGAACAGACGGCCAATAGACTTACCGCAGCTCACGTGTAAAGGCAGGGCAGCCAACCTCGAAAGGTAGGCACCCGCCAATACCGAGCATGGGCTCGTCAACGTCGGGGCCGTCGCACCCACCAGTTCGGCGGAGGTCGTCGCGGCGCTGCTCAACGATGCGCGCGTCTCCTCTCTGCCTATCCTTCGGGGTTCGTCGTTGGCCTAGACGTGCTCGAGGGTCAGAGGAAGCCATCGAGACATCGTCGGGTCTTGATTTGGTTGCGCTCGTGCTGGCTGCCGTGGCGCTGACTGCACCGTGGGGACGGGCCCCTCCCTACGGGCTGCAACATGAGCCGTCGTTGTCGCTTGGGGAGGCAGTGGCGGGTCAGCTTGCTATGAGCTCCCAGATTCGGCAAAACCGAGCAGACTTTGGATGGTGGCACGCCATTCGTCCATCTGCTCGGTTGCCAATGGAAACCTCAGTAGCAGCTAAGCCTGTGCCATGGTCTCCGAGGCTGTACTTGGCATGGATGATGATGAAGTCGATCACGCCGTCGCACAGCTCCTGACGACGCCAGCAGTGGCAACACTGTGCCCCCGCTGTTGCAGTGCGACCACCTGGATGGCAGGGTGGTATGGCGAAGGCGCTCGAGGGCCAGCGGCTCCATTGAGCGCAACGGCTTGGTGGACCCGTCCCGGGAGTGGTGCACCCGCTACGACTGCACTTGCGGTGGGAGCGGTCGGAGCGCGGCAGTTCTCCCCGGTCCGAGCGACGTTGCTGTGGTGGTGCTCGTCAGCGGGCAAAAGGCGCGCAAACGGGGTAACCCCCTTGCCCGGGTCTTGTGAATCGCGGCCATTGAGGTGTTGCTGATGCTGCTCTCCTCTGGTGCCTTCTGCTCTTGCGTTGGCCACGGGGGAAGTGGTGGCGGTGCCGCCTGCTCTGACACATCCCCAATAGCGTCTGTGTCCTCGCGCGTTTCCGTGCCCCCCGCAGTGTTGGAGGCTACGGGCGGCGGAGCCTTCGAGGTGGATGGATGAGCTGAAGAAGCGGGTTTTTTCTTGGGCGCCATGGTTGATGGCGTCGTCGAAGATGCAGTTGGCGATCAAGGTGACGCGCTGCTCACGTCTTTAGGTTCACGCAAGCGATCCCCCTACCTGGCGCGCCAAAGATGTTGCAGGAAACCACGACCACCTATGGGACCAGGAGGTCCCTTTCTGGTTCGGCAAGGAAGAGTCGCGTTGCACAAAGACCAGACGAGCGTGAGGCAGCACAGGAGAGATCACACGGGCATTTTTACCCAGGTCCGGGCCTCCGTAAGGCATAAAACCCAACTCCTGCTTTTGGTGGATTGATGGCGGAAATGTGGTGGTGGAGTGCGGTACACTTGCCTGACAAGGGTTGACTTAGGGCGGCAACGACTATGCGTGTATGGGGGTGTGAGTTATCCAACCTTCTAACCTCGTTTATGGTTGCCATGGGCCTCAATTTATAGGTTAAGGGCTCAACACAATGGCAAAGTAGTCATTATGCATTGATATGATAGAAAATAGTGATATCATACCTAACTCTGTGGGCTGACAGTGCGCATTTAATGCACCTCTCAACGTCACATCGTTGGTTGCCCGGCAAGGCTTGTCGGGCTATCTTGCCAGCTCCACGCCTGCTTGTTTGACACGTTGCAGGACGGCTATCATCTGTGGGTTTTTCCTATAGGGAGAGGCTGCCATGTGGCGAATGGCTGCCACTTAATCACTCTGCGGCTTGACACCGCACTGGTCGATGACATGAGTCACGGTGGAGTGGTTGGTGAGGTTATTTAGCATCCACAAGTCCTGGCAGACCCTGCCGAGACGCCTTGGTCATCTTCTTCTGGGGGTGGCCTCATCCATTGCCAGGCTCGCCTTGCTAGCAAAGGAGGCCTTTCTCTTGACGATATCTTGCTTCTCTAGCTTGGTCTTGGTCCCTCTGATATGCTTGTTGGTCCTTCGAATCTCTTGGTTTCTTGTACTCTGTCTTGGGTTGTTGCTTCAATCTTGATCCCGTGCCTATGCACAGTCTGGGCAACAGACCCAAGGTTTGTTGCACCGACAACTCCCCTTGGCTTGTGCCAATCTTGGCGGAGATGCCCGGTATTGTATCACCACCACTTTCATTACCTTTACTTATCTTAGTTCTATCCCTAGTTATTTCATGATTTAGTTCAATAAAAGTTTAGTATGATCTATTTTCAAGTGCTAGTTTCGTGATCTATTTATCTATGTAATTGAATAAGGGTTATACAATAAAGTTTAGTTTGAGTTTTTGCTTCTTTACTTTTATGCTCCAATCAAAATAAAAGAAAATAATGAAAAAGGTCATATGCTAATCTTATGGTAAGTAATGACATCACATAAGGAAAAGTATAAGTGGTAAAATTTGTGGGGAGTTGACAAACATAACATTGGTCAATGATGCAATTCATGAAAGAACTAATAAGGGAAGAGAATATTAACATGCAAGTACACTATCTTGGACATCTTTTATGATTGTGAGCCCCCATTAAATATTATATGCCACAACTATCGACATTGGACAAGGAAGACAACGTAATGATTTATGTTTGTTCATATTCACATAGAAGTTATATTGTCATAGATCCTTCAACATGTGGTGCTTGCTCCATATCTTTGCTAGCCAAAATTCCGCACTAAGTAGAGATACTACTTGTGCATCCAAAAACCTTAAAGCCAAATTCATGTTTTAAGAGTCCATCATACCTACCTATGCACAAGTAGAGATACTACTTGTGCATCCAAAAACCTTAAAGCCAAATTCATGTTTTAAGAGTCCACCATACCTACCTATGGATTGAGCAAGATCCTTCAAGTAAGTTGTCATCGGTGCAAAAAGGCAATAAAAATTGCTTCTAAATGTGTTTGATCATTTAGTGTAAGAGAAATTAAGCGGTGTACGAACTTGTGATGGCAAAGTAATAAAAGCAACAGACTGCATAATAAAGGTTGCTATCATAAGGGGCAATATAACATGACATTCTTTTGCATGAAGAGATTGTGCATACAAACCAAAAAGGGCATGACAACCTTTGCTTCCCTCTACGAAGGGCCTATCTTTTACTTTTATTTATTTACTTTTTATGCAAGAGTCAAATTATTTTTCTCTATTCCTTTTTATTTTCTGTTTGGCAAGCATCATGTGGTGGGAAAGATCTAGGCACATATACCAAGTTGGATATGAGTGAGCATGAGCTATTATTGTTGACATCACCCTTGAGGTTAATAAGTTGGGAGGCGAAACTATAAGCCCCTATCTTTCTATGTGTCCGGTTAAAACGTTTTGCTCATATGTATGTTGTGAGTGTTAGCAATCATAGAAGATTAAATGATGGTTGAGTATGTGGACTTGCCAAAAGGCTCTAATACGAGACCCTTCCTGACACTATGATGAATTATAGTTGCAAAGTTGACTGAGAACATAGTTTATTAGTTTTCAATAAAGTTTATGTTTTATACTTCGATGTTGTGATGAATTGTTACTTGTTCATGAGAAGTTATATGATAAAATTATATAATAGAGTTTTATGACAAAAGTTTGTTGCTATTATAATAATGAAAATGATGCTACTATGTAGGTATTTTGTTTTTATCAACACCTCTCTCTATGAACATGTGGACATGATTTCCTATATCGGCTTTCGCTTGAGGACAAGCGAGGTCTAAGCTTAGGGGAGTTGATACGTGCATTTTGCATCATGTTTTCCTACTGTTATTTATAATGTTTTTATGCATAATAACACTTTATGGAGTAAATATAATGCCTTTTCTATCATAATATGAAATGTTTACACAAGGAGGGAGAATACCGGCAGCTGGAATTATGGACCTAAAAAAGCTATATCAGAGATACCTATTCTGCACATATCCAAATGAGCTGAAATTTTATGGAGAATTATTTTGGATTATTTAATAATTTTTGCAGAAAATAACTACCGGAGGGGGACCACTTGGTGCCCACAAGACACCAAGGCGCGCCAGGCCCCCCTGGTGCGCTCTGGTGGGTGGTGGGCAGCCCAGCCCACCTACGGTGCCCATCTTCTGATATATAAGGTATTTTGACCTAGAAAAAATAGAGGGAGGACTTTCGGGACAAAGCGCCACCGTCTCGAGGTGGAACTTTGGAAGGAGCACTTTTGCCCTCCGGTGGAGCGATTCCGCAGGGGGAACTTCCCTCCCGGAGGAGGAAATCGAAGACATCGTCATCACCAACAACCCTCTCATATTTGGAGGCCAATCTCCATCAACATCTTCAACATCACCATATCATCTCAAAACCCTAGTTCATATCTTGTGTTCAATCTTTGTACCAGAACCTCAAATTGGTACCTGTGGGTGACTAGTAGTATTGATTACATCTTGTAGTTGATTACTATATGGTTTATTTGGTGGAAGATTACATGTTTAGATCCATTATGCTATTTAATACCCCTTTGATCTTAAGCATGAGTATCATTTGTGAGTAGTTACTTTTATTCTTGAGGTCACGGGAGAAGTCATGTTGCAAGTAATCATGTGAATTTGATATGTGTGTTCGATATTTTTATGGTATGTATGTTGTGATTCCCTTAGTAGTGTTATGTGAATGTTGACTACATGACACTTCACCATTTTGGGGCCTAAGGGAATGCAGTGTGGAGTAGTTATTAGATGATGGGTTGCTAGAGTGATAGAAGCTTAAACCCTAGTTTATGCGCTATTTTGTAGCGGACTGATTTGGATCCATATGTTTAATGCTATGGTAAGATTTTATCTTAATACTTTTCTCGTAGTTGTGGATGCTTGCGAGGGGGTTAATCATAAGTGAGAGGCTTGTTCAAGTAAGAACAACACCCAAGGACTGGTCCACCAACATATCAAATTATCAAAGTAGCGAACGTGAATCAAACCAACTTGATCAAACTGACTAGATGAAATTCCCGTGTGGCCTCAAGAACGCTTTGCTTATTATAAGAGACTGTTTTGGCCTGTCCTTTTCCACAAAAAGATTGGGCTACCATCCTGCACTTTATTTACCATTACCATCACTTGCTCGTTACAATTATCTTGCTATCAAACTACCTGTTACCGACAATTTCAGTGTTTGTAGAAATTTCCTTGCCGAAAACTGCTTGTCATTTCCTTCTGCTCCTCGTTGGGTCCGACACTCCACTGGTACAGTGATATGTCTCCAACATATCTATAATTTTTGATTGTTCCATGCTATTATATTATCTGTTTTGGATGTTTAACAGTCATTTATATGCTATTTTATATTATTTTTGGGACTAACCTATTAACCAAGAGCCCAATGCTAGTTTTTTGTGTGCCTATTTTAGAGTTTCACAGAAAAGGAATACCAAACAGAGTCCAGACGGAATGAAACTTTTGTGATGATCTTTCCTGGACCAAAAGGAAACCAGAAGACTTGGAGATGAATTCGAAGACGCAGTGAGGCAGCCACCAGGCAGGAGGGCGTGCCCCGGGGGTAGGGTGCGCCCCCTACCTCGTGGGCCCCTTGGGGATCTCCTAACCTAGATCCTTCGCCTATATATACTCTTATACCCTGAAAACAACCAAGGGAGCCACAAAACCACTTTTCCACCGCCGCAACCTTCTATACCCGTGAGATCCCATCTAGGGGGCTTTTCCGGTGTCCTGCCGGAGGGGGATTCGATCATGGAGGGCTTCTTCATCAACACCATTGCCTCTCCGATGATGCGTGAGTAGTTTACATAGACCTACGGGTCCATAGCAAGTACACTACTACAGGATGCTGCTAACGCAACATTACGATCAGAGACCCTTTGAGAAACTATGTGCGATGCAATAATCGCAAACAGTGGTTTCAGAGAACCGTAAAAAATGTCCAAAACATTTGCGATGACAGACACATCAAACACGGTTCAGATTTTAGTTGCGTGTGCGATGAAGGGCATACAGTTGATCCAGTAGAACTGTTTGTGATGAGGAAGAACAACAGAAACGAGCAGCCATATCAATGTGTGTGCGATATACGGCATACAGTTCCCTCCGATGAACTGTGTGCTATTAGGGAATGCAACACAAACGGTCAGCCAGATCAAGGTGTGTGTGATATAAGGTATACGGTTCACTCGGACAAACTATTTTTGATTACGCAAGAGAACGGAAATGGTTCATCTTAACAAGATGTGTGTGATATGCGGCATTTGCGATCAGCCAAAAGAACACAAATGATTCGTGTAAACCAGATGTGTGTGATACGCAGCAAACAGCCCACTCGAACGAACTGTCTACATGAGAAATTATAACACAGACGGTTACTATAGTAAGTCTGTGTGTGATTCTATTCGTGCAAAAAACTTTCAGGAAATGCAAACTAGTTGCTTGCGGTGGCTAGGAGTATCGCACACGATGCATCTGCGAGTACTCGTGTGCGATGATTAGTAAGTTACACATAATGAACGGCCGCAAGGGTGATATGCTGATCATGGAGTCCGAGAAGACCGTCCTCGGAAGGCCGCCAACTCAGCTTTTTAGCCTTTTTTTATAATTGTATGCATAAGTAGGTCGTGAGTGTTTTGTGCCTTGCCGCATGTGGCATTTTAAATTATCCTGAATATGTAAGACAATTATTAACCATTGCCATTGTAAATTTGCCTCAACAGCGAGCAGAGCGTGTGTAGGGATGCCATGGACCCGCAAAAGAAAGAAAAAAAGCAGGGGCGCCAGAACAAGCAACCACGTGGTCAACCTTCTGGCACCCCGTGGGAGACCAGCGGCGCATCCATATGACATGATGGTGATATCATGACTGCGTGTGATAGTGGGCAGACACGTACATGTACATCCAATAAGAAGGGCCCACGTTTCGGGCTTTCGATGCGTGGCATACGGTTGATCCAAAAGAACTATTTGCATAAGACAGAACAACAAAAACGGGGCTTTGTGGGCCCAGAACCATCAATAAATTTTGACTTTGTTTCTCCTCACATTGCAAATTACAACATAATAAGTAATTGCAAATCTGTTCACACAGATCAAACTAATATGTGTTCACACCGATCAAACTAATATGTGTTCACACTTAGCACTGGGCTATAAAAGCTACCCACTCGAAAATTACTTCACAGTTCCTCTCCTCATCACCTACAAAACTGGTCTTTCCTATCAAGTCGTTCCTCCATGACCGGTAGGAGGAGTTTTGAGTGGGCATATAACCAGGCAGCAAAGACCAAGACTGCGGAAGCACTAGAGAGGTCCCGCCGCAAAGCGATAGCCGCAACAGAGGTGTCCCGGCGTGTCGCGGAGCCCTCGAATGAGCTCTCATGGGCATGTGAGGGCTCTCAGAAGCGCACTCTCCGCATCGGCGATCGCGGCGAGCTGGCGTTACTGAAGTCCTTGGCCGGCAACGACAACATTCTCGCTGGCCTCATTAAGCAGCAGGAGCTGATCGACGGCTTGATGAAGCTGCTCGAGATCAGGGATGCCTCGGTTGACAAGGCGAACGGCCTCATCAAGCAACTCATGGGTGACAATGCGAAGCTCCTCAAGGCGATCACCGAGAAGAAGGAGGAGGCCACCGGCTAGAAGATGCCGCATGAGCAGAGCAGTGCCTCGGGGGTGACGCTGACAGCGATTGTCGAGGAACTGATGGGTGACTTGAGGAAGATCCGGATCAAGTGCGAGCAGGAGGAGGAGGAATCCGTGGCTGCTTCCAAGCAAAGCCGTGAGGAAATGAGGAAGGAGCTCGAGGATGTCATCGCCCGGCGATCCACCAAAGAGTAGATACAGTAGCAATCTAGATTGTTGTCTACGATTTCCTTCTTCTCTTTCCCTCGTGTCTTCCGAACTTTGCTGCATGTGGCATTTAAAATTATCTGGAATATGTAAGACAATTATTATCTGCTCCATTGTAAATTTGTCGTTGTACTATCGGTTTCCATTTTATTTGTCATTGTATTATCCGTTGCCCTATGTGGCAATTTAAATCAGGCCGGAATACGAGTTAAAAACATGAACAAAGCGAATGCTGCCATGGGATCACAACCAAACACCCTCCGTCCACCCCTAAAAAAACCCTCCATCCAGGCGCTTTAATTAACCCATTAATGGCGAAGTTTTGAGCGAGGAGGGTTGCGGCTGGTGCATGGAGGTCAAAGAGCTCGCTTCCCGGTGAGCATGGGTGGCCTTGCTGCTCGCACGTGTCCCGTCGAGCCTGCGAGGTGGACAGGATGCATGCATCCCGTCGAGCCTACACGGTGCACTGCTCGCACGCGTCCCGTCGAGCCTGCACGGCGGACTTCTCGTGCTCATCCCGTCTAATCAAACAGCTGAACGCATGCCACTGAGTATGGTTAAATATTGACACGGTTCATGTGATACAACCGTTTGTGATATTAACGTGTCAGCTTATTGTTTCAATAAGGACTTCGCTGGCTACTAATGTGTGCGCCTGTTCTCAAACTGGACGATTTTTTTACCCCGACATATATGTGCCATGTCATGAAACCATGCCAAGTTTCATGTTTTTTTGGTGAGTTTTTGATTTACTAGCATTTAAAAACCGAGATTCTCAATATTTCAGGATGACGACAAGTTTGTAATTCATTCCCATTCCTTTAATGAGACCAAAACATGCACCCAATGACACATGTACGATTTCCCATCCATTTTGTGCTTGTAGTTCAAATTTGAATTATGGACTACATTTAATGCATAGAAAACTTCATTAGTAATATATACAATGGCCAAACGAACCCTAAACATGCACCCCAAGGACACATGTACATTTTTCTAGCCATTTTGGTGCACTGGAGCATGTATTTGTAGTTTGGATTTGAATTATGGACATTAAATGGCTAGAAGACTCAATTAATGAATAAAAAGGGTCAAACGAACCCTGAATAACTTCAAAGTTCAGCACCAATCTCTCGTTGTTCCGTATGTGTTGCATGTAGAAAAAATATGAGGCTAGAAGAGGGAGCGATTATCGTTTGGCCCACAAGGGGACACATTTCCCTATCAAAACCACGAGGGTTCTTGTGACAGGCTCCGGTTTGTAAGAGGTTTGTAATAAAGCTTGGCCCAAATTGGCAATGTTTTTACCACGACATATATGTGCCATGACGACACACCATGCCACCTTTAATGACTTTCTGGTGAGTTTTGGATTTATGGGGATTTAAAACCCGAGATACCAAATGTTGAGGACGAGCCAAGACGCTGGTCAGGTTGTAATTCGTTCCCATTCCTTGCATGGGACATAAACATGCACCCAAGGACACATGCATGTATAATTTTTCTAGCCATTTTGGTGAACTGGAGCATGTATTTGTACTTCAGATTTGAATTATGGACAATAAATGCCCAGGAAACTCAATTAGTGTATAAAAAGGCCAAACGAACCCTGAATAAGTTTAAATTTCAGCATGGATATCATGTTGTTCCATGTTGCCGGTAGAAGAAAATACAAGGAGAAAAGAGGGAGTGACTACATTTCGCCACAAGGGGAACACGTTTCCCTATCGGAACCATCAGGCTTCCTTGAGAGAAGCTCTGGTTTGTAAGAGGTTTGTAATAAAGCTTGGCCCAAATTGGCAATGTTTTTACCATGACATATATGTGCCATGACATGACACCATGCCACCTTTGATGACTTTCTAGTGAGTTTTGGATTTTATGGGGATTTAAAACCCGAGATTCCAAATGTTTGAGGATGAGCCAGGACGCCGGTACGGTTGTAATTCGTTGCCATTCCTGGCATGGGACCTAATTAAACATGCACCCAAGGACACATGCATTTATAGTTTTTCTACCAATTTTGGTGAACTTCAGCATGTATTTGTAGTTCAGATTGAATTATGGACATTAAATGCCTAGGAAACTCAATTAGTGTATAAAAATGCCAAACTAACCCTGAATAAGTTTAAATTTTAGCATGGATATCTTGTAGTTCAAGGTTGCCCGTAGAAGAAAATACAAGGCGAAAAGAGGTCATGATTACGTTTCGACAACAAGGGGAACATCTCGAATGTTGGGTTCCGGCAGACCCTTGAGGTTCGAACTCTGGGGTGCGCACGAAGATCTTTCCCCTACCGACCTACGTCCGATCGCCTCAAGAGAATCTAAGCTAAAATGATGAACAACACAAGGGACACGAGATTTATACTGGTTCGGGCCACCGTTGTGGTGTAATACCCTACTCCAGTGTGTGGTGTGGTGGATTGCCTCAGGGGCTCATGATGAACAGTACAGGGAAGAACTGCCTCGCGAGAGGTGTTCTTGAGCTGGTGCGATGAACTGCTTGGGTGAGTTCGATCGCCTCTCTCTCTCTGTAATGAGCACTCGATGATTCCGTCCCCCTTCCTCTATGGTGGCTAGTCCTATTTATAGAGGCCCTGGTCTTCTTCCCAAATATTGAGCGGGAAGGGCGGCAACAACGGCCATTTCAAAGGGGAACATCTAGTACAAGTTATCCTGACTAAAGTTGGTCTTCGGCTGCTAAAGGCATTGGCGATGACGCCGTCTTGGGCTCCACGGCGACCTCCATCCTGCTGCTCTGCTGGTCTTGGTCTCGTTGCACTGAAATGGCAACCTTTGCCTGATGGCTCGGTACTCCACGCCTGTGCTTGCCCCCTTTGCACCAAAGAGGAAACAAGGACACTGCGCAGGCCGGCGCCCGCCTGGCACCCGCCTGGTCTCGATCGTCATGGCTTGCATCATGAGCACCTCGTGAGTACCCTGCCTTGATCTCTCCGCCTCCTCGCGAGCCTGCCTGGCGAGGCCATTCCTGAGGAAGCCTTGCACCGTCCGCCCCGCGAGGCTTGGCCCCTCGCGAGGGTCTTGAGTCTCGTGCTGACGAAAATGGGCCGTACTGGGCCACCACTTGAGCCACGCCGCAGGCCGCAGGTAGGCAAGTCTGGGGACCCCCGTTTCCAGAACACCGACAGTAGCCCACAGGCCCAAGGCGCGCTCGGACTTGGCTTAGCGGAGAAGCGAAGGGGCAAGCACGGAGCGCCGCGGGCCCCATCAGCCCGCGGCCTTGGGCGCGGTGCGGAGGTTGATTGGGCGGGGGCATCTCCGCTTCCCCATGCCGCCTCGGCAACCACTCGACTTGACAAGCCCCTGCATGCAGAAACGGGTCATGATTACCTGCGATCATGGAGGCCGATGGTTAGCCTCCTCTGGCTATAAGGGCGGGAGAGTACAAGCCTCCGCTATATATCTTCCTCCTTGCTCCTTCTTTCTCCCCATCCCAGCCACTCGCCATCTGCAATGGCGCCACCGAAGAGGTTCTCGGCCGCGGAGAAGGGAAAGGCTCATCGGGAAGGGCCTGACTCTCCCCCGCCCAAGCGTGACCGGGGTCGTTGTCGGTGTCAAAACCGGCGGATCTTGGGTAGGGGGTCCCGAACTGTGCGTCTAGGCGGATGGTAACAGGAGACAAGGGACACGATGTTTTTACCCAGGTTCGGGCCCTCTCGATGGAGGTAAAACCCTACTCCTGCTTGATTGATATTGATGATATGGGTAGTACAAGACTGGATCTACCACGAGATCAAGGAGGCTAAACCCTAGAAGCTAGCCTATGGTATGATTGTTGTTCGTCCTATGGACTAAAACCCTCCGGTTATATAGACACCGGAGAGGGCTAGGGTTACACAGAGTCGGTTACAATGGTAGGAGATCTACATATCCGTATCGCCAAGCTTGCCTTCCACGCCAAGGAAAGTCCCATCCGGACACGGGACGAAGTCTTCAATCTTGTATCTTCATAGTCTTGGAGTCCGGCCAATGATGATAGTTCGGCTATCCGGACACCCCCTAGTCCAGGACTCCCTCAGTAGCCCCCGAACCAGGCTTCAATGACGACGAGTCCGGCGCGTATATTGTCTTTGGCTTTGCAAGGCGGGTTCTCCTTCAAATTCCATGTGCTTGCCGAATAGTGTCCGGCTTCCTTATAAATGTTGCCCTCCTTGGCTTCCACGTCCAATAATGGCCCTCTTCCACGTGTCGTATGAATGCGAAAAGCCAGGGTATTTTTACTTTCACCCCCTAGCTGCGCGAGTAAGCTGCCTATAAGAGAGGCGAGGATCTAGATCCGAATCACACCATCCTCCTTCTGCAAGTACTCATTGAAGCGCCTCTGACAAAAATCCATTCCATCATGGACAGTCGACGCGGCTCCTCCTCTCGCGCTCCCAGCCCTCAGCCAGGAGATTGGAGGAGATGTTCAGTCCCGCATAGCGAGCTAGTGACGCTCCAAGCAGAGGGATATCTTCCCCCAGCCTTCATGGTTCCGGTTCGAGCTGGACTGGCCACCTACAAGGGTGGAAAGCAGGAGGAGAGCGTCCCAAATCCCTCCAAAGGAGAGCGGGTATGCTTCGTCCCTTATCTAATAAGGGGACTCGGATTTCCCATACATCTGTTTCTCCGGGGGCTCCTGGAGTTCTATGGACTCCAACTTCACCACCTTACACCTGCCTCCATTTTGCACATCGCGGGCTCTGTAGCCCTTTGCGAGCTGTTCTTGGGCATCGAGGCCCACTTTGCGCTGTGGAAGAGATTGTTTTGCCTCGTACCCCGTTCTCATGAGGGGTCGATATATCAAGTGGGCGGAGCCAAAATATGGCGCATCGCCGGGACCGGATATTTGTCCGGAACCCCGAAGAAGGCGTCCGAAGACTGGCCTTTGGAATGGTTTTATATGGAAGACGCCCCACTGCCGGACCCAGTTCGGATCGGCCTCCCGGAGTTCAGCAACGCTCCTCTGAAGAAACGCCTGAGCTGGCGCCCGCGGAGCCCTCAACGGGAGAATGACAGGGGCGTCCAATATCTGATGGGCCGAATAAGGTTACTGGCCCATTCCAGATTGACCATGATTGGAGTCATGGCAACGTGCATCATGCGAGGGGTGCAACCGCTCCAATATAGGGTCCAACCCATGTGGGATTTCAACGGGGAGGATGACGCCACCCATCATGGCCGCAAGGGGCCGGGACCGGTTGACGATCTCGTGAAGATCCTGTCCGGCTTGTACAAGGGGGAGAAACAGGACTTCCTCCACGCGAGTCCATTTAATGGACTCTCCATGAATAACCCTCGGAGCTGGGTAAGCGGACGTTTATCTATCCGATCCATATTCCCAAAGTTAAGTGTCTCACTTTGTGATTTTGATGCAGGAGCTGCGCCGGGATGTAGAGGGCATACACAGCCTGACTCCACAGCCCGAGGATCTAGGACGATCCCTTGATCCGGCCTCCGAAGAGGATCCGGACATAAAGGTGGAGCTGATCGATGGGGTGTTCCACCAACTTAGCATGGACAATGCTTTGGTCGCCATTACGGCCAACTACCCCGGTTTAACTCCGGCTTCCCAGGTAACTATGACCGGAGTCCTGACATCATTGCTTATCCATGCTCATTTCTAACCACCGTATACCAACGGTGCTCCGCAGGAGGCGCTTTTAAGGCGGGAAGCCGAACCCGTGGCGGCTGACCAACAAGGGTCAGTTCGGCCCAGCAGGCGGAAGAGGAGTGCGGCGCGAATCGAAACATTGCCACAACGGTACGGCGCACCATCGTTTTTAAGGGAAAGATTCCTAGGAGGTATATTAACGCTCATGATTTTTCCAGGAGAAAGAGCGCTCGCCGGACAGTGTCTGGAGAGGTTTCCAATCAAGCCTCCGCCAGCCATGCTCCAACGCCTGGTCCGGAGGGGGAGGCGAACACGAGGCATGAGCCGGATGCTCCTCCAACGGAGGAGGCTGACAGGCTGTCCGCCACCAGGTCTGAGGTGGAGAGTGCCATGAATCACAGGCGCCACCGGACAGTTCTTCGTGACGCGTGTTTCTCCCTGAAGGCACTGAATGCCTTTAATGCGGGAGACGCGCACCTCCGTGCCGCTCGAGATGGTCTAACCAGAGCCATGGAGCAGTATGTGAAAGACATACGGGTGAGGAATTTTAATAGTTATATATGCCAATAGCCCCCGAGACCTAAAATAGTTAGAATAACTGATTTAAGGATCATTTGTTATGCAGGATCTTACGGAGAAGAATACCCACCTGTCCCAAGAGCTTTAAGAGTGCAAGGCCCAACTTGAGGCCACACTAGCCGCCGCGGGGGGAGCCACAGAGACCCCCTCTGGTAATGCATACTTCGAAAAGATAAGCCGTTTATGAAGTGCGGCGTATGTATAAGTCTGACAATAATATTGCAGATGGTGCCAGACTAGATCCGGACAAGCAACATCTACTGCGCCAGCTGAAGGCCGGCGAGAAGGTGCTTATGAGGGTGCAGCAGGAGAGGAACAAACTCCAAGATACGAACACCCAGCTGGGCGAAGAACTAAAAGATGTTCGGGTCCAGCTGTCTGACTCCGTGAAGGAGAATCGGCGGCTTCGTCGCGGCATTTACAGTAAGTGCTTGAGCAAACTCTTTTGAAAAAGAAGACTTCGGCGAGGAAGTCGATTGACAGAAATGTGGATGTAGGTGTGCTCACAGGTCGTCCTGCGGAGGAAATGCCCGGTTCAACGGGTGACCTACTTCCCGAGCTGCTGCAACTGCACGAACGTGTTCGGCACGCGATGAGCAGCGTCGCCCAGGCCTTATGGCCGCCCGTCTCCCTACCCGAGGGTCTTGGAGGGCTTGTGGAGAAGCTTTAGGGAGCACGGTAGCGCTTCCGTTTGTGGAAGATATCGGCCTGCCGTCAAGGCACCGGGGAGGCATGGGCCATGGTGAAGACGCGGTACACGAAGGCTGATCCGAACCACATGGCCGAGGTCGGACCCGTGGGGCCTGATGGGAAGGAGATCCCTGTGAGCTTAATGTACGGCCAAGTAGAGTTGGCCGCTAAGTATTCCCAACGGGACTGTAAACTAGACAGCCTGTTAGACGGGATTGAAGAGGAGTACAATCAGTCAAGTTGACGATGTAATTTAAAATGACATGTAAAATTCCTTCTAGCTGGATTGTAGATCGTTTGTCTTTGCGGACCTGTTCGCTTCAACCTCTGCACCCAACCGTCCGGAGTGTGTCCGAATACCCTCACGGTTATGTAAAAACCGGGGCATGCATGGAGACCAGGCGTAGGGGTCATTAGTGCTTTATCAGACAAGTGCCCAACTAGTTATGTTATATTACATGGTTAGTAAGAAACATCTTCCAGGGAGAATAGTTCCGTTAGGGGTTCCTTTCCCTGGGAGGCATGCCCTAAAGTGCATGTCCGGACTGCGAAAAGAGCAGAAAAAAGCGTCTGGGGGCAGACAAATAAATAAGTAAGAAATCATCTTTCAAGTCACCGACCGAATATTCCCTTAAGAACGCTAGCTTTCGGCTTCACCTAGTCTGAGGTACACATCCGGCTGACCCGGTAGTAACAATCGCAGAGGTGCTCCCTTTACCTCCTAGACGAACAATCGGGAATGTAGGGGTAAGCACAGGAGTCAGGCAACCCAGCTTGGCCAAAACTTAAGTCATATCGATGCATATAATGGTGAATAAAAGGTACATGCGGAAGTGTGACACATGTTTTGGGCATGAAGCCCTTACAAATAAGCTTCTGTTAAAGAAGCCCCCAGGTATAATGAGTGTGAGCCGCACGTCAAGTGTGTGCGCACAATGCGCAGATCAACCCTTAAAGGCTTTACGAAAAAAGGAGGAAGAGAGAGAAAAACAAAAGACAGCTAAAGTATAAAATGTGGACGGAGGAAGGAGACGAACTCTGAGTCCGGTGCTAGGCGTAGAATCTTCGGAGACGGGCTGCGTTCCATGGGTTCGGCTCGAGTCGGTTGTCCGATGCGTTTTGTATACGGTATGCTCCGCCGGTCAGGACTTGGTCGATGATGAAGGGACCTTCCCATTTGGGCTTGAGTTTGTCCTTTTTCTTGTCCGGCAGGCGTAGAACTAATTCGCCAACATTGTAAGTTTTGGCCCGTACTTCTCGGCTTTGATATCTTCGAGCCTGCTGTTGATAGAATGCGGAACGAGCTTTTGCCACGTCGCGCTCCTCTTCTAAGGCGTCCAAACTGTCCTGCCGATCCAGCTCGGATTCTCTTTCTTCATACATGCGCACGCGAGGTGAGTCATGAATTATGTCGCAGGGCAAAACTGCCTCTCCACCGTACACCATAAAAAATGGTGTGAATCCGGTAGTGCGGTTTGGCGTGGTCCGCAGCCCCCATAGTACGGAGTCGATCTCCTCCACCCAGTGCGTGTTAGACTCGGTGAGGGAGCGCACTAACTTGGTTTTGATGCCACTCATGATTAGACCATTTGCTCGTTCGACTTGACCGTTAGTTTGAGGGTGATAGACTAAAGCGTAGTCGAGCTTGATGCCCATAGTTTTGCACCAGAGTTTAACCTCGTCGTCCGTGAAGTTCGTGCCGTTATCAGTGATGATGCTATGGGGGACGCCATAACGGTGTACCACCCCAGATATGAAGTCTATCACAGGTCCGGATTCGGCCGTTTTAACTGGCTTGGCCTCTATCCATTTGGTGAATTTGTCCAGCATGACCAATAGGTATTTTTGATTGTGGGTTACCCCTTTAAGGGGGCCAACCATGTCAAGCCCCCAGACCACGAACGGCCAGGTGATGGGTATAGTTTTGAGGGCGGTGGGTGGCATGTGGCTATGATTAGCAAAGAGCTGGCCACCGACGCATCGTTGGACTAAGTCCTGAGCATCTGCCCGGGCCGTCGGCCAATAAAATCCTATACGGAAGGCCTTGCCTACAAGGGCGCGGGCTGCGGCATGGTGCCTGCCGAGTCCTGCGTGAATTTCAGCCAGAAGATTTCGCCCTTCCTCTTCGGAGATGCACCTTTGAAGGACTCCGGTTGTGCTTTTCTTATAAAGCTCTCCCTCATGGACCTTTTAGGCCTTAGATCGCCGTACTATGCAGCGGGCCTCATTTTGGTCTTCGGGGAGTTCCTGCCTAATTATGTAGGCCTAGGAATGGTTCCATCCACGGGGCAATGACTGCCATTATTTCGTGGGCTAAAGGTGTTATTTCGTTGGCTAAGCCACCGACTGTGTCAGAATGTTCGATGTTGGGAGGTGCGGTTGGTTCCGGGTTGTTGTTTCCGGACTCCTCTTCCCATAATACGGATGGCTTAAAGAGCCACTCCAGGAAGATGTTTGGAGGGACGGCGTCGCGTTTTGCACCGATGCGTGCCAACACGTCGGCCGCCTGGTTATTATCCCGGGCTAAATGGTGGAATTCGAGTCCATTGAACCGAGCTGACATTTTTAGGACGGCATTACGGTAGGCTGCCATTTTCGGATCCTTGGTGTCAGAGTCTCCATTTACTTGGGATATTGCGAGGTTTGAATCCCCGCGGACCTCTAGGCGTTGAATGCCCATGGAGATTGCCATCCGGAGACCGTGTAGAAGGGCCTCGTATTCGGCTGTATTGTTGGAGTCTGTGTACATTATCTGAAGTACATATTAGACTGTGTCTCCGGTTGGGGATGTCAAGACGACGCCAGCCCCCAAGCCGGCCAACATTTTGGAGCCGTCGAAGTGCATGATCCAATTGGAGTATGCGATGTACTCTTTAGGGAGTTTGGCTTCGGTCCATTCAGTGATGAAGTCGGCCAAAACTTGTGACTTTATAGATCGCCGTGGTTTGTAGGTTATGTCGAATGGTAAGAGCTCAATGGCCCATTTTGCAATCCTGCCCATTGCATCACGGTTGTTTATGATGTCATTGAGAGGTACTTTGGAGGATATTGTTATTGAACACTCTTGAAAGTAGTGTCGTAGCTTCCGGGATGCCATGAACACCGCGTACGCTATCTTTTGATAATGTGGATACCGGAACTTGCATGGGGTTAAGACAGTGGATACGTGGTACACTGGTTTTTGAATAGGGAATTTGTGTCCTTCTGTTTCTCGTTGGATGACGAGCACCGCGCTTACAACCTTTATGTGTTGCCGCGATGTATAATAACATTGGTTCACCCAAGTTGGGCGCGGCCAGGACCGGATTTGTTGCCAATATGGCCTTTATTTCTTCGAGTCTGGCCGTGGCAGCATCCGTCCATTCGAAGTGTTCGGTGCACCGGAGGAGGCGATAAAGGGGCAATGCCTTTTCTCCTAAGCGGGAGATGAAGCGGCTTAGAGCCGCCACACATCCAGTCAATTTTTGTATTTGTTTGAGGTCTTTTGGGATATCCAACTGTGACAGAGCTCGGATCTTGGCTGGGTTTGCTTCAATTCCTCTACCGGATACAATGAAGCCCAAGAGCTTTCCGGCTGGTACGCCGAACACACATTTTTCCGGGTTGAGCTTAATATCATATGCTCGGAGGTTGTCAAATGTGAGCCTCAAATCGTCTACCAGAGTTTCGACATGTTTGGTCTTGACGACCACATCGTCTATGTATGCCTCCACTATTTTGCCAATCTGGGTTGCCAGACATGTCTGAATCATGCGCTGATATGTCGCGTCGGCGTTTTTGAGCCCGAAGGGCATTGTGTTGAAACAGAATGGTCCGTATGGAGTAATGAATGCCGTTGCGGCTTGGTCTGTCTCCGCCATCTTGATTTGATGGTAGCCGGAGTATGCGTCGAGGAAGCACAATGAATCGTGCCCTGCGGTAGCATCGATGATTTGATCGATGCGGGGAAGGGGGAAAGGATCCTTTGGACAAGCCTTGTTAAGGTCTTTAAAATCGACACACAGGCGCCAGGATTTGTCCTTTTTTGGTACCATTACCAGGTTTGCTAGCCAGTCCGGATGTTTTATGTCCCTAATGAATCCGGCTTCTAATAGTTTGGCTAGCTCCTCTCCCATTGCATGTCTTTTGGGTTCAGAAAATCGCCGAAGAGCCTGTTTGACTGGCTTGAATCCTTTTAGGATATTTAGTCTGTGTTCTGCCAACCTGCGTGGGATTCCTCGCATATCTGAAGGGTGCCAGGCAAAGATGTCCCAATTTTCCCGAAGGAATTCTCGTAGTGCGGCGTCTACATCAGGGTTTAGTTGTGCCCCAATGGAGGCCGTCTTTGTGGGGTCCGTTGGATGGCCTTGGAATTTGACTGTTTCGTCCGCTAGCTTAAAAGAGGTGGACTTGGATCTCTTATCGAGTATCACATCGTCCCTGTTCACCGTGGAGCGTAGCGCAGTGAGTTCCTCTGCCGCTAGGGCTTCGGATAGTGCCTCTAGGGCTAGTGCAGCTGTCTTATTCTCGGCGCGGAGTGCTATGGCCGGATCACTGGCAAGAGTGATGATTCCATTGGGCCTGGGCATTTTAAGCTTCATGTATCCGTAATGGGGTATAGCTTGAAAAATTGTGAATGCCTCTCGCCCTAATAAGGCGTGATATCCGCTGCTGAACGGGGCCACTTGGAATGTGACCTCCTCGGACATGTAATTGTACGGCGAGCCGAACACCACATCCAGTGTAATTTTTCTTATGCAGTGTGCTTCCCAACTAGGGATTATTCCTCTAAAGGTTGTGCTGCTTCGCTCAATGCGGCTCCAGTCTATCTCCATTTTTCGAAGGGTTTCTTCGTAGATGAGGTTTAATCCGCTGCCGCCATCCATGAGTACCTTAGTAAGGCGAAAGCCGTCCACTATTGGACCGAGGACCAATGCGGCTGGTGCTCGCGCTGTTCGGAATTTAGGTTCGTCTCTAGCGTTGAAGGTGATAGCCGTGTCGCTCCATGGGTTTATCGTTGCTACTTGGTAGACTTCGACGAGGCTGCGGAGTGTTCGTTTTCGCATATTATTTGATGCGAAAGCCTCGAAGACTGTTAATACCGTACTAGTCCTGTTGGGGTGGTTCTCTGGGGCTAGAAGTTCTTCGCCACTTTTGGCCACCTGCCGTAGTATCCAACATGCTCGAAGGCTATGTGTTGGAGTGGCGCCCTCTGTACTATGGATTTTACAGGGTCCGCTGAGCAATCCCTCCAGTACGGTTCCGTGCCCTTTAGGGGTTTTTTGCTTTTTGGTTTTTGTCCCAGGTGCTTGAGCATGATGCACCCTTTTATTTTGGACAGGGGTTGTGTTCGGAGCCAGATGGTCCCAAAACTTGGTTTTGGTTTTCAAGGCACTCTCCATCGCATAGTACTTTCGTAGTATGGATGCCAGGTCGGCGAAGCGTGTAATTTCACGACGACTTATGGCGTTCATGATTCCCTTGTCCGTGCAATTGTTGCAGAAAATTAAGATTGCGCTTTCCTCACGGCAGTCCTTTATCCTGTCCATAACCAGGAGGAATCTGGCCCAGTAATGATGTACTGTTTCATCGGGCTCTTGCCGTATTTGAGATAGATCGCTTGTGTTTGGGTGGGCGGGTGGAATTAAATTCGGAACCCCACCCAATCTGAGGCTCAAGGGCCGAGGAGTTTCCGGATTTGGAAGCTTGGATTGCTGGATGTTGTCCAATGAATCTGGTCCGCTGCCTGACTTTAGGTTCAGTACTTGACTGACGTCCGTCCCTCCGTGGGAATCCGGCAAGGAGGGATCAGGAATCCGGACATAACTGGTCTTTAATATAGAAGAAGAGTCGTCGCGCGGTTCCTCTACCACGGCAACGTGGTGGGTAGCCTGGGGAGAGTTGATCTCTCTCAGATCGGTTTTAAGCCCAATCTGATCATAGTCTGTAGCGACTCCCAGGGCGGCGATGCGATCCAAGAGCCCGTTTACGGAGGAAAGCTCCATCGGATCTAGCTGCTCGGAGAGTTCCGAGTTGACGTGAAGATCGCTTTTGATGACCCGAGAGGTTATTGTCGGAGCGCCGGCCGAACAGGCGGTCATAAGAAAACCACCTAGCCGGATAGTTTGGCCGGTGGCCAAAGCTCCTTTGGCAATGGTACTGTCTTTAAAGACGGGAAGAGGCATCCTTCCTGATTGCGACGGCACAGAGGAACTCTCAATGAAAGCACCAATGTCGGTGTCAAAACGGGCGGATCTCGGGTAGGGGGTCCCAAACTGTGCGTCTAGGCGGATGGTAACAGGAGACAAGGGACATGATGTTTTTACCCAGGTTCGGGCCCTCTCGATGGAGGTAAAACCCTACTCCTGCTTGATTGATATTGATGATATGGGTAGTACAAGAGTGGATCTACCACGAGATCAAGGAGGCTAAACCCTAGAAGCTAGCCTATGGTATGATTGTTGTTCGTCCTATGGACTAAAACCCTCCAGTTTATATAGACACCGGAGAGGGATAGGGTTACACAGAGTCGGTTACAATGGTAGGGAATCTACATATCCGTATCGCCAAGCTTGCCTTCCACGCCAAGGAAAGTCCCATCCGGACACGGGACGAAGTCTTCAATCTTGTATCTTCATAGTCTTGGAGTCCGGCCAATGATGATAGTTCGGCTATCCGGACACCCCCTAGTCCAGGACTCCCTCAGTCATCCCCGCAAGCATCCTGTGTCTCCTGTAGTGGCTCCCCGCGGTCGCGGCTGCGATCTCCTGCACGGCGATGGGTGCCTGGTGAGCAAGGGAAGGCGCGTCATGGCCGCGCGGCCTCCCAGGCCGCGCTTCCACTCGGTGGAGGTGCTGCCAGAGTTCGTCGTGTGGTTAGTGGACCCAACCGGCACCTGGTTCCAGCTCCCCCGCTTCTTTGTAGGTGAACTTCTGGCCGGCGCCCCCGGCGGCTCTGTCTTCAAGCGAACGGTTGCTGCAGCAGGGCCCCCTGGGCTTCGCTGGAGATCTCCGTCGCCGGGAATGTGGCCCTGACCCGTGGCTGGCAAACGTTTGCCCGCGCGCGTGGCCTGAGCCGGTGATGCACCCTGCACTTTAAGTTCGATGGAGCCGCCACCCTCTACGTGAGGGTGATTGGAGAAGACGAACGCCGCGTTGGGTGCTGCCTCGAAGACGACAACGGCGGCCGGGCGCCCCGCCTCGGCGATGGCTGAGACGAAGATGAAGGCGGACGCGTGGCCGGCGGCTTCCGCAGTTCACCAAGCCTCGGTGGCTCCCCTTCGGACGGCAGCTCCTCCAGCGGTGGCCGCGACCAGCCTCCGCGCCGTCACGCTCGCCTTGAGGGAGGTAGCGGGTCAACCCACCACCGCGCCTCGGTGAAGCGCGAGGAGGAGTCCGACTGAGCTTCGGAGGCAGTACGAGCCCTCGCCACGAGTCGGTGCCGAGCAAGCCACGTCTTTATTTTGTTTTCCTCCCTTTCCTGTGCAAAGAAATAGTATTTTATGGCCCCGCAGGGGCGTGCTGGACTGTTGTCGTTAACTATTATGCTATCTTCGTCATTCCCGTGCTGTGTTTCGGTGTCGT
>NC_041381.1:198912836-198933864 GCF_002162155.2 Triticum dicoccoides
TGGTTAGGAGAGGTAACTTCTGGTTTTAGTTGCGAGGGCAACCGACCCAGGTCCTGTGTTTGTGTCGCGATGCCCGTGGGGCACGGACTGGGAGGGGTGCTCCCGTAGTGGACTTGGATAGGAAAGCCTCACACAACTGGGGTAAAAAACACTCGCGAGGGCGCCCGCGTAGCCCCCTCGCAAGACTTGCGTGAGACAGAACAAGTCAAGTAGGCGAAAAAGGCAGAGAGTCACAAGTCAAGGACGGCAATAATGCTAAAAGCAACTCCAATGAAACTCCAAATAGGGACGAACAAGACAACTGCAGAAAGAAAATGAAAAAGCCGCGTCCGGCACCTAATCTAGTCTTCGACGTCTTCTCACCAGCGCGGAGCTAAGTGCTGCCACTGGACGTGGGCGGGAGCCCCCGAGGCCTGAGGGCGGCTCTTCGGAGACTCCGGGGCGTGTACAACCCCAACTCATTATTACATGACAGTGTCACAGGCACTGAGCTTCACAGGCATTGGCCTTCTTCACAGGCTCCGGGCCTTTCTCGGGCGATGAGCTTCACAGGCATTGGCCTTCTTCACAGGCTCCGGGCCTTTCTTGGGGCGATGAGCTTCACAGGCATTGGCCTTCTTCACAGGCATCTGGCCTTTCTTGGTTCGTCTAGCTTCACAAGCGTTGGGCCTTCTTTATAGGCGCTGGGCCTTTCTTTAGGAGTAGAACTTCCGGAGGTGCTGGATGTTCCACACGTTCGGGATGGGCACCCCCTCCTGGGTCTCCAAGCGTGCGGCGCCAGGCCTAGAGACATGAACAACCTTGAATGGGCCCTCCCACATGGGAGAGAGCTTGTGCAGCCCCTCCCTGGAGAGCACCCGTCTGAGCACGAGGTCACCTACCTCGAGGGTCCTGGGCGGATGCTGCGGCAGTGGTACCGCCGCAGTGCTTGTTGGTATCTCGCAGCCCGAAGCACAGCCTCCCGAGGCGCTCCTCCCCAAGCACGAGGTCCACCCCCCGCATGGCGTCCTACTATGCTTCGTCAAAAGCCAAGAACCGCGCGGAGCGATGCCTGACCTCGTGAGGAAGGACCGCCTCAGCACCATAGACGAGGAAGAACGGGGTTTCGCCGGTCGACTTGGTAGCAGTAGTGTGGATGGACCATAGTACGGACTGAAGCTCGTCGTGCCAGCCCCTGTCACAGGCCTCCAGCTTCTTCTTGAAGGTCCGAGTTTTGAGGCCTTTCAGGACCTGCATGTTGGCGAGTTCAGCTTGGCCGTTGCTCCGAGGGTGTGCCACCGAAGCGTAGCATATCTGCGTTCCAAGGTTAGCACAATATGTTTTGAAGAGATTGTTGGTGAACTGCGAACCGTTGTCGGGGATGATGCGATTAGGTACCCCAAACCGGCTCACGAGGCCCTTGATGAACTTGATTGCTGAGCCAACCGGGATGGTGCGGACAGCTTCCACTTCTGCCCACTTGGTGAACTTGTCAATGGTGACGTAGAGGTAGCGGTAGCCCCCTGGCGCCCGAGGAAATGAGCCAAGAATGTCCAGTCCCCAAACAGCGAACGGCCACGAGAGGGGAATGCTCTGAAGGACTTGAGCTGGCTGATGAATCTGCTTGGCGTGGAATTGACAGTCTTCACAAGCCTTCACCAGCTCGATTGCGTCATTGAGTGTTGTTGGCCAATAGAACCCGCTGCGAAACGCCTTGCCAACGAGTGTGCGCGAAGACGAGTGGTTCTCGCAGTCTCCACCGTGAATGTCTACCAGTAGCTCTTTCCCTTGCTCCCTGGAGATGCAACATAGAGTAACGTCATTCGGCCACTTCCGGTAGAGCTCTCCATCTTGGATGCAGTAGGCCGTGGCCTGCCGCGCCACGCATTCCGCGTCCTCCTCCTTCTCTGGCAGAATCCCCTGTATCAGGTAATCCTTGAACTCCACAGTCCAGCATCCCTCCTGAGGCTCCAGCTCTAGGGGTAGGTGCGCTCCTGAGGTCGGGCCACAGGCCGGGGCCCCCGAGGCAGGAGGTTGAGGGAGCTCCTCCCGAGGCTGTGCTGTGCTCGCTAGTGATGGTGCCGCCGAAGGTTTCAAGAGTCGTTCCTCGAAGACGCCAGGCTCCTGAGGCAAGCGCCTGTACGCCCTCCTGGGGATGTCATCAACCTCTTGATTGGTGCCGCGAGGCACATGTTGCAACTCCAGCCCCCAAAACTGTTTCTCCATCCTGTGGACCTCCGCAAGATATGCTTCCATGTGTTCGTCCTTCGGCTCGTACACCTTGTTGGAGAAATTGATGAGGAGTTGTGAATCGCCCTTGATGATGAGGCGCTTTACCCCCAAGGCGGCTGCAGCTTTCAAGCCCGCTATCAGGCCCTCGTACTCTGCTATGTTGTTGGAGAACTTCTCTCCATGCTGGGAGCAGAGTTGCACGGCATAGTAAAGCTTGTCCTGAGTGGGAGATATGAGCACCGCGCCAGACCCCGCGCCGTGCCACGAGTACGCCCCGTCGAAGTACATGACCCAGCCATCCAATGCTTCACTTCCTGGGGAAAGCGACCGATCCTCGCCTGCTTTGAGCTTGGTGCCTCTGCCCATTCTGCCACGAAATCTGCAAGCGCGCTCCCTTGATGACTCTAGTCGTGCTGAATTCCAGCTGAAATGCTTACAACTCGATGTTCCATTCAGCGACTCTTCTAGCTGAGTTGGGGCTCCTGAGTACCCTTTCCAAGGGGTATGCTGAGATGACCTTGATGGGATGGCCTTGAAAGTAGTGCTGCAGCTTGCGTGAAGCCACTAACAGCGCAAGGAGGAGTTTTTGGGGCATGGGGTACCGCGCCCTTGGGTCCCGTAGCACCGTGCTGACGAAGTATACAGGATGCTCGACGAGGTTGAGGGTGCTGGCGCAGCCTGCGCCTTTCGGAGGTTGAGGTGCCTCCTGAGATGATGGAGCCCCCAGCGCTTGATCGCCTGGCGAGGCCTCCTCCGCTCCGGGTGCGTCCCCCTGCTGAGGCTGATCCCCATCTGTTGCAGTCGTGGTCTTCGCGAGGCCTTCTTGGCTCTGCTCCACTCTGGCCGGGGTCGTGGCTGGCAAGGCCTTGGCCCGACGCTCCTCCCTAACTGCCACCAGGGCTGCGCTGGCGGAGTAGGGTGTGGCTGCAAGGTAGAGCATCAAGGGCTCCTGAGGGCGCGGAGCTACCATCACCGGAGGGCTGGTAAGGTACTTATTGAGATCTTGGAATGCCTTGTCGGCCTCTTCAGTCCATTCGAACGGGCCCTTCTTCTTCATCAGCTTGAAGAATGGCAGTTCTCGCTCCCCCAGCTTGGAGATGAAGCGTCCCAACGCGGTTACTCGCCCGGTGAGCTTCTGCATTTCTCTGAGGGTCTTCGGCGGACTCATGTCTTCGACTACCTTGACCTTCTCTGGGTTAGCCTCGATGCCCCTGTGGGATACGAGGAAGCCCAAAAGCTTGCCTAAGGGAACTCCAAATACGCACTTCTCCGGGTTGAGCCGCAGATCCACTTCACGGAGGCTCGTGAAGGTTTCTTCCAGGTCCTGTATCAGGGTTTTTGCCTCCCAAGACTTTACCACAATGTCATCGACGTAGGCCTCGGCGTTTCTCCCGAGCTGCCGGCCCAAGGCGATGTGCATCAGTCGCTGAAAGGTCGCACCTGCGTTGCGCAACCCGAATGGCATGTAGGTATAGCAGTATACTCCACACGGGGTCAGGAAGGCTGTTTCCTCCACGTCTTCTACCGCCATCTTGATCTGGTGATAGCCCGAGAAGGCATCCAGGAAGCACAATAGGTCACACTTGGCGGTAGAATCGACGATCTGGCCGATGCGAGGGAGCGGGAATGGATCCTATGGGCAGGCCTTGTTAAGGTTGGTGAAGTCGACACACATGCATTCCTTTCCTCCCTTTTTTGGCACAACAACTGGGTTGGTCAGCCATTCAGGATACCGAACCTCGTGAATGACGCCTGCTGCCTCTAACTTGCGGGTTTCTTGGACGATGAAGGCCTGCTTTTCAGTGGACTGTCCCCTTGCCTTCTGCTTCACGGGGTGCACATTGGGGCACACGTTGAGATGATGTTCAATCACATCCCTTGGGACCCCTGCCGGCTGATCAGGTTCCCATGCAAACACCTCCTTGTTTGCATGCAGAAACTTCACCAAGGCCTCCTCCTGCTCAGGATCGAGGGTTGGCGCCTATGGTGAAGGTGGCGCCAGAGGATCCATCCTCATCGACCGGTACCTGCTTGATCTCCGCCTTGTCTTGGGTGAATAGCTGCTTCTTGTTGGCCGATGCAGCCCCCTTGGGCTCGAGGGTATCTGCGCTGGCGGGCTGCGCCACCGCGGTCATCTTGAAAGCGAGCTTGAGCGCCTGCAGTGCATCCCTTGTGTCTCCGGACAGGGTAAGGACGTCGCTGCTCCCGGGCATCTTCATGAGGTTGTACGCCGGGTGAGTCGCCGCCATGAACTGGGCCAAGGCTGGGTAGCCGAGGATGGCGTTGTACGGGAGGCCAATGGGGGCGGTTTCAAAGTCGACCAGCTCCGTCCGGAAGTTGTCGTGGGTGCCGAAGGTCACCGGGAGGCGGATCTGCCCCAGGGAGCCGGTGGAACTGCCTCCAATGCCTGAGAATGGCTTGCTGGGCTGGAGCCGCTCTAGCGGCACATGGAGGAGGCTGAAGGCCTCCACCGAGAGCACGTTGAGGCCGGCACCACCGTCGATGAGGGTCCTGGTGATGACCACCTGGCAGATGGTGGGGGTGCATAGCATCGGGAGCGCGCCCGAGCAGGCGGTGTTGGAGGGGTGATCGTCCGAGATGAAGGTCAAATCAGCCTTGGGTGCCACCCAACCCGGGGGGCTTCCCGGTGCTTGAGGACGGCGCCGATCTGGCGGACGAATGGCTTGACGTGGAGGCTCAAAGGTGGTGCCTGCGATCAGCCCAGGATGGCTGCGATGACTGGGGGTGCCGGCGCGACATGATGGGCGAGGAAGAGGTTGCGCAGCTCCTCGCCGCTGGCAGGTGGAGCAGCCACATGCGTGGGACGCCGGTGAGGGCCATGGGCAGCCAGTTCACCATGACCTTGTCGCCGCCTCTGGCCTTGAGGACGGCTTCTTCATATGCTAGCAGGAAGGGCAGCAGGTCGACCGCGCCGTCGTAGCACGACGGCATGTCCGGCTTGAACTTGTTCGTCCACCGCACCTATCGCAAGGCGGGGGCCAGGGCTCGGAGCCCCCTGGTTCCCGCGCCGGCGTCGACAGCCGGAGCAGGCAGTGTGTTGGCTGCCATGAGGGCAGAGCGCGGTGCTGATGGGGAACAGGTCGACAGAAGGGAGAGCTCTGGCGCACCCCTACCTGGCGCGCCAAATGTCGGATGTTGGGTTCCGGCAGACCCTTGAGGTTTGAACTCTGGGGTGCGCACGAAGATCTTTCCCCTACCGACTTACGCCCGATCGTCTCGAGAGAATCTAAGCTAAAACGATGAACAACACAAGGGACATGAGATTTATACTAGTTTGGGCCACTGTTGCGGTGTAATACCCTACTCTAGTGTGTGGTGTGGTGGATTGCCTCAGGGGCTGATGATGAGTAGTACAAGGAAGAACTGCCTCGCGAGAGGTGCTCTTGAGCTGGTGCGATGAACTGCTTGGGTGAGTTCGATCGCATCTCTCTCTAATGAGCACTCGATGATTCCGTCCCCCTTCCTCTGTGGTGGCTAGTCCTATTTATAGAGGCCCTGGTCTTCTTCCCAAATATTGAGCGGGAAGGGCGGCAACAACGGCCATTTTGAATGGGAACATCTCGTACAAGTTATCCTGACTAAAGTTAGTCTTCGGCTGCCAAAGGCACTGGTGATGACGCTGTCTTGGGCTCCACGGTGACCTCCATCCTGCTGCTCTGCTGGTCTTGCTACTCCATGCCTGTGCTTGGCCCCTTTGCACCAAAGAGGAAACAAGGACACTGCGCAGGCCGGCGCCCGCCTGGTCTCGATCGTCATGGCTGGCGTCATGAGCACCTCGTGAGGTACCCTGCCTTGATCTCTCCGCCTCCTCACGATCCTGCCCGGCGAGGCCGTTCCTGAGGAAGCCTTGCGTCGTCCGCCCCGCGAGGCTTGGCCCCTCGCAAGGGTCTTGAGTCTCGTGCTGATGAAGATGGGCCGTACTGGGCGACCACTTAAGCCACGCCGCAGGCCGCTGGCAGGCAAGTCTGGGGACCCCTGTTCCTAGAGCGCCGATAGAACACCTTTCCCTATCGGAACCACAAGGATTATTGTTGAGAGAAGCTCCAATTTGTAAAAGGTTCGTAATAAAGCTTGGCCCAAATTGGAAATATTTTTACCATGACATATATGTCCTATGACGTGAGACCATGCCCTTTGATGACTTTCTGGTGAGTTTTGGATTTTATGGGGATTTAAAACTCGAGATTCCAAATGTTTGAGGACGAGCCAGGACGCCGGTACGGTTGTAATTCGTTCCCATTCCTGGCATGGGACCTAATTAAACATGCACCCAAGGACACATGCATGTACAATTTTTCTAGCCATTTTGGTGAACTTGAGCATGTATTTGTAGTTCAGATTTCAATTATGGACATTAAATGTCTAGGAAACTCAATTAGTGTATAAAAAGGCCAAACAAACCCTGAATAAGTTTAAATTTTAGCATGGATATCATGTAGTTCCATGTTGCCCATAGAAGAAAATACAAGGCAAAAAGAGGTCGTCATTATGTTTCGACAACAAGGGGAACATGTTTCCCTATCAGAACCACAAGGCTTCTTGTTGAGAGAAGCTCTGATTTGTAAGAGGTTCCTAATAAAGTTTGGCCCAAATTGGATGATGTTTTTACCACGACATATATGTGCCATAACATGACACCATGCCTTCGAAAGAGATTGTCCATTTTGCACACGAAGTGCATCCAGTTTTTGCCTTAACCCTCTCAACTTTTTAGAACATGCTATGCGGGTGAAATGATGATACCATGCCAAGTTTCAACCATTTTAGACTTCATTTGAAGTGCTTTTCAATTTCAGGGTCATTTAGCTCAAAATAAATCAGTAAATGCATCAAAAATACCAAATGAAGTCAGAAAGGGTTGAAAATTGATGATGTGGCTTTGAATGGTGCATTTTGAACACACAAAAAGTCTGGAGTTCAAATAAGTTCAAAAAAGTGAAATCCCTTTGTAATAGATGAGTTTTCGTTCGAAACCTTGATACTTCAAAAGAGATTGTCCATTTTGCACGCGAAGTGCATCCAGCTTTTGCCGTAACCCTCTCAACTTTTTAGAACATGCTATGTGGATGAAATGATGATACCATGCCAACTCTCAATCTTTTCAGAGTTCATTTGAGGTTTGTAATAAAGCTTGGCCCAAATTGGACAATGTTTTTACCACGACATATATGCGCCATGATGTGACACCATGCCAACTGTCATGACGTGACACCATGCCAACTTTCATGTACAATTTTTCTAGCCATTTTGGTGAACTAGAGCATGTATTTGAAGTTCAGATTTTAATTATGGACATTAAATGCCTAGGAAACTCAATTAGAGTATAAAAAGGCCAGACGAAAGTCGTGCGTTCTGATTGGCCAGAACCCAAACACCATGGATTGTACGTCTGCATCGTTGGATGCTCCCAGATTGAATGGTAACCCTCGGCCCTTTCGACAGCACATGCAGTACATGGGTAAGCACTATGCGCATGCGTCATCTAGCTCACGCTTTCTTCTCTTGTACGTTTTCTAAATAGGCTACCGTTTCCTGCCACTCCTCTCATCGGTTTCCCGCCTGTTCTCCCATCTGTTTCCCGCTACTAGTGTTAGTGCTCATTGAAGGCTAGGCGGCAACACACCACCCATCGCACACAGTTTCTAAAGGAACAAATGTGCGTGATAGGAGTGAGTAGGTCCCATAGGGTGACCAGCGTGAGAAAAATGGTGCAGGTACTGGCTTAACCGTGTGCGATGCAAGTTGATGTCTACTACACAACCTTCTTCTTGTAGACGTTGTTGGGCCTCCAAGTGCAGAGGTTTGTAGGACAGTAGCAAATTTCCCTCAAGTGGATGACCTAAGGTTTATCAATCCGTGGGAGGTGTAGGATGAAGATGGTCTCTCTTAAGCAACCCGCAACCAAATAACAAAGAGTCTCTTGTGTCCCCAACACACCCAATACAATGGTAAATTGTACAGGTGCACCAGTTCGGTGAAGAGATGGTGATACAAGTGCAATATGGATGGTAGATATGAGTATTTGTAATCTGAAATAATAAAAACAGCAAGGTAACTAATGATAAAAGTGAGCACAAATGGTATTGCAAGGATAGGAAACAAGGCCTCGGGTTCATACTTTCACTAGTGCATGTTCTCTCAACAATAATAACATAGATAGATCATATAACAATCCCTCAACATGCAACAAAGAGTCACTCCAAAGCCACTAATAGCGGAGAACAAACGAAGAGATTATGGTAGGGTATGAAGCCACCTCAAAGTTATTCTTTCGGATCAATCTATTCAAGAGTTCTTACTAGAATAACACCTTAAGACACAAATCAACAAAAACCCTAATGTCACCTAGATACTCCATTGTCACCTCAAGTATCTGTGGGCATGATTATACGATATGCATCACACAATCTCAGATTCATCTATTCAACCAACACAAAGTACTTCAAAGAGTGCCCCAATGTATCTACCAGAGAGTCAAGACGAAAACGTGTGCCAACCCCTATGCATAGGTTCATGGGCGGAACCCGCAAGTTGATCACCAAAACATACATCAAGTGGATCACGTGATATCCCATTGTCACCACAGATAAGCACGGCAAGACATACATCAAGTGTTCTCAAATCCTTAAAGACTCAACCCGATAAGATAACTTCAAGAGGAAAACTCAATTCATTACAAGAGAGTAGAGGGGGAGAAACATCATAAGATCCAACTATAATAGCAAAGCTCGCGATACATCAAGATTGTGCCATAGAGAGAACACGAGAGAGAGAGAGAGAGAGAGAGAGAGAGAGAGAGATCAAACACATAGCTACTGCTACATACCCTCAGCCTCGAGGGTGAACTACTCCCTCCTCATCATGGAGAGCGCCGGGATGATGAAGATGGCCACCGGCAAGGGATCCCCCCTCCGGTAGGGTGCCGGAACAGGCTCCCGAGAGGTTTTTGGTGGCTACAGAGGCTTGCGGCGGCGAAACTCCCGATCTATCTTCGTCCTCGATGGTTTTAGGGTATGTGGACTTATATAGGCGAAAGAAGTTGGTCGGGGGAGCCTCGAGGGGCCCACAAGAGTGGAGGGTGTGCCCAGGGGGTGGGCGCGCCCCCCTATCTCGTGGCTTCCTCGATGCTCCCCTCGCTTGCACTCCAAGTTTCCTGGGTCACGTTCATTCCAAAAATCACGCTGTCGAAGGTTTCATTCCATTTGGACTCCATTTGATATTCCTTTTCTTCGAAACACTGAAATAGACAATAAAACAGCAATATGGGTTGGGCCTCTGGTTAATAGGTTAGTCCCAAAAGTAATATAGAAGTGTATAATAAAGCCCGTGAACATTCAAAACACATAATAATATAGCATGAATGCTTCATAAATTATAGATACGTTGGAGACGTATCAGCATCCCCAAGCTTAATTCCTGCTCGTCCTCGAGTAGGTAAATGATAAAAGAAAGAATTTATGAAGTGTGAATGCTAGAAGGTGCACAAGTTTGATCAATGATAATTCCAATCACCTTTTCTAGCATGATTATATGTCATAACAGTAGTTCATCTCATAAAACTTCTCACGAACAAGTAACAAGCTATTCACATGTTAAAGCATAGACCATAAACTAGCAAACTTCAATCTTAGTCATCAAACAATTGCAATTCATCTTATTTTCAGGAAGGCTCTAAGTCAGAGCTTTGATTTAGAAAACTTCACATACTCAATTATCATATAGTCTTCTACAATTGCTAACACTCACGCAATACTAATGGTTATGGAGTTTTAATCGGACACTGAGAAAGATAGGGGCTTGTAGTGTTACCTCCGAACGTATTCACCTTTGGGTGATGTCAACAATAATAGTTCATGCTAACTTACATCCAATTGGATATATATATCAAGATCTTTCCAACACGAGGTGCTTGCCAAAGGATAAAATGAAAAAGGGAAAGGTGAAGATCACCTTGACTCTTGCATAAAAGTAAAAGATAGGCCCTTCGCAGAGGGAAGCAGGGATTTGCAGAGGTGCCAGAGCTCAATTTTGAAATAGAGATAAATAATTTTGAGAGGTATGATCTCATTGTCAACATAACAACCAAGAGTTCCCAATATCTTCCATACTACATACATTATAGGCAGTTCCCAAACAGAATGGTAAAAGTTTTTACTCCCCCTCCACTAACAATCATCAATCCATGGCTTGACCGAAACAACGGGTGCCTCCAACTAACATCAAACCTGGGGGAGTTTTGTTTGCAATTATTTTTAATTTTATTTTGATCTTTTGATCATGGGACTGGGCATCCTGGTTACCAGCCATTTTTCTCGTGCATGATGAGCGGAGTCCACTCATCTTGAGAATAACCCACATAGCATGGAAGATACTAACAGCCCCTAGTCGCTACATGAGCGATTTTGGCATTCAAAACAGATTATTATTTGAAGGTTTAGAGTTTGGCACAGGCAAATTTACTTGGAACGACAGGTAAATACCGCATATAGGTAGGTATGGTGGACACTCATGGCAAAAACTGGGTTTAAGGATGTTTGGAAGCACAAGTAGTATCTCTACTTGGTGCAAGGAATTTTGGCTAGCATAAGGGGGAAAGGCAAGCTCAACATGTTTGAATGATCCATGACAATATACTTTAACTGAGATGTGTGAAAACATAACCCATCAGGTTGTCTACCTTGCCCAACATCAACTCTTTAGCATGTCATACTTAATGAGTGCTCACAATTATAAAAGATGTCTAAGATAGTACTATATGTGAAATATCTCTTCAATATTCTTTCATGAATTGTTCAAATGACCAATACAATGCTTACTAATCTTCAATAAATTTACAACCTCTACTTTTTAGATGTGAAGTCAATACTCCCCATGGGATAAGCAAATGAGACATATATAATTTCAGATTTATGACAATCAACTCATTCAACAATTTACTCATAGGATATAAGTGAAGCACACGAGTAAATTAAAAACTACTCCAAAAAGATATAAGTGAAGATCAATGAGCAGCTAAATAATTATATAACTATGTGAAGACTCTCTCTCATTTAAGAATTTCAGATCTTGGTATTGCATTCAAACATCAAGCAAAACAAAATAAAATGATATTGCAAGGATAGCACAACTCATGTGAAGAAGCAAAAACTTAGGCTCAACCGATACTAACCGATAGTTGGTGAAGAAGAAAGGTGGGGTGCCTACCGGGGCATCCCCAAGCTTAGATGCTTGAGACTTCTTGAAATATTATATTGGGGTGCCCTGGGCATCCCCAAGCTTGAACTTTTGTGTCTCCTTAATTCCTCTCATATCATGGTTTCTCTATTTCTCAAAAGCTTCATCCACAACAAACTCAACAAGAACTCGTGAGATAGGTTAGTATAAACCAATGCAAAACCTTATCATTTTCTACTGTAACAAATCACTAAAATTATTATTAAACATTGCATACTAAATGCCCCTGCATATTTAATACTCCTATCTTCAAATAGAATCATAAAACAAGCAAACATATGCAAACAATGCAAACATAACAGCAATCTGCCAAAACAGTACAGTCTGTAAAGAATGCAACAGTACCATACTTCCCTAACTCCAAAAATTATGAGAAAAATATTAAGCTGTAGAAGATTTATCAGAGCTCATTATTCAAAAAGTTTCAACATTATATCGTTCTCTGAATTTTCTAGGGATTTTTTGCAACAGCGGTAAACTTCATGTTTTCAAACAGCAACATGTATACTAGCAAAATAAGCATGGTAAAGGCTATCCTTGCCATTTTTATTGAAACTAAAGATGAAAAACATTATTCTAAATAACAACAAGCTAATACTAACAAAAGAAAATGACGCTCACGCTCCAAGCAAAACAACACATATCATGTGGCGAATAAAAATATAGCTCCAAGTAAAGTTACCGATGAACGAAGACGAAAGAGGGGATGCCATCCGGGGCATCCCCAAGCTTAGGCTCTTGGTTGTCCTTGAATATTACCTTGGGGTGCCTTGGTCATCCCCAAGCTTAGGCTCTTGCCACTCCTTATTCCATAGTCCATCGAATCTTTACCCAAAACTTGAAAACTCCACAACACAAAACTCAACAGAAAACTCGTAAGCTCCGTTAGTATAAGAAAATAAAACCACCACTTAGGTACTGTAATGAACTCATTCTAAATTCATATTGGTTTAATATCTACTGTACTCCAACTTATCTATGGTTCATACCCTCCGATACTACTCATAGATTCATCAAAGTAAGCAAACAACACATAGAAAACAGAATCTGTCAAAAACAGAACAGTCTGTAGTAATCTGTATCAAACGTATACTTCTGGAACTACAAAAATTCTACCAAATTAGGAAGTACTAAGAAATTTGTATACCAATCTAGAATAATCAGATCATAAGCATGTTTCTTTGAATTAACAAAACTAATTTACTGGGTGCAAAAGTTTCTGATTCTCAGCAGGATCAACACAACTATCACCATAAGCTATCCTAAAGGTCTTACTTGGCACTTTATTGAGACAAAAGCTATAAAACATGATTACTACAGTAGCATAATCATGTGGACACACAAAAACAGTAAGGATAAATATTGGGTTGTCTCCCAACAAGCGCGTTTCTTTAATGCCTTTCTAGCTAGGCATGATGATGACAATGATGCTCACAAAAAAATAATAAGAATTGCAACATAATGGGAGCATCATGAAGCATATGACTAGCACATTTAAGGCTAACCCACTTCCTATGCATATGGATTTTGGAGCAAACAACTTATGGGAACAATAATCAACTAGCATAGGAAAGTAAAACAAGCATAGCTTCAAAACTTTAAGCACATAGAGAGGAAACTTGATATTATTGCGATTCCTACAAGCATATGTTCCTCCCTCATAATAATTTTTAGTAGCATCATGAATGAATTCGACAATATAACCAGCACCTAAAGCATTCTTTTCATGATCTACAAGCATAGAAAATTTACTACTCTCCACATAAGCGAATTTCTTCTCATGAATAATAGTGGGAGCAAACTCAACAAAATAATTATCATGTGAGGCATAATCCAATTGAAAACTAAAATCATGATGACAAGTTTCATGGTTATCATTATTATTAATAGCATACAATTCATCACAATAATCATCATAGATAGCAACTTTGTTCTCATAATCAATTGGAACCTCTTCCGAAATAGTGGATTTATCACTAAATAAAGTCATGACCTCTCCAAATCCACTTTCATCAATATAATCATCATAAATAGGAGGCATGCTTTCATCATAATAAATATTCTCATCAAAACTTGGGGGACTAAACATATCATCTTCATCAAACGTAGCATCCCCAAGCTTGTGGCTTTGCATATCATTAGCATCATGGATATTCAAGGAATTCATACTAACAACATTGCAATCATGCTCATCATCTACATATTTTTTGCCAAGCATTCTACGTAATTCTTCTTCTAGCACTTGAGCACAATTTTCCTTTTCATCATTCTCACGAAAGATATTAAAAAGATGAAGCGTATGAGACAAACTCAATTCCATTTTTTTGTAATTTTCTTTTATAAACAGAACTAGTGATAAAACAAGAAACAAAAAGATTCGATTGCTAGATCTAAAGATATACCTCCCCGGCAATGGCACCAGAAAAGAGCATGATGTCTACTACACAACCTTCTTCTTGTAGACGTTGTTGCGCCTCCAAGTGCAGAGGTTTGTAGAACAGTAGCAAATTTCCCTCAAGTGGATGACCTAAGGTTTATCAATCCGTGGGAGGCGTAGGATGAAGATGGTCTCTCTTAAGCAACCCTGCAACCAAATAACAAAGAGTATCTTGTGTCACCAACACACCCAATACAATGGTAAATTGTATAGGTGCACCAGTTCGGCGAAGAGATGGTGATACAAGTGCAATATGGATGGTAGATATGAGTATTTGTAATCTGAAATAATAAAAACAGCAAGGTAACTAATGATAAAAGTGAGCACAAATGGTATTGCAAGGATAGGAAACAAGGCCTAGGGTTCATACTTTCACTAGTGCAAGTTCTCTCAACAAGAATAACATAGATAGATCATATAACAATCCCTCAACAGCAACAAAGAGTCACTCCAAAGCCACTAATAGCGGAGAACAAATGAAGAGATTATGGTAGGGTATGAAACCACCTCAAAGTTATTCTTTCGGATCAATCTATTCAAGAGTTCGTACTAGAATAACACCTTAAGACACAAATCATCCAAAACCCTAATGCCACCTAGATACTCCATTGTCACCTCAAGTATCTGTGGGCATGATTATACGATATGCATCACACGGTCTTAGATTCATCTATTCAACCAACACAAAGTACTACAAAGAGTGCCCCAAAGTTTCTACCAGAGAGTCAAGACGAAAACGTGTGCCAACCCCTATGAATAGGTTCATGGGCGGAACCCACAAGTTGATCACCAAAACATACATCAAGTGGATCACGTGATATCCCATTGTCACCACAGATAAGCATGACAAGAAATACATCAAGTGTTCTCAAATCCTTAAAGACTCAACCCGATAAGATAACTTCAATAGGAAAACTCAATTCATTACAAGAGAGTAGAGGGGGAGAAACATCAAAAGATCCAACTATAATAGCAAAGCTCGCGATACATCAAGATCGTGCCATAGAGAGAACACGAGAGAGAGAGAGAGAGATCAAACACATAGCTACTCGTACATACACTCAGCCCCGAGGGTGAACTACTCCCTCCTCATCATGGAGAGTGCCGGGATGATGAAGATGGCCACCGGTGAGGGATCCCCCCCTCCGGCAGGGTGTTGGAACGGGCTCCCGAGAGGTTTTTGGTGGCTACAGAGGCTTGCGGTGGCGGAACTCCCGATCTATCTTCGTCCTCGATTGTTTTAGGGTATGTGGACTTATATAGGCGAAAGAAGTCGGTCGGGGGAGCCTCGAGGGGCCCACGAGAGTGGAGGGCACGCCTAGGGGGGTGGGTGTGCCCCCTATCTCGTGGCTTCCTCGATGCTCCCCTGGCTTGCACTCCAAGTTTCCTAGGTCACGTTCGTTCCAAAAATCACGCTGCCGAAGGTTTCATTCCGTTTGGACTCCGTTTGATATTCCTTTTCTTCGAAACACTAAAATAGACAATGAAACAACAATATGGGTTGGGCCTCCGATTAATAGGTTAGTCCCAAAAGTAATATAAAAGTGTATAATAAAGCTTGTAAACATTCAAAACACATAATAATATAGCATGAATGCTTCATAAATTATAGATACGTTGGAAACGTATCACAAGTGCGCTGTAAAATCAGCACGACAGCGCAAGCGCGAGCAAATGGTGGAGGTACTGGTTTAACCGTGTGCGATGCAAGTGCGCTGTAAAATCACCATGGCTGCACAAGCGAGAGCAAAATGCTGCAGTTACTAGCTTAACCGTGGGCAATGCAAGTGCGCTATAAAATGACCACGACTGCGCAAGCGCGAGAAAAATAGTGCAGGTATTGGCTTAACCGTGTGCGATGCAAGTGCGCTGTAAAATCACCATGACTATGCAAGCTAAAGGCGGGTGAGTTTATTTAGAATTTACGATGAAGCTTGTGCGATAGACCAACTAGTTAGAAATATAGAAACAAACTACCCGCCTTGAGCATTGCAAAAATCGGCCGTTCCGCCAATTTTCATTATTATCATACACACATATTCTTATTGGACTGTGCACGATCTTGGCCACTCCCGCCCCACATCAATTCCTTTACCCAAATTTAAGTAGCCGCCGTACTTAAACCATCGCCCACACTCCTCCAGCACCGACTGAGGGAGTCCTGGACTAGGGGGTGTCCGGATAGCTGAACTATCATCATCGGCCGGACTCCAAGACTATGAAGATACAAGATTGAAGACTTCGTCCCATGTCCGGATGGGACTTTCCTTGGCGTGGAAGGCAAGCTTGGCAATACGGATATGTAGATCTCCTACCACTGTAACCGACTCTGTGTACCCCTAGCCCTCTCCGGTGTCTATATAAACCGGATGGTTTTAGTCCATAGGACGAACAACAATCATACCATAGGCTAGCTTCTAGGGTTTAGCCTCCTTAATCTCGTGGTAGATCTACTCTTGTAATACCCACATCATCAATATCAATCAAGCAGGACGTAGGGTTTTACCTCCATCAAGAGGGCCCAAACCTGGGTAAAACATCGTGTCCCTTGTCTCCTGTTACCATCCGCCTAGACGCACAGTTCGGGACCCCCTACCCGAGATCCGCCGGTTTTGACACTGACATTGGTGCTTTCATTGAGAGTTCCTCTGTGTCGTCACTGATAGGCTCGATGGCTCCTTCGATCATCAACGATGCAGTCCAGGGTGAGACTTTTCTCCCCGGACAGATCTTCGTATTCGGCGGCTTTGCACTACGGGCCAACTCTTTTGGCCATCTGGAGCAGATCAAAAGCTACGCCCCTGGCCGTCAGGTCAGATCTGGAAGTTTGAACTTCACGGCTGACATCCGCGGAGACTTGATCTCCGATGGATTCGAGCCACAGCCGAGCGGGCCGCACTGTCACAATGGGCATGATCTAGCTCTGCTGCCGGGCAGTGCCCTAGAGGCCGCACACGAGTCCGCTCCGACCCTCGATTCAGAGCCGGCTATGCAGATCGAGGACGGGTGGTTAGACACCGCCTCGGGGGCTGCAACCTCTACGGCGATAGAGCCGAACACTGACCTTGTCCCTTGTGAAGCTCGTGACTTCGAGGTGCCGGACTCCTTGCCGGTGTCACACCCAATATGCGACCCTATCCAAAAGGAACTCGAAGGTCCCACCAAGGATAGACCCGCATATTGAAACGCTTTTGCAAGGTGGATATCATTACATCAACATTTCATAATAGATGGGGATACATACAAGAGGCATACCATGCCACACTAATACAACATCACAATACATCAGAGCATCATCCGACTACGGATGAATCACAAACAGAAACTCAAACGACATCCACCCTGCTAGCCCAAGCTGCCGACCTGGAACCTATCCCCTGATCGAAGAAGCAAAAGAAGAACTCAACGCAAGCAAGCATCGCTCTCGCGTCATGATCATCGCAGAACCTGTACCTGCAACTGTTGTTATAGTAATCTGTGAGCCACGAGGACTCAGCAATCCCATTACCATGGGTATCAAGACTAGCAAAGCTTAAAGGGAAAGGAAGGGGTAAAGTGGTGAGGCTGCAACAGCGATTAAGCATATATGGTGGCTAACATACGCAAATAAGAGCGAGAAGAGAGCAAATAGAATGGTCGTGAAGCTAGCAATGATCAAGAAGTGATCCTGAACTCCTACTTACGTCAAACATAACCCAGAAACCGTGTTCACTTCCCGGACTCCGCCAAGAAGAGACCATCACGGCTACACACGCGGTTGATGCGTTTTAATTTGGATCTGGTGTCAAGTTATCTACAATCGGACATTAACAAATTCCCATCTGCCTATAACCGCAGGCACGGCTTTCGAAAGATTATACCCTGCAGGGGTGTCCCAACTTAGCCCATGACAAGCTCTCACGATCAACGAAGGAATAGACCTTCTCCCAGGAAGACCCGATCAGACTCGGAATCCCAGTTTACAAGACATTTCGACAGTGGTAAAACAAGACCAGCAAAGCCGCCCGATGCGCCGACAAATCCCGATAGGAGCTGCACATATCTCGTTCTCAGGGCACATCGGATGAGCAAGACGTCGGGTTGGCATAGACCCTGGTTGCCCAAGGGGCGTCGGACATCGCTCGGTTCAGACCAACACTTAGACAAGCACTGGCCCGGGGGGGCTAAAATAAAGATGACCCTCGGGTTGGCCGACCCAAGGGAAAGGGATAGGTGGTGGTGAGGCAAATGGTAAAACCAAGGTTGGGCCTTGCTGGAGGAGTTTTATTCAAAGCGAACTGTCAAGGGGGTCCCATAAATCACCCGACCGCGTAAGGAATGCAAAATCCGGGAACATAACACCGGTATGACGGAAACTAGGGCGGCAAGAGTGGAACAAAACACTAGGCAAAAGGCCGAGTCTTCCACCCTTTACCAAGTATATAGATGCATTAATAATATAAGAGATATTGTGATATCCCAACCAAAATCCTGTCCACCATGGAGAAATCTTCAACTTCACCTGCAACTAGCAACGCTATAAGAGGGGCTAAGCAAAAGCGGTAACATAGCCAAACAGTGGTTTGCATAGGAAAGGTGTCAAATGTTAGAGGTTCATGGCAATATGGGATGGCTTGATAAACAGGTAATAGGTAGCGCAGCATAGCGATAGAACGAAGCAACTAGCATAGCAATGATAGTAGTGAGATCCAGGATAACGGTCATCTTGCCTGAAATCCCGCAAGGAAGAAGAACGAGTCCATGAAGAAGATGAACGGATGAAGCTGAACCAAGCGTAGACGAACGAATCCTCACGATCGCAACAAAACAGGAACTATCGAAAAGAAGCACACAACATAGGTAAACACACCACACATGAACAAGACATGATGCACAACAAGCATGATGCATGACAAAGCTACACGAAGCTACTCATGGCAAGAGATGATGCAAACAAGAGCAACCCATCAAGGCAAGTTTAAATGAGGCCGGGAACAACATATAACAATTCCGATAAGTCCTCATATGCATATTTCGAAATTGGTCCAGATCTGAACAAACCTTATGTTCAAGTGGTTAAACATCAAGTTAAGATGCACCAAGATGATCTACACGAGATTCTAATCAAGTTACATATAAAGTTCATTTAGTTCGGAGCTACGGCTTAGAAGATATGAGCAAAACAAGTTAAACATGGCATTGATGCAAAATGCACCCAAACATCAAGCAAACACCTCAAAACAAGGATGCAACATGATAATATGAAACTACATGCAATTCTAAGCAAGTTTCATATAGAGCACACTCAAAACGGAGCAACGGTTCAACACATGCACACCATACAAGTTTAAAGGACAAGCTGTCCAAAACAGCAACTAGGCATATTGCAAGCATCAAAACAATATGCTACAGCATCTCAACAAGAAAACAAAAGGCATGGGCATGATGTACATGTAAATAACAACAAAACATGAACACTGAGCTATCTCCAGAAATCACTAGAACATGCTCAAACACACATGGTAAGATTGCAAGTTATTACAATTCAGACTTTGCAGAAAATAACATCACGATGCAATGTTCAGAGCTATCAAACAACATGTTACAGGAACTTATAATGGCAAACAAAGGCATGGCATGATTCTACTCAAAGCATAGATCAAAAGACCCTTAGTGACCTTAAGCCAAAAAGGATCATAAAATATGATGGCACCCACGTAAACATAGCAAGTTATTAAACAGATTCAAACATGGCAGGAACATTATTATGAAGGCATGTAGATGAGCTTGTGCAACTCACTACAGAGCAAAACATGGCATGGAAAGGCACCCAACAGTAAGAAGGCATGTTTGTGAAGCTAATCATGGCAAGAGCAAGGTCATAGGGTGCATGGATCACTAGGAAAACACATGGAAACAACTGAACTTAATGTAAACAGGCTGACAACAACATTATAAAGCAACTTTAGAGCAAGATTACAACAAGCTACAGCAAGTTATAAACGCAACCAGGGGCATGTATGGATAGAGGATGACATGTAGATCAAAACATGTTTATAGAACATCTCCAGATTATGCATAGAATGATTAGTAGCAACATGTTTATCTAGCATCACGAAATAACAGATTCAGCCTAGCAAAACAGCAACAGCGGGAACACTACTTAACAAGCTCGATACACTCACCACAAGTCATTGCATGACAAGATAAGCATAGCATCATAAAGAAGACCTGTTTGTGTAACAAACCAAGTCAAGAACAAGTCCATAGCATGCAAGGATCAACTATAGCAAGCTTGACCAAATTGAATAACATGTAAACAATCTGCCAGGAAACATTTTGAAGCAAAAGTAGAGCACTCAAATGACATGCTAGACTAGTCCATAATTGCAAAAAAGGGCATGAATGGATAGACAATAACCACATGTTCAAAACACCCTTACTGAAGTATCTCAAAATATGCATGGATCTCTCTGTAGCATCAAGTTTACATGGCATCAAAATAACAGCAGAACAGGAACTAAAATCAGCAACATCACGATGCCTACTTTGCATGCTTGTGCTAGTCACCACATTGGTCACAAAAATACATGGTAAGCACCTCTGTAAAGAAGACATAGCCTAGTTCAAAACACATGTAGGAATCAACCTCATAGGATGCACACGTCAATCATGGCGAAAATGACAAAAGAGCTCGTTCTGTTAACAGACAACAGAGAACATTATGAAGCACTCTTACAACGATGATTCGGGCATCTAGATGACCTCAAATTAATATGACGCAATGGAGTGGAATGATGTACTCTTCGAGGCGAACAATTTGACATATTACAAGCATGAAACGGAGCTACGGATGCAAAGATACAGCATGATGAACATGGCATGAAAATTACAAAAATCTGGGACTTAGCAGTTTTTTTTACCTCCGGGAAAAGTCAACCCGGGACGGAGGCGTGCGGGACGAGGGGATCCGGGACGAGGCAGAGGCGTTTGGATGGGCGAGGTGCTGGATCTGATCCCGATCCACGGACCTCGCCGGAGTAGCTCGCTGGAGACGGCGAGGACGGCGCCGGAGAGGCGGAGACGCGCGGCGGCGCGGGGAGGCGCGGGCGGCGCCGGGTTGGAGGCGGCCGGAGCAGGCGGCTT